>NC_080480.1:6737500-7047500 GCF_030265055.1 Doryrhamphus excisus
ACAAAATTGTCTGGGTGACCCCAAACTTTTGAACGGTAGTGTATATGTATATGTATATATATGTGTATATATGTACTATATATGTATATATGTGTATATGTATATATACACACACACACCAACAGTTAACACTCACCTTTACACTGAAGTGGTGAGCTGATCCGACGGTGAAGGTGGATTCCAGATGCTGTGGCCTCCTGTAGTCTGGTCGGTTAAATAACCTTCTCCTTCAAATGGTGTCTGCCGTGTACCTTTGCAAACATACACCAAATATGCATTCGCTGGACAACGATACTTTTCATATTCCAATAATGTAGAAGCACCCAATTATGTTTGCTTTACACAAATAGCTGTTGTTTGATTGTATTAAATGATCCAGGACAGGGATAAAAATGCACATATTCTCTGTGTACTATTGATATAATCTATACTATACACTACTGCATGTGACATGGATTAGTCTCACGTATGGAAAACGTGCAAGACGACACTAGAGAAAAACAGGATGACTTGATGCAGTGTTAAGGTAAAGCCTTAATGTTATGTGTCATTACTGCCGCCTAGTGACCAGAATACTACATACAGTATCACTTACAGCTGCAAATAGAAAATAGTATAAACATGATGCTTGTATTACCTGTATAGCTGTAGATGCACCACAGCCCCCCCATCAGACTGATACCCACAGCAAAGGCTGCAAACGCGATCCCCATCACTGGTCCAGTGTGCACCAAAGCACCTACAAATACTCAAGTTTAGGTATCAAAGAAGTACTTGTAACATGCTAAAACGACCAAATACTCACTTCTTGGCTGTGGTGGGTCGGGACTGGCCAGGGGGGAGACACTCAGTCTCTTTATTCTCTGACCTGTGGTGGGCTTTACCGCTTTGTGCGGCGGTGAGCTAATGGGTTGAGTCACCACCATCGGTCTGGACAGGTTTCTGATGTCACACTACACATTGGGACAAAAGGACCAAGGCTTCATCGGGTCACAGGAGAATGTTTGACACCTACAATAGAATGAATACCTGATGTCCTGATGTCCTTGAAATGAGCGCGGGGATACGTTTGCCATCCTGACATTCTTTCTTGGCTGTGTTCTTCATACGTTCCCCTGATGTGGTGTCAGAGACGCAAAGGCGAAGGCTGCAGTGGAGAAACTGCATGGAAACATTGTAAACTGGTCGGAGGATGAAACTAAATCTTAATGGTTGTATCGGTGTGCTGCCTGTTTCCTTCCTTGACGGTGCTTCTCTCTCTCTTTCTCCGCTTTTGGAGCGACGGGAGACAACTTTTTCTTTGAGCTCCTTAGAATCTTCCTCATCTTCATGTCTATCTTCCGTCTCATCATCCTCTTCATCAGCATCTTTAGCATCCTCCTCATCTTTTAAATCCACAAAAGTGAATGAAGGCTCCGTGGGGCAGCTGTCGCTTATGACATTCCAGAAGGGGGAACCTTTGGGGTCCGACAGAGGAGAGACGATGCATGACCTCACCTCAGCGGCGTCAATGAAGGGCCCCTCAGCAGAAATCTACAGTTGGAAATGGAATAAAAATAAAACACTAATCTGGGATTGTCTATCTTTTCTATTCAGAATCCCGCAGGAAGAGGCGTACGACACGAGAGGTTATCCCCACCTCGACGTAGACGCGCTGGTCTGCAGCGATGACACACGGTCCGATGCGCCGCTGCTTGTAGCTCTCGGTGACAAAAAGCTTCAAAAGAAGCAAAGGCCCGGGTTTGAGTCTGGGTGTTTGGAAGTACATAGGTCCTGGATCTGGCAGGAAGTCCCACGGTGACGGAGACGTGTGGAGGTCATCATCTGGAGCCGCTTGAGCGCCGCCAGGGAGGTCAGCCAAACAACTGAACTGGGAGCAGGAACAGACATCACATGAGCAATAATAATAAAGAGGGTGGGAGGTGTTAATTAACATGTGTTATGTATTGTAGGGGTGTTGAAAGATGTTTATTCCAGTACCAGATTGCACTAGTGTGCCTTAGCCTGGCGACAATAAAAGGCCCATCCAAAATGTGAAAAAAATGTACAAACTGTTGTCTCACTTGTATGCCAAGGGAACTTTTGGAAGTCCAATCAGTATCATTGTGTGCCAGCGTTGAAGGAGGCTGCTCTCTCCATAACAGTACCTACATAGAGATAAGGGAGAACAACATATGTAACAATTTATCCTATAAGGGAACAGACACAAATGTTACACATGTCTTCAGTTTGGAGCAACCTTATTTCCTGTTTTACACTTCTATGTGTTTGTGTGTTTGAAATGACCCAGGTCAGGTAAACATTATTGCACTTGTTACAAATAGTGCTGAGGGACTAAAAAAAAAATTCAAGCATAAAAATATACGGCATTCATAAGACATATGGCGAGCGCTAGTGACTGGCCTGAGTTGTGGCCGACAGCAGCTCCTGTGTGAATGTTCACGGCATATGCGCTCGCTGATTGAAGTGTATCATCAGTCTCTCCTTAACCAAACAGTATTCACTGGCCAATCAGTGTCAGCAATGTTACATTGATGAAACAACAGCCACCGCAGGAAGTACGCTGTCAATGCTAATGTACAAGTCTGTTTTATGTTTTATTTATAGTTAAGATGTAAACTTTTGTATTGATTAATGACTATTGGGTGTTATTTCATGTTTAGAGGGCTCTACTAATGCTAAGAAACTGTATTTAGAAGGTCATAAAAAGTGTAGTTTCCAGTGTGTTAATATCATCCCACCTTAAGAACATGCACGTGTATTCAATCATCTATATACTAGTATGTCAAGTTGTGTGTACCTCACCATGTTTTTGTACTGCACTCCTTTAGTGTGTCCCACAAGCTGACCCTCGGTCCCACAGGAAATGACTGGAAACACCAAGAGGAAATGACTCCCGTTGGACTGAGCCTGGCACTTTGGGTCCCGCAGAGTCACAGCAGAAACTGGCACAGTCAAACTCTGAATAAAAGGACATATGTAAGCACTGAGGATAGCTGGCATAGCAAATGTCATCATATAGGCTACTACGCCTTCAGCATGCATGAGGCTGAGAGATATAAAGACCTGCAGGGTGTGTCGGTCCAGTGTCACGCTGAGGCGTCCGTCCTCGCACTGCACTGTGAAACTGTCTCTGCCTCCTCCTGCTCGGGCTCCACCATTGAGCCATTCTCTCAGGCGCCGCTCTTCAGCCCATTTAGGCCTCTTGGAGACAGGTTTTACTGCTGCAACCATCAAGTGTGTAAGGCATTTAACAAAGATCATTTCTTGTCTGCGGATTGGTGGTCGGCCATCTTCATTTTGGGAGACAACTTAATTAAATGAAATCAAACTCTGCATGAACCATGTATGAGAACTAAGGACTAGGACAGTGATGTCATGTTACATGTTTCGTGGTTATGTATGCGCTCCCCGAATTTCATAATATTGCACAAAAAAAGGGAGAACTACCGTAATTTCCAGTGTTCTTAAACTTTGAACCCTGCAGCATATTCAGCAGTGTGGCTAATTCATGGCTACGTTCTAACCTCCTTGACATCAGAACTTCTACTAACCGTTTAAATACTCTTCCACTCAATATAACACTGACTCACAATATCATCTTACAAAGAACACTAAACTCGTCACACAGCAACTTGACAGTCAAAAGGTGTGCCTCAAAAATATACAAACAAGTACCAATAAGTTTAAAAAAAAAATATTTTAAAGTATTCCCATAGTGCATTGCATCTGAGCAAAACCCTCATTGGTTCATGCCTGGTGCTGCAATGATGCCAGCCTCCCTGTGGCCAATGTGAAAATGTTTTCTTCCCACTGAACATCTTTCGTCTGACATGCGACATTCTCACAAAGCAGTTTGTTGGTGCCTGCCAAGGGGCTGCAATGACATCATCCTCCCTCTGGTGGACCGAGGCAGCACTGCAGCACCATCCATCCATCTATCCATTTTTGATGCCAGTCCTCCAATGAAATGCTTTGCTCAGACGCCGACTTACACTAAAACTCAACTTGCATCTCAGAGGCCCTCCGATAACAAATAATACAAACAGGAACAGAAGACAAACACATGGGCACTGACCTGTTCCAGTACCAGTTCCAGACAGCTGGATCACAAAGCGATTAGCCTGATCAGCCTCCGTGTATGAGGTCACATTGGTGTAGCCACTCAAATTGGCCCACAAAAGAAGGTCCGGTATGGTGGACAGATCAGGGATGAGTGTCGTGGTCAGGGTTAGGTCAGGCTCAGGAGGGTAGGGAGGAGAAACACTGTTGGAGGACTACATGAAAGATACATGCACAAAGTCATGAGCATGTTGCAATAGCATGAACATACAGAAGAACGCTAATTTATTTAATTGTGGGATCGAATATCATGAAACGAGCAAGATAGGGGCCCCTTGAAACTTTTGAACGCGAGTTCAGTCAGTTGAAAAAGCTGGAATCTAGCATTCTAATAGCACCATGTAACATTTTCTGTAGGAATAAGAACATTTGACGCATGCACCCATACGTGAATAGAGATATGACCCTGGACTCCGTGAGCAACAACGGCCCAGTTGACTGGCACCGAGCTGCTAAGAATCAGCACAACCTTTTGTCTCAAAGAGTTGTTTGGCGGCGGCACAAGAGAGACGATCACCTCCACCTGCAGAGAACTGAAGCAGAACCGCTGACGTCAAACAAAACGAGAAATGATATCGAAAAACTAGCCTCTCACCCGCAGAGCCCCGAGCCTGCTGAATGGAGTTTTATCACGTGGACCTCCGGGTTGCTTCCACCTGCTGCTGCGTGACCGCAGCCTTGTACTTCCTGTAGCTGCAGGTCAGAGGTCATGTAGTTTTTGGAGAGAAACATGGACTGAAGCTGGCATACAGGAGGCTGAGTCAGATCTGCAGAAATAGATAAAATAGAGTTTTTTACTTTTAACATACGATCACCGGAACGATTTTAGGTCCGCTTTTGCGCTGTGGCTCACCCTCTCCTAGTCGGACATAGACTCGATTTCCGTGGGTGACGTGTGTCAGGGACGACAGGTTGCCGTGGTGTTTAAGAGCCCAGCGGTAAAGCGCACGTGGGCGGAAAGGGAGCCAACGCAACGACCGGACGTGCAAACGTAGCGTGTGGGACTGTACGCTGGAGTTGGAGGACACCTGGAGGAGATGTGTAGTGGGGAAGTGGTCATGGACGCCTTCCACCAATGAGATTGTATCCAATAAAAAGCATACACGGTGTCCGTGTTTGGACCTAAAAACAACGTGAGGTTTATAGACGGGATGTGCTGACCTCCACTAGCACATGAAGGTCAGGGGGGAGTCTCTCAACTTCTAGCTGCCAGCTGATTGGCTGCTTGGAGCTTAGTAGCAAGTGAACTGTTCTCAGATCAGTTTGGATCACAGACAAGGGCTTCAGCAGTACTGTGACCTGTAGAGAAAACTGCATGAGGTATAAATGCAGTCATTATGGTTCTGAGGGAATGGGCGGATCCCAGTCCCTCGACAATCAGTTGGCCCTACTGGTCCTACAAAAGGGGGTCATGTGTCACAATGAGAACTGATTACCGTGTTGTCAGGTCCGCTTGTTCCTCTCCCCACTGCAATGACATGAGTCTCCTTGTCTCCGCTCTCCCTGGCAGCGCAGCCTGGACCAGCTTCAAACCTCTCCAGTAGAGCCTCAACCGGGTGGAGCGCCCCCACTGGAGCCACGGGGCATTGTGTCTCTTTACTGCGAGCTGTGGGGGCGACAGATAGTCAACAGTACTTTTTTTTTTAAGTCAAGATGAGCAGATGCGGAGTGTCATACCTGCCTGTTTTTTCCAGAGGAGAAGCAGATAAAAAATAACCCATCCAATCTCTGACAGTGAAGGCATCTTGAACAGTTGTGGAGCTGACTTAATGTAATGGACCTGCCTGCAGCATCCTTTTAAAGAACCGTCATGCTCAAATATGTTGAAAGGAAACAAACTATACAGTCCCACCCTAATAATAAACATACTCATGTTTAATATTAGCACTAATGACCCAAAAGCTGAACTCACCTGGGACGGAGCTGATTCAGCTGCTGCTTCAGACGTTCTTTGCAAAGATTGTATCCACAGCTCAACATCCCCGCCCACCCCACTCACTTCCTAAACACACAACCACGCACTCACACACACCCTCCAAATCCTGCACCAGCGACAACACTCACCTGCGGGCCGCTTCAATGCAGCTTTGCAGCGGAGGTGCAACTTGTGGGAACTATTTGTGAGGGGAATTTGATGCGGCACACTTTGGGAGCTACAGGCGGAGGGCAAAGTTGTTCCAAAGATAACTGATAAAAGGGAATGGGATGGTGAGAGAGAGAGAGAGCGAGATGGAGTGGAGAAAAAAAATAAATGGCTCTGATCGTGTCATCAAGTTGGGATGGCAACAGGAAGGAGGGCTGGACAGGAGCTTCATCAGCAGTACACACACAATCATTGTGAATTTGTGGCCAAGAAAAAAATAGCAGAAGCAGATTTTAGTACCCGAATAAAAAAACAAAGGGCAGGAGATCATTACTCAATGTAACTATCTCACGGTGTCATCATACAAAGAATGCTAAAGTCATCACACAGCAACTTAACACTGAACAGATAGCTAGGAAATTACCAACATAAGTTTAAAATAAAATCAACTATTTTAATGCTTTGCGTCCGAGAAAAGCATTTCAATGGAGTACAAGCGGCATAGAAAATTAATGGATGGCTACCGAGGTGCTTGCAATTCTTCCCGTGTCCACCAGAGGAGTCCATAGGGAGGCTGACATCATTGCAGCGCCTTAGCAGGCACTAACAAACTGCTTTGCAAGGATGTCACATGTCAGACGGAAGATGTTAAGCGGGAAGAAAACTAATTTGCGAGAATATGAAAAAAGACTTCAATCACAAAATGATTTCGGTAGCTGTCGTCGTCATGGCAACCTTGAGTCGATGTTGCTTTAAGGTTGGTCTTGGAAATAAAGTGTCACCGATGCAACCAACGGTCAAGTTGTGGCTGACGTGTGTTTGTATTCCCAGAAGTAATAATAACAAGAATGTTTTGGATGACAAGCTAAGAACTCATGTGGAACCAATGATAGAAAATTCCTCTCCAGACGTAGAAGTAGATTTTTACAGTTAATTTGGTGTCTGAGTAATGCATTGGCGTGTTTCTGAGAAACTCAGACAACCAATTACAAGCGATGGCTAACTGCGCATCCTGGAGTCACAGTGACCCTTGGACCAATTACAGGAACAGATACAGTACGTGCTTCACCTCAGCTCTCTGCTACCGACGATCCAAAAAGAACATATTTCTCAGTGCATAATGTTTGTGATGGTGTGCAAGTTATAGGAAATTACCTTTTGCGGATGTTTCTGACTGCAGGAGTTGTTTTTTGTGGTGCTGCTTTGGGGTGGGGTTAGTTGGATTATACTTCCCTGGTTCTGCTGCCCAACGAAGATTGTTGTTTCCGTTATGGCGGGTCCAGACGCTGCTAGACATAAATGTGCTAGAATAGACAGCCATATAGTTCTTATATCAGAGTTTAGGTCGATATACTTGTTTTTTGCTGCTATCAATATCAATATTATATCGGTAATAGGGTTGGGTGATATGGACCTTAACATGTATCACGATATACATTTTTTATTCAGCGGAGTCTTGCATGAAAAGCTACAAACCTTAAGCTAAAAGAACATATTTCTCAGTGCATAATGTTTGCGATGGTGTGCGATCTCCTTTGAAATACAAATTGCAAAGCACATGTATTTATTGGCAAGAAACTAAACTTTTCTAATGGGATGACAGCCTCTGCACACATTGCTATAAATCATAAAAAAACTGTAATGTCTGTGCTTGTAATTAAGATGTAGTCACCCATGAAATTCCAACTGCATACGGAAGATATTTTTAATTACTCTTACTTTGTTTACACAACATGGGGCAGACGGCGCTCTTAATTTGAAGGACGGTCACGTCATCAGTGTGTTCCGTGTGTGAAGAAAGTCCAGTTACAAGACGAGCTGCGTTAAAAATAAACGTACTTCTCTTATTTTTCGACATTGTTAAACCTTCAAGAATTAAAACACAACGTGGTGAAAAGATACTAATCGATTTAGAGCCGCGCACGCACACAAACAACGACGACAACAACTTGGCGTCCGAAATTAAGCTAACCTCTGCTAGCTACTATGCCTTTATCACCATTTCAACCTGTTTAGTTCGGGAGGTCCGCCGACTAAATACTCTATCAACTCGGCTTTATAATATGTACCGGTATAAGTCATTTTCGTATAATTGGAATAATATATATAATATCGCCCAACCCTAATCGAAAACATATCGAGACAGAGCACACGAACTTAATTCTGACCTGAACACGTCATCAGCAGTGCAATTCCAACACCTGTGGATCTCCAACTCGCGCGCGTCTCGAGGGGAACGATACTTCCGCATTCGTTACAATATCGCGAGAGGCATTCAGGGACACTCTGAGCATCACAAAATAGCTTTATAACACGCGCGTATGTGTAAATAAACAGGAAGAGAAAGAAAAACGTGACATTCTTACCGCCCACTTTGTATTCGTATGTACATTTCGCTACATTTAAGCATGCTGGAAAATACACTGAAATCCGGAATTTACCTTATACCACGTGATGCCTTTGAACGCAACCCCTCATTGCCCATAACACGGCTTAAAGTATGATTCACATGTTCTCATTTTTAGACTTATCTTTTTAGGTTAATTGACATATTCAGTTCATTTGGAGCTGTTAAAACATACACTTGTATATAGTATATATATAAAATCATCTCCAGTTATCTTTCTGTTCATTAAATACATTAAAAATGGGCCTGTTTCAGACAAAGTTGCTAATGATGGTGACTGATTAAAAACAATCATTCCCAAGCTTTAGTACTACTTGATGCGACTCTCCAGATCTGAATGGAATCAAGGCATCGTGTTGGGTTCACGTTTACTAAATCACAGTCTGACACATTTAACCAGCAAATGATACAAGTGAAAATGAACAATGGGGAAACGAAATCATCTGTAAAAGCCTTTTTATCAGCGAAAAATGACTGCAGTTACTGTCAGCAGGTATTGCTGTTAAAATTCTCCACCTCTACTGTTGGACCACATTTTCAAAAGCCACACTCATCAGGAGTAGAATTACTTTGTGTGCCGTCTGTTCCCGCCACAGACAGTTCTTTATGTCTTATCGCCATCTTTCATTCAAGAGCATCTTGGTGTCTCTTTGACGAAATAAACAGAAAGCAGCTTTGTATTGACATTAGCGGTTTGTCTTTGGCGCCCCCAAGTGTTCATTGTGAGGTGGCGCACGATTGAGGCTGACGTCGTACTGTACATTCATTGGAGACACCTAGCAGCAGCACGCAGAAGACACAAAGGGATGCGAGACAAAAACGAGACAAAGATCAGCCTCTGACTGGTGCTTTATGGCTCCTTGAGCATTTCAGCGCCAATGGCTGCTTTGTTGTCTCTCCGCGGGACACAAACACACACACACACACAGCAGGATCCATCCACTCAGTTGCTACATAATCTGGATTATCGTCATTTATCATCACAACTTCCTCTAAAAGACCCTCCAGATTGTCCAATAGATCAGCAGGTCATTGACACTGCAGATGTGCGAGACACGCAATCACATTCCGCTGATCCGCAACACGGACCCATCACACACACACACACACGCACGCACGCACACACACACACACACACACATTGGTCCATGCCAGCTGTTCATCCCATTGAGTCCCAGTCTGTCCTCGTCTCCTCTGGCAGTAAACATCTCCTAATCCTTTGACCCCCTTCGATCCTAGCAGAGGTCAGACACATAGTCAAAATCCTTAAAATAGTCCTGTTCCTTGCGAGAGAGGGTGCGGTGCTCGCGGGGCGGCGTGAGGGTCGGCGCCTCGGCGGTGAACTCCACGTCGAAGTTGCTGACGTCCTCTTTTCCAGCGATGGTCGGGACAAAAGGGGGTGAGACTTTTCTTTGAAGAAGCGCGTCCCAGTCCATACCCTAAAGCAGAAATTGTGTTTGGAATCCCAGAAACATCTACAAAGACAATTCCTTCCTTTGAAACTCACTCTGAAAAAAGGTTGCTTCTTGACATCCTCGGCATCCTTTTCTCCGGAGCCCAAACGCCTCTCAGGATTTCTCCTCAACAACTTTTAATAGAGGAAAAATAAGTCAACTTCATAGGAGCAGTGCAGTATATGAACACATGTGTAACATTGTCTCATTATCATTAATCTTCATATCATAATCATTAATCTCGATATCAAATGTTGAAAACTATAAATAACTTTCATCTGCTGTTTCTGTTGTTGTTTTTACCGTCACAAACAAGACGGAGCCACCATTAATGGGAGTACTATGAGTACGCTCACCCGTCTCATAATACCAATGGCTTCAGTGGAGAGGAAGCGCGGGTAGCGTACTTCATCATTCACAATGCTGTCAAAAACCTCCTCCTCATCATCACCTGGGAAGGGAGACTGACAAAGAATGCATATTATTTCCCTGTGGATGTAATTATGAATGATGCGTTCATGAGCACTTGATTGAATACATTATTGCCTCACAACATTAATGCAGTATAACAATATAACAGTCTGGCTCACAGTGTCATCTTACTGTGAACACCGAACTCATCACACAGCAACTTAACACTCAAAAGGTATATCTGGCAAATGTACGAACATGTACTAATACAAGTTTTAAGTACCAAACTCTCTTTAAATTTTGCCATAATACATTGTGTCCGAGCAACACATTCATTGGGGCGCTGCGATGATGTCAGCCTCCGTCTGGGCTCCTTTGGCTCCCTGTGGTGGACAGGGACACCAATGCTATGGTAAACTTGTATTGGTATATGTTTGTATATTTATTAGCCTTATGCCTTATGCCTATAAATGTGTATATTTATGCCTTTTGAGTGTTAAGTTGCTGTGTGATGAGTTTAGTCACACTGTTACATTGAGTAATAATGTGCTGCAATTTTCATTGGGTTGACAAATGAATTTTTTCCATAGCTCATGACTGGCTCCTGCCAAATAATAAGATGCCAGTTCCTCACTGACTACACCACAATATGCCATTTTATGACATGGACCTACAGCCTATAGCATGAGAATGGGCAAAATATGGCTATGAATGAGCCCAACAATTCATGAAAGGAGAAGACCAGTGTTCGCCTCTCACCTCACCAACCAGCATCTCATAGACGAGCACCCCGAGGCCCCACCAGTCCACTGCTCGGGTGTACGACGTATCTGTAAGTACCTCCGGGGCCAGAAACTCGGGGGTTCCGCAAAATGTACTGGTCCTGTCTCCATAGCCCATCCCTTAGCAGGCGGAAAGAAGAACTGGTAAGGGTTGGTCTGAAGGACAGATGTAGTATACATCACATCCTGCAATAATGGATTCACCTTCTTTACACAGACCAAAGTCTGCTATCTTTACAAAACCATCTCTATCAAGCAGCAAGTTGTCCAACTTCAGATCTCTAAGAGGGAAAAGGAAGTAGATTAAATATGGAAGAATAAAAAGTGGAGTTGTTTTGATTCTGAAGACTCACCGATACACAATCTTATGCTCATGAAGGAATTGTAGACCCATGACCACACAAGCGGAGTAGAACCTGTCAGATAACGGCAAGAAGATTCCCATGAGAAGAGTTTGCTGCTTTACGAGCAGGATTATGAAAAAAAGTGCCACAAATGAAGACATCATAATGGGGCCGCTTGTGTAACAGTATCAGCTGAGTGGGGAGTAAGTAGATATCAGTTCTGTGGGGAACACTGCATAGTTTTAACCAAGGGTGGATTGTTTATGTTTGATAACGCCATCATTGTAAAGTTACACCTGTCTTTTCTATTGGGGGGTCTCTTCCCAATAAAGATCGTTTGTCACCACCTCCTGCCTCGTTTTTCACTTTTTCCACAACCTGGCTGCATGGCGGTTGAGTGGTTAGCATGCAGGCCTCACAGCTAGGAGACTCGAGTTCAATTCCACCCTCGGCCATCTCTGCGTGGAGTTTGCATGTTCTCCTTGTGCATGCGTGGGTTTTCTCCGGGTACTCCGGTTTCCTCCCACATTCCAAAAACATGCTAGGTTATTTGGAGACTCCAAATTGTCCATAGGTATGAATGTGAGTGTGAATGGTTGTTTGTCTATATGTGCCCTGTGATTGGCTGACCACCAGTCCAGTCCGCCTCTCACCTGAAGACAGCTGGGATAGGCTCAAGCACCCCCGTGACCCTCGTGAGGAAAAGCGGTAGAAAATGAATGAATGAATGAATGAATGAATGAATGAATGGAATAGGTCTGGGATAGTCTCCAGCACCCCCGCGACCCTCGTGAGTATAGGAATGCATGAATGGAATAGGTCTGGGATAGGCACTAGCACCCCTACGACCCATGTGAGTATAGAAATGAATGAATGGAATAGGTCTGGGATAGGCTCCAGCACCCCCGCGACCCTTGTGAGTATAGAAATGAATGAATGGAATAGGTCTGGGATAGGCTCCAGCATCCCCGCGACCCTTGTGAAGATAGGAATGAATGAATGCTATAGGTCTGTGATAGGCTCCAGCACCCCCGCAACCCTCGTGAGGATAGGAATGAATGAATGAATGGAATAAGTCTGGGATAGGCTCCAGCACCCCCGCGACCCTTGTGAGTATAAGAATGAATAAATGGAATAGGTCTGGAATAGGCTCCGGCCCTTGCGACCCTCGTGAGTATAGGAATGGATGAATGGAATAGGTCTGTGATAGGCTCCGGCACCCCCGCGACCCTCGTGACGATAGGAATGAATGACTGGAATAGGTCTGGAATAGGTCTGGAATGGGCACCGGCACCCCCGCGACCCTTGTGATGATAGGAAAGAATGAATGGAATAGGTCTGGGATAGGCTTGAGCACCCCCACAACCCTCATGAGGATAGAAATGAATGAATGGAATACGTCCGGGATAGGCTCCAGCACCCCTACGACCCATGTGAGTATAGGAATGAATGAATGGAATAGGTCTGGGATAGGCTCGAGCACCCCCGCAACCCTTGTGAGTATAGGAATGAATGAATGGAATAGGTGTGGTAATTTACTGCATGCAATTCAAATCTACTGATTTAGTAATTCCACTCACACGGCACGTGGCTCCGAAAAGACGTCAGCATGTATGTGCATCATGAGGTCCCCTCCTGCTGTGTACTCCATGACAAAGCATACGTGCTCTGGCGTTTGGAAACACGCAAACAGGTTGACCAGGAATGGGTGGTGGGAGCTGTTGACGGTCTCAAAGATCCGCTTCTCGCACATCAGGCTGAGGAAAGACAAGCAGACAGACGGAGGGAGGGAGGGAGGATGATGATGATGATGATGAGGGTGAATTTATGAGATGACAGCCAAGTGTTACTGCGTCACTACCTTTCCACCTCATCGCGTGTGACGATGTCTCCTTTTTTGAGGGCTTTGATGGCGTACAAGCTGCCTGTATCCTTGTACTCGGACAATAACACCTGAAGAGACCAACAAAACCCTGCATTAAGTAGATGTTTTCCTTTTTATTTCAATCCCAGCCCAATATTTACTTTCCTTTTTGGATCAACTATCAGCAATAGAGCGCTACTAATCACCTTAAATCCTCATTAACATCTGCCATTGGTATTTAAAAAAGAAAAAGTGTGTTAATACCTTGCCAAAGTGCCCCCTGCCGAGCACTGCTATCAGCTTGAAATCCTGCAGGCAAACGGGGCCTCCGCTCGGTCTGAGGGAGATTACGCACAGATTACACGCAGTGCATGCGACATTCTGTATGTCATATAACGTGATTTTGCTGCCATACTTTATGAAATGATAAGCTGCGAGGCAGGCAACAATGATCATTTTGAAGATAGTGTTTAAAAAGTGTTTGCTTCCAGTAATTCCAAGCAATAATGACAAAAAAAGGAGAAGATCCAATCCAGCAACATATTGTATGAAGGGGTGTCGTGCTGTGTTGGCCATATTGCAACAAGAAAATAAGTTGTAATTTAAAAATAATAATGTTGTACTATTATGAGGAAAAATAACGTTTTATTAGCATAAAGTTAAAATATTTAAAAAAAACAGAAATAGCAGGAAACATTAGAACAATCAACAATTAAAGAATAATATAATAAAAAAAATAAATTCGATTGTGGGAAAAAATAAATCAAATAGTAAATAATCAAAAGATGAGGAGAACAAAATTCATACTCTGAGAAAAAAGGCGCAATTTTAGGACAATAAACTCAGATTATTATGAGAAAAAATTAGGTCATTTTAGCAGCATAGAGTTGAAATATTAAAGAATAATCAAAAGATGAGGAGAACAAAATTCGTACTCTAAGGAGAAAAAAAGGCACAATTTTAGGACAATAAACTCAGAATATTATGAGAAAAAATGTGGTCATTTTAGTAGCATAGAGTGATTTTGCGGCCATACTTCATGAAATGATAAGCTGGGAGGGAGGCAACAATGATCATTTTGAAGATAGTGTTTAAAAAGTGTTTGCTTCCAGTAATTCCAAGCAATAATGACAAAAAAAGGAGAAGATCCAATCCAGCAACATATTGTATGAAGGGGTGAGTTTCTGGTGTCGTGCTGCGTTGGCCATATTGCAACAAGATACACTCAGGAGGAGTTATTGTGTGTGTGTTGGTGTGTGTTGGTGTGTGTTTTTGGCACCTGCGCAAAGAGTTCTGGGAGTGTGATCTGGTTGGCCGGTCAGGAATAGGAACATCCGGCGTAGGGGGCTCAATGACTGCCGTCTGCTGCTATGGAAGAAAGGAGGAGGAGTGGAGGAAACAATGGCAGCAAAATGAAAACACAGGACTAATTAGATGGAAAATAACAACAAAAGAATACACGGCAAGAGGGAGACTTAGGATATCTGTAACAAGCATCACTACAGGCTGACAAGCCACAGGCTGGATCCTCCCCTCGCTCTGTCCGCTCCCCTCCTTCCTCATCCTTAATTAGTTCTCTAAAAAACACTGTAATTAATCCCTAATAGTCCAACCCCTCATGAACACACCATCTGCCAAAGGCTTTCTCCCGCGCCAACTCTTCCTACATGAGCTCATCTAAATCTGTGATTTAGGATTGGAATGTTGACTATGTGCTGAGGGCCAATGAAAACAGGCTGTGGGGCAAACATGGCCCTCGGGATGCACTTTGGACACCAATGATATAACATTTTCACAAGAAAACTAAATAAAAAAGGGAAAAAGGAAAAAAAACATCAGTGATTTTAAAAGTATAACATGAAAAAGAAAATAAGTTGTAATTTTAAAATAGTAATGTACTATTATGAGGAAAAAATAATGTTTAATTAGCATAAAGTTAAAATATTAAAAAAAACAGAAATAGTAGGAAACATTAGAACAATCAACAATTAAAGAATAAAAAAAAAATTAAATTAGATTGTGGGAAAAAATTATAAAATCAAATAATAAATAATCAAATAATCAAAAGATGAGGACAACAAAATTCGTACTCTAAGGAGAAAAAAGGCACAATTTTAGGACAATAAACTCAGAATATTATGAGAAAAAATTAGGTCATTTTAGTAGCAAAGAGTTGAAATATTAAAGAATAATCAAAAGATGAGGAGAACAAAATTCATACTCTAAGGAGAAAAAAAGGCACAATTTTAGGACAATAAAAATTTGGTCATTTTAATAGCATAGAGTTGAAATTTTTGTGGTAATCATTATGAGAAACAAAATAAATAAATACATCAATACAATTTTCATTTTTGAAAAATTAGGTTGGGAAGAAACCTCAATAATAAATGTGAATAAAGCCGTTTTATGGAGGAAAAAAATATTATTTTTTAATATTATTTTTAAAAATGTATTTTATTATTATTTTATATTATTATTAAAATTATTTCAGAAGAAAATAGAAGGAAGAAGGAAAATTAAAAAAAAAAGGTTTGTACTAATAATCGGCTTTTGAACTTAGGGTATATGACAAAGCATGAGATGCATTTTTTTCTCAAAATATGCCCATTCTTTCACTTTTCATGATACTGTAGGCTATTTTCCCTAAGAGCATTCCTACTGTTTTCCCTGTCCTCTGTCCTCCCATGTGACTGATTTGTTAAACAGCAGGTCTGACTCACGGGATTATAAAAGAAAAAGCAATTAGCATCACAAGAGGCAACAGATAATATATACACAGGGAAATTACTAGTAAAACTATTGGAGGCTAATATGTGACAAGCATCTTTTCTACAAAACAAGTGCCGCAAAGCATGCTGGGAAGCTGGGGTTTGTGTCATTTCATGTCCTTTTTTAAGCGACATGCTACAAGCACAACTGCAAAATGACCGCTTCCTCAGCCGTGATCACTCACCGCAGCGCTAGAGTCTCGAGTCTCGGTTTTGAGGGGACAATCTGTCTCCAGAGCCAGCTTCTCCACGGAGATTTCTCTGCACACGCATTCACACGCACAAACAATTCAGTTCCAAAGTATTCCATCGCGATGAGCAGACTGGTTTACAGACCCGCTGTTGTGCGTGAGTGCGTTGCTGGAGAAACCAGGGGTGTATGCAGGTGGGTTGCTTCCGCTTGGGATGGCGTTCCTCAGCAGGCGGACCCACGTACCGATGTCCACGTTCATCTGACGGGCACGCAGGAACGCTTTACCTGAGACAAATAATGTGGAGTCTGTTTTAACGAGCGGGACATTAAGTCAAACCTATTGCCAATCCATTTTCATTACCTTGCTGTTTAGAAAAAACATTCTTCTGTCTCTGAAGTCTCCGCCCTCTTTCTATTACCGGGTTAAAAAAGGTGACCTGTAACAAAAACTGCATGTCAATAAACTTAATGTGAAGGAATAATACAAACAGTACTGGTTTTGTCTGACACGTGGTATGGTCCTTCAATGGACTCCATACCTCAGCCAGCATCAGCCCTTGGGGTTCCAGTTCTAGCTTGACTCTGTGTCTCTGGTTATCCAAGAACTCCTCCAGCTTCAGGTACTTCAGAGCACACAGGGAGCGATAATCTCTCCAGTACACGGCAATCTCCATCTCCCGGGACTACTCCAAAACACAACAACGGAATGGAATGTTCACACAAGTTCCCACCGGAATATGACAGACTTACAATTATTAATTAGCGCTTAGGAATAATTACATTAGTGTTTGTGGTTAGAGACTTTATGCTAACAAATCTGTGCTGCTAAGTATGTATTGGTACAGAGGGGGCTCACTGAACCCCCAAGTGACAGCGAGGGAGGTCTTTAGCTCCCCGGAAAACATAGCTGCCTTAATCCGGGTTAGAGACATCTGAATAAACACTTACAGGCTGCCATTTTCAAGAAAACACAACCAACGGTACTTAGTAGCGGTCAGGTTATCATCATAGTTGCATAAGGCTAAAAATAACCAATTACCTAAAAATATCATCCAATACTTCTCTACAAGAGAGGAGAAATATGATCTCAGGGAAGAAGTACATTTGAAACACTTCTATGCTAGGACTACGTTAAAAAGCCATAGCATTTCAGTATGTGGAATCAAACTATGGAATGGATTGAGTAAGACCCTCAAACAATGCACAACGATGAGCCAATTCAAGAAACAATACAAGCAGTTGATGTTTGCTAAATACAAGGATGAAGAGTCTTGAACCAGTCATGATGTGCTATATATATCCCTATATTGACACTTACTATGGTACCCATTATGTCATTGGATGGTCATATCACCTCGTACTTCGGTACGGGACAAAAAATAAAAAACAAAAAAACAGAAAAAAAATATTATGAAAGCAGGAAGTGAACAAATGTAACAGTTACTGATTGTAAAAGTACCAGATGGAGGGGTAGGATTTAATAAGCTTTGCTTCTTCCTACTCCTTTTGGACATGTGGAACTGTGAACTGATTATGGGATGCATTCAATTGTAATCTGATGCATGTTCAAATGAAATTAAACCATTACCATAGTTTCATTGCGTGTAACTTGCATGTAACTTGGATGTAACACAAGCATTAAAAAGGCCACACCACACGTGGTATTACTCACCCTCTCCAGCTCCACGGTGAAGCTCTGGTCCCAGGCCTGCTCTCCAACTGTTCTCCAAGCAGTCTGCCCCACCACTGTGTTCTCTAGCTTCAGCACCACACTCACTTCAGCTGTAATTCACACACCAAAGCACCAAAACTTGAATTAAACAATGCCATCAACAAGTACACAGCAGCGGTGTTCAATTCCAACCCCATATATTATGTATTGTTAAATCCCAAACACGCGAAAAAACATTTCCTCATTCCCCTACCACATTACAACAAGGTGCATTCACGGTCACTCCGAACGTCAACACGACAAAGGCGAGTCAGCGAGTAACAACAACGACTAAAGTTCCCACACGTGATCCTCATACAGTGAAAATGTGTACATTTCAAATATAGTTGCAAATGGTGATTAATCATGATTAATTCAATGGTAAACAGTGCTTAATCAGATTTTAAATAATGTATTCTTTTGACAGCCCTAATAATAATACACGTCTTTGTCACCTACATAAAACTTCTTAGCATATCTCGATGGGTCATGTCGATGGGTCATGTCAAACCTCAAAATAGACCCCAAAATCTTTTAATTATTTTGGGTGGGGATGCGGAAAAGTTTGGACATTTTCATTCGTTCATTCATTTTCTACTGCTTATCTTCATGAGGGTCACGGGGGGTGTTGGAGCCTATCCCAGCTGTCTTCGGGCGAGAGGCGGGGTATAACCTGGACTGGTCGCCAGCCACAGTTTGGACATTTTATTTGTGATTTTATTTAGCAAACACTTACAAGACAACTCGTCATTCTTGCCGGGCATCTTGAGGCTCATGCTGCTTGTGCTGCGGCTATAGAGGCCACTCAGTTTAAAGGAGGAGCGGCCATCTCCAGGGGAGTAAGACGGAAGAACCACAGGAGTCCCTCTGCTCCTGCCTGGGACAACCTCGGGCAGGCCGACACATCCCAAAAGATGCACTTGAAGAGTACCTGAAAGGAGAAGAACTGTCAACACTTAGGAGAATGCCGTGTTTTAGATACTTGGTGTCTACCGGTGAGGGGCGACGGTTTGCTGAGGGTGCTATACTGGTTGTGAACATAGGTGGTGCTGTGGCGAGAGCTGAAGGCCGAGGAAGAAGCTAGCACCAGCTCCTCCTTGATCAGACAGGCTTTGGGATGGTCCTCCGGGAGTTCTAGTAGCCGCTGCTCCAGAGAGCACCTGAGCAGGTCCAAGCGTTGGGACGACTCGCTCAGACCACATTGCGCCTGCAGATCATACACGACATACTAACCTCTATCTTACTAGAGGTCAAATTCAATGTCATTAGATTTCTTCTCTGACCTCCGCCATGGCCTTTTTGTCTTGGACCTTTCCTGCACCGAGCAGCCGAAGCATGTTCTTGGCGCCCTCGGCCATGGCGTGCTCCACACGGTAGTGATGCCACAGCTCCTCCACACGTAGCTCCACCCCACACAAATCAGGTTTACCTGGGACATAAGGTGTGCTTTAGCATTATATGCAACAACAAACCATAAATAAGACAGTAAATGAGGTTTAAAGAGATGGAATCAGGGATGCGACCCTCAGTGGTAACAGACAGGAAATAACGTAATATCGTTGCATGTGCCACGATTAATCAGAAGCTTGTTGTTCCGATTAATCGAGTCATCAGTTCGGCCCTAAGGCGGACCAAATCAATATGAACCAAACAAAAGTTTAATGAAATTGATTTTTCAATTTTTGGTTGTAAATCAGGCTGCACAGCAACCAAGTGGTTAGCATGCAGGCCACACAGCTAGGAGACCTGAGTTCCATCTCTGTGTGGAGTTTGCATGTTCTCCCCGTGCATGCGTGGGTTTTCTCTGGGTACTCCGGTTTCCTCCCACATTCCAAAAACATGCTAGGTTAATTGGCGACTCCAAATTGTCCATAGGTATGAATGTGAGTGTGAATGGTTGTTTGTCTATATGTGCCCTGTGATTGGCTGGCAACCAGTCCAGGGTGTACCCCGCCTCTCGTCTGAAGTCATTCGCCCCCGCGACCCTCATGAGGATAAGCGGTAGAAAATGAATGAATGAATGGTTGCAAAGAATGTTGAATTTAATTTAACAAAACATTCCCATCAACAAAGCGTTGGCTGAGTCTCAATGTGTGCACTTCAACTTCCACTATGCATTTTGACTGTGTAAGTGTGTCCAAGTACAACCTTATCAACTTCATGCGAAGAAGATGTGTTGCTCTGCATGAGGCAAATGGTTTGCTGATCCTTCCAATTTTAGAGTGGCCTTTTGTTGTGGCCAGCCTAAGGCATAGCTGTGCATATTGATATACCACACCTTTAAGGTGGATGGATCATCCCGGCAAAGGAACACAGATTTTGATTGGTGAGGACGATTTGGGAGAGAAGGGCATTTTAGGAATGTAGAAGTTCAGCTCATGAAAGATGGGAGCAAAAACAAAAGTGTGCGTTCATATTTTTGTGTAGTAGTACACATTCCAGATTTCAGATATTGCACCTTAAGAGGCAGAATGGACTCTTCCTGTGTCTATTTTGGACATTTTTACTTCCTTCGGTGTATCTCTCCCTTCAATCATGTTTCCCCGTGTTCCCCCCCAACCCACCCTGCCTTGTCTCTAACCTCTTCTAAATGAGGCATAGCTCTTAGTTGTTGGCCAACATCAAGGGGATGCAGGAACATCAATAACCATGGAGAGCTAGAGAGCTATAATGGACAACGTGTATGCCGCTGTGTGTGTGTTTAACTGGGCACAATGAGGTTCTGAAGCAAAAATTGATCCATCACTCATAAAATATGCAGTGCGACAGGTGGGTGAAAGATAAAAGGTGAGGATGAAAAAAAGAAGAAAAAAAAATGCACGATGGGTACATTGGCTGTCGTCAGAGTGCTCTGTAGCCTGCATGGCCTTCCGGATCTGCATGCGGATGATGTCGATCTTGGTCTTGCTGTCCTGCAGCATCTGCTGAGCCGTCTGGAGAAGCTTCTTGTCCTGGAAAGGCAATAAAAAGAAATCAGAGAGGAACCATGGAGATGTGCTGTAGTTAAAAGATGGCTACCTTTGTAGCTCCGTTGGCGTAAATGGGAATCATGTTCTCTGCCCCCTGTTTGACCTTCAACTCAATGTTTAGCTGGCGTTCCAGCGCTGCGATGCGGTGTTGGTTGGCAGACGGGCGACTGACCGAGCCCGGAGACTTTGGAGCATCTTTGGACAGAAGATATCAGAAGGTCAAGAACACCACACAACTGAAACCATCAAATGTGTCCCCAGAAGACTGCTACCTTCATTCTCATTGTGACCCTTGACAACAATGTGTGCGTCCAGCTCCTGCAGCTGGGCGTGGAGATATTCCAGCTTGCGTTTGGAGCTGCGGAGCTGCGAGTCCACCTGTTGGGCGTTTCTCTTGTCGGTGGTGGCCCTGCGTAAATTCTCTGCACCTTCCTTGATCTTCAGCTCCTTGCGGATCTCCCTGCGGATCCTCTCGCGGTGCTCATCCAGCCGTTGCTGCACGCTGGAGTCGGACAGGTCGGAGTTCTGGTCCAAGCCGAGTTGCTGCAGCACTGACAGCCCGCCTGGATCACCCTGAAGCGGCAGAAAAAGCACACATAAGGGATGAATAATAGTGTCCATGTACAGTAAGGCACTACAGTTAGCATTTTGTCAATCAAAGCTGTCCATGCTCCAAAGTTCTGTAAGAGGATGGATCCACCACCTCAGTGCTAATGAGGCAGCATTGTTAAAAGCCCTTTGAGTACCTTGAAGGTCGTAGGGTGCTATATAAATGCAGCCCATTTACCATTTACTTTAAGAGCGTAAACAGCTGAGTGCCAACATCAGCGCTCCTATGATCAACACTAACATGATTTACAGCAGATTAGAACAGTAGGATTGGAGATTTTAATCAGTCAGGGTCTCGTCTGCTTCGGTGAGGACAAATGTATAACACTTGCACTTTGTTGTTGATGAGTTGTGTCAAAAGTTTGTGCATGTATGATCATATTTGCACCACTCCATACCATGCTCAAATAGGGATCATCATATTTGGACCACTCCATATCATGCTCAAATAGGGATCATCATATTTGCACCACTCCATATCATGCTCAAATAGGTATCATCATATTTGGACCACTCAATATCATGCTCAAATAGGGATCATCATATTTGAACCACTCCATATCATGCTCAAATAGGCATCATCATATTTGCACCACTCCATACCACGCTCAAATAGGTACAATCATATTTGGACCACTCCATATCATGCTCAAATAGGTATTATCATATTTGTACCACTCCATATCATTGTCATGTCATCTAATCATTATATTTGCACCACTCAATATCATGCTCAAATAGGTATCATCATATTTGGACCACTCCATATCACGTTCAAATAGATATCATCATATTTGCACCACTCCATACCATGCTCAAATAGGTATAATCATATTTGCACCACTCCATACCATGCTCAAATATGTAAAATCATATTTGCACCACTCCATACTCTGTGTACATGACATCTACATCTATCATCTAACTATCTCTAAGCAGCTCGAGAGACCCACTGCTTTTATTTCATTGTGCAATTTGCAGCGACAATAAAATACTACTCTATTGTTGGGGGGGGGGGGGGGGGGGGGGGCACAGAGCCACACACCACACCAGCTTAGCAGGTCTTATTACAACTTCTTACGTCTCTGTGTGCATCCAGATACAAACCGGCTTGAGTTTGCAGGCTCTGCATCATTAAAAGCATAATCCAGCAGCACAATGAAGGGCGGCAGTCACACTCAAACGTGCAGCACAGTTCAACTCTTCGGGAGCAGAGCAACCCTTATAGTCATATGGAAAGGTTATGTAATTGACAAGCGATAAGAATGTTAAAGTGTTTATTCAATATTTTCTCTAGTGTAATAAAGTTTTGAACTGATAAGTTCCTTTTATAGTTTTCCACTGGTAAAAATTGGTTCGGATTTTGACCAACTCCCCAGTTTGGCCTTTGAGGCTCCACTGTACTACCACAAGGCCAACAGTCACACGGAACGTACCAAATAAAGATTTCTCTCAGAAATACAGAATGAAGGTACTTGTACAGGATATCATGAAATAGTGCCTACTGTTGTAACCGATGAGTGTACAGTAGATACCGTGCTGCCAACCCCAGCGGTGACACAATAAAAGACAGGAAGGGAGAGTTTGTTCTGTGAAGCACGCCCCTTCAACACAATAAAAAACGAGTAATCGCTGGAGTTTTCCAACAAAGACACTCAGAATCGGCATGGAAGCCAAAACAGCAGTCAGTGGCAGAAAAGCACCAAGAGTCACACGTGATTTAGATGTTTTTGAAGTGAATGAGGAAGCGGCAAGGGCGATAAGGCCATGTTGTCAATGTCAGACACACAACGAGAAGGCGGCCATGTTGAAAGGTGAAAAGTTGCCTACCGCAGGTTCTGTGTCCTTCTGTTCAGTGTGTGAAAGGTCATCCGCGGGTTGATCCCCCAAATAGTCCTCTAGTGCATCCTCACTGGCCATGTTTTTTGGCCTCCGGCTTTGGCCCCCTCCCTCCCCTCAGCACTCACTCAGCAGCAGCATACACAACTAATACAAGCCTCCTAAAATCCAGGATGGATTTACACTGAAAAGCCTGCCTAAATCCAAAGCAAGTGAACGGGTGGAGAGAGAACAGTGTAGACCTCGCTACTTCCTGTTCTGCTCTTTTGCCAGATAGAAACTGAGGCGTCATGCAACACACACACACACACACATATATATCCACACAAACACACAGTTGTGTAAGCGAGAGAGCTTCCTGTTACTATCCAAAGCATAGAGGAGAAATACTCTGATACATTGTGGTCATGCATTGCACTGAGAAACCCAACAAAGGGTAAAAAGGGCAAACCCTTCCGCTGACCTTCTACTAAAAAGGACTTGGCATTTCAGTTCATTTTGTATTGTAGGCATCAATAATAATAATAATAAAAAAAGTCAAGTTGTGTCCAACTTCTCCGGTGATGGTGTTATGAGGATTTATCTTTCAGTTCTGGGTTAAGGACTGTGGAAGCCAGTCACATGTCGTAATATTTATTGTTCTAACATATTCTAACAATTATAAGTGAAGTATATTTATATTTTTTTTATATAGTAATCTATCGTTGATCGGCATTAATAGGTTCCAGACCCAAGTGAAACAGCATTCCTTATTTATATATTTTATATTTTCATTATTACAGCAAGAAAAAACCTTTTAACAACATTCTAAATCTGGATTTTAATATTATTAGAGCCCTCTAGACATTATATAACACCCCTATAGCCACCTTTACACGATACAGCAAAAATACAGACGTGTAATTTATGTGCCATTTAGGACATAAATAAGAATCGTGCTTGTGTGTTTTACGATAAATGTTCTCGACGGGATCAGAAAGTAATATTATTAGAGCCCTCTGGACATTATATAACACCCCTATAGCCACCTTTACACGATACAGCAAAAATACAGACATGTAATTTATGTGCCATTTAGGACATAAATAAGAATCGTGATTGTGTGTTTTACGATAAATGTTCTCGACTGGATCAGAAAGTGAAGCCGGCTGCAAAAGCAGCCTGCAATAAAGGCCTGTTGTTGCAGCAATTAAGTCAACAAACATTACAGTAACATTTCTTACAATTCACATTACTTAACCTAGGTCCACTTCCTATAGCCAGGGACACTGTGTCATGTGATCGTAAGACTCAGATAGTCAGGCTAAGGTCTGAAGGCTCACTGGCCCAAGGCACCGCCAAAATCCCTTCCAACGGCAACAGATGAAGAGAATTTCTATGAAAAAGCTTCTAATGCAGTGTTCTCTATCAGTTCTAAGCAAAGTTGTGGAATCGAGTCACAGTTTTGATGACTTGGGACTCAACAATAACCATCAAAAACTTGCAACTCCACGTAGATTACCCCCTTCTGCGGTCCCTTGTCAAGGTCTCTTTTTTCCCCAAATGGGTTTTGAGTATTTCCTTGCCGGATGGGAGTTCAGTTCAGGGGATGCCGTCTATTGTCGTCTATTTATGCTAGCTTGTAAAGTCCTTTGAGGCCCTTTTGTGATTAAGGGCTATATAAATAAACTTGACTTGACTTGAGTGAATGTGCTGAGTAAAATTCATTCAAAAGAACAATTGTTTTGATGACTTTGGACTCAACAATAATCATGAAAAACTTGCAACTCGACATAGACTTGACTTGGACTTTAGCATGATGACTTGAGATTTTCAGTGAGTGTGATGAGTAATTGTAGTAATTGTCTCTATTCAAAGCATTCATTCATTCATTTTCTTCCGCTTATCCTCACGAGGGTCGCGGGGGGTGCTGGAGCCTATCCACGGCTGTCTTTTGGGCGAGAAGCGGGGTACACCCTGGACTGGTCGCCAGCCAATCACAGGGCCCATATAGACAAACAACCATTCACACTCACATTCATACCTTTGGACAATTAACCTAGCATGTTTTTGGAATGTGGGAGGAAACCCACGCATGCACGGGGAGAACATGCAAACACACAGAGATAGCTGAGGGTGGAATTGAACCCTGGTCTCCTAGCTGTGAGGTCTGTGCGCTAACCACTCGACCGCCGTACAGCCTCAAAGCATTCAACAAAACATAATTATTTTGATGACTTTGGACTCAACAATAATCATGAAAAACTTGCAACTCGACATAGACTTGACTCAAACTTTAGCATGATGACTTGAGATTTTCAGTGAGTGTGCTGTTGTAATGTCATGTGTAATTGTAGTAATTGTCTCTATTCAAAGCATTCAAGAATGACGATCGTCAAGTAATTTCCAGAAAGACGACATATTTTCCCTTTGAATCTGCCTCATTGATGCATCTATTAACGTCCAATCAGGTTTAAGAACAAACAACAAATGTGTGGACTAAATCCAGACTGCTCTTTTTTGTGACCAAGTCTAGTCAAACCGGTCAAAAACCGGTCATAAGGCATTCATTGGATTTGTCTAATATAATCAATTGACCGCTATTCTGTTTCAAGCCTATGACTTCGGACTTGAAAAACAGAGATTCGGACCCTCAATCTCCTGACTGTGAACGCAACATGCAGTGTGCAGCTGGGGCAAGGTAGACTCCTGGTTGGGACTAAAGCTAACTGCTTCCACTAATAAGGTCTGGTTTTCATTCAGCCATTATGCTGCAATTACCGCAACTGAAGTCTTCCAACAGTTTTTTGGGGTGTGTTTTGCTCCATCTCGTCTGCAGTGCTATCGTAAGCGACGGCATCAGTTAAGAGGGATAATCGTCTGCATCATAAAATGGACCTCTTATCCCCTTCAGCTCCTTTGCACTCATCATTTTTAATCTGCTTTCCATGTCCATTAGAATCACGTCTTCTACTGTATAACTCACGTTATAGGCGGACTGTGGCCCCCATACATTAGGTGACTTGGGAACCAATTGAAACTAAAATCAGACTCCTTCCAGACAAGCTGAAATCTCCCATGGATATCGTTCTGTGGTTTGTGCAATATGTGCATATACGGGTGGTCATCAAAGAGACATACTTACTCACGGTGCAACCACCCGAAAACAACACAAAGACAGCAAGTTAACCAATCAAATATATAAACAGCTACTAATATGTGGGTGGCAACAACTAACCGGAAAACATAACATGTAACTTAAAATGTTATTTATAAGCGCCTGCAAGGCATGCTGGGTGGTCAAGCAGAAACAACAATTTGAGCTATGAATAATAAAACATTGGATATGACCAGTGTAGAATCCTACAACATACAACTGAATGCCTTCTATTTGTATTTTTACTTCATTTAGCCATTTTTGTACTTGAAAATGGCCACACAGCTAGGAGACCCGAGTTCAATTCCACCCTCGGCCATCTCTGTGTGGAGTTTGCATGTTCTCCCCGTGCATGCGTGGGTTTTCTCTGGGTACTCCGGTTTCCTCCCACATTCCAAAAACATGCTAGGTTAATTGGCGACTCCAAATTGTCCATAGGTATGAATGTGAGTGTGAATGGTTGTTTGTCTATATGTGCCCTGTGATTGGCTGGCCACCAGTCCGGGGTGTACCCCGCCTCTCGTCCGAAGACAGCTGGGATAGGCTCCAGTTTCTGATGCTTCTGATTTTTGAAAAAACGCGAAATTCTTGCTCCTTCTGCACATTATTTCTCAAGCTTCTTTCCCGTGCATGATGGAAACAGGTTAAGTATGTGTTCTGCGGAGCTTTTCCCATCAAGGGTTTTAGCGGCCTTATTCCTCAGGAGCCTGAACAGAGCTACTGTTTGTTACCGCCAAGTGGACAAAGGACAAAGCCGGGAACACAAACACATAAGCGTTTACTGAAGTCTCTTGAGAAGAACGACCTCTGCACAAAGATGCCATTCATGCTGCTGTGCTCCTCGCCAGGTGTGGAACCCCAGTCTGCAGGATGCTCGCGCAGACCCACAGACAGATGCGCATTCACACTTTGTCACCATATAATATAAGACAGTCGTTTCCCTGTTGACCCAGACATGCAATCATCTTACACTATGCATGTGATGTACTGGGCAGTATGACACATATGCATATCACCATCACCATGTTGCACAAGGAAAAACAGCAAGAGCAGATTGAGCAACATCATTTTCTCTGGAATATGAAGGATTTTAGGGATTACTGGGGGGGAACACATACAGTCCAAGGTACGTTCTGTAAGCGGTTAACTCATTCATAGAGGGTCTGAGTGCACTGCTTGGGAGTGTTGCTGCTGCACACTAGCTTATTGTGACATTTCTCTTCCGAGCCTGCACGGTTGGCAGTGTATTGCTTTTGATTGGTGACTCCGTTTTAGAAGGAAATCAAAACTTGGTGCAACCGTGGCTGAGATAAGAGATAATCACATTTCAGCTTTATTGATCGCTGCTCCGCTTCCCAACATCCATTTTTGTTACACTCCCACTGCCTGATAAATGCCCACATTATTTGAACTGCTTACTCTGATTTATTCAGCAAGTTTTGTCTTGTGAAGATGTCACAAAATGAGGATGAGCATTTTTTTTATTCAAAAAGAAGACCCTTTTCATGCAAAATCTGTCTGATGGTTATTGCGCTGCAGTCGTCACCAGTAAAGGTCTT
The DNA here is from genome assembly GCF_030265055.1 of Doryrhamphus excisus. Taxonomy (NCBI): domain Eukaryota; kingdom Metazoa; phylum Chordata; class Actinopteri; order Syngnathiformes; family Syngnathidae; genus Doryrhamphus; species Doryrhamphus excisus. The sequence goes on from NC_080480.1 coordinate 6,765,752, forward strand.
AATTTGTGTCGAGGACCGCCCGGTGTCTTCTCCGGTTTTTGTCTTGCTTCAGGCAAGCTTTTATTCATAGCATGGCCCAAAACAAAGCAGTTGAGCATTTAGCATTTCGATTAGCATATTCAGCCCTTCTCACATACAACTCCCTTTCCCATTCTGCCCTTTTGCTCTATTTTCTCCATTTTTCATTCATTCATTTTCTACCGCTTTTCCTCACGAGGGTCGCGTGGGGGTGCTGGAGCCTATCCCAGCTGTCTTCGGGCGTAAGGCGGGGTACACCCTAGACTGGTCGCCATCCAATCACAGGGCACACATAGACAAACAACCATTCACACTCACATTCATACCTATGGACAATTTGGAGTCGCCAATTAACCTAGCATGTTTTTGGAATGTGGGAGGAAATCGGAGAACCCGCAGAAAACCCACGCATGCACGGGGAGAACATGCAAACTCCACACAGAGATGCCCGACGGTGGAATTGAACCCTGGTCTCCTAGCTGTGAGGTCTGTGCGCTAACCCCTAGACCACCGTGCCGCCCCTTTCTCCATTTTTGTTTTGTTTAATTTGTTTTCTACAAAGTGCCACAAACGTCTTACCCAATAGAATGGGACTTAATCTCTATTTACAGACCCGAACCAGCCTAGAAGAGCTATTGGGCCATTAAAAGTTAATCAAAAGGGTGACTTTCTATCACCCGCTGCCAGCACCAGGCAGAATGTGCCAACCAAAGTGTGCGACAGAGGTGATGCATCAGTGATCAATCAAACGTGGGCGTGCCATATAAGAGTTTGAAAGTGCAAACAAATGACAGAATGTGAAGATAATATGGCATATTAAAGCAATGTGGTAAGTAGAAAAAAAATAACCATTGCTTCCGGTTTCCACTTGCATTAAGATGCATATTGGATTTTCTATTCAGAGACTTTACCACTTTAGGCAGATGAGTGTGAAAACAGTCTCCTTGGTGTCAAACTCTGCACATGCATTACTGTACCATCGTATGCACTGTTAAGTTAGGTAAGAAGTTAAGGAGAGAGAGAGAGAGCGTGCACTTTTTGATGCATCAGTCATGCAATATTAATTTGTTAACAGTGCTTAAGAAACTCATTAGACCACCACCCAATGTAATGTTTATGCTACACTTGCCCAAAATTAACAGGTAATTAATATTAAGACATTTTTTGGTTTGTGAAATATTAACACATATAATAAGATCTCTTTTAGCGGCCATTTTAGAGGATTCAGACTGATCTTTCAAGGCACACAGAATACTGTATTGTGTTTTATGGCTATGTAAACATTCATTCATTTATTCATTTTTTACCGCTTTTTCCTCACAAGGGTCGCGGGGGTGCTGGAGCCTATCCCAGCTGTCTTTGGGCGAGAGGCAGGGTACACCCTGGACTGGTCGCCAGCCAATCACAGGGCACATATAGACAAACAACCATTCACACTCACATTCATACCTATGGACAATTTGGAGTCGCTAATTAACCTAGCATGTTTTTGGAATGTGGGAGGAAGCCGGAGTACCCGGAGAAAACCCACGCATGCACGGGGAGAACATGCAAACTCCACACAGAGATGGCCGAGGGTGGAATTGAACCCTGGTCTCCTAGCTGTGAGGTCTGCGCGCTAGCTATGTAAACATGAACCTACCCAAAGGAAGATTAGACTCTTTCTATTCATCCATTTTCTACACTGCTTATCCTCACTAGGGTCGCGGGTATGCCAGAGCCTATCCCAGCTGACTTCGGGCGAGAGGCGGGGTACACCGTAGACTGGTCGCCAGCCAATCACAGGGCACATATAGACTGTCAATCAATTGTCTGCCCCACTCACCCGTCAATGACATCATCGATAGTTGACTCTGTAATGCTTTGCTAACTAACCGTTTACACTACAAGTCTCTGCTTTTCTTAGTGATCACGGCTGCAAAATAGCGCACGTTGGATACAAACACAGTTCCTAGTGTCAGCACATTGATAAAAAAAAAAAGAGAAACGCTATTGAATTTAAGACGTAACAAGAAAACATGTACGTTTGAGTTTGGGGCCATTTAGTTAAAGAAACACTGTTTTTAGTGCTCATGTGAAAGTCATTTGGGAGGGCTCCACGAGCTAGATAAATCACCAGGTAGCCACAAAGACATTATTAAGTCAGTAGAAACTAACAGCCACATCTTTGTAGAACTTCCTCCTGTCTGGACTTTCCCTGTGCAGACACTGTATCCTATTCATAGAAGGCCATTTATCCTCCTTCAGTTACCACTCTCATAGTTTCCTACACATTGTTTGGTAGTAAATTAAAAAAAATGACAATGGCACCAGGCTGCTATTTGTGCTTCAGAACCCCCGCTGTCTCCAAAAACAAGTACAGGACAACAATAGTAGAAGTTTGGGTTACATTTTCAAAGACTGCTGTGTTGTTATTGTGCTGTATTCCTACTACAAACTCGAGCTGGTCCTTGCCAACAGGTAATAATAGCTTTTTAGCTCATTCCAGTCTGTGTTGTGGCCTCTGGGCCCCAAGCAGGACAGACAGGTTAGTGGATGATGGACCCTCAGGTCTGTGCTGTCTTTAAACCCAACACCACTGTTGCAGCAAAACAACCAGGCTATCACATGACCTCGGCACAGCGGCGGGAGAACTCATTTCACATGCATCAGGTGTAACCACAACCAGGTCACCCATCCATGGTTTCTCTCCCGGCTGGGTCATACTTACTATATGATGCTCACGGTAGTGTCATGACACACATACTACTGGCTATAGATGTCCGCTGGCTTCAACTGCACACACTTGCATGTCAAAGTCCATGTTTACTGTGAGCCACCACCTCCGTGTCAAATGCTTTTCAGAGCCTGTTTATGTTTGCTTGTCTGTTTGTTATTGCAGTGTACGACACATTAGTAATGTTACATTGATGACACATTGCTTTCCATCACATTACCTTAACTTGAAGCCAGTCCGACATCATATCATGAAAAAAACCTCCTCCCATTCCGTGTGGCAGTGGTACATTTTTGGCTTCTTATTTTGTTGTTTGACATTCTTAAGTTTAGAATAGGGCTGCACGGTGGAGAGTGGTTAGCGCGTAGACCTCACAGCTAGGAGATCAGGGTTCAATTCCACCTTCGGCAATCTCTGTGTGGAGTTTGCATGTTCTCCCTGTGCATGCGTGGGTTTTCTGCGGGTACTCCGGTTTCCTCCCACATTCCAAAAACATGCTAGGTTAATTGGCGACTCCAAATTGTCCATAGGTATGAATGTGAGTGTGAATGGTTGTTTGTCTATATGTGCACTGTGATTGGCTGGCAACCAGTGCAGGGTGTACCCCGCCTCTTGCCCGAAGTCAGTCGCCCCCGTGACCCTAGTGCCCGCAAGGCATGCTGGGTGGTCCAGCGGAAACAACAATTTGAACATTGGATATGACCAGTGTAGAATCCTACTACATCTCTGAATGCCTTCTATTTTTTCTATTTTACTTCATTTAGCCATTTTTGTAATTGATAATAGCCACACAGCTAGGAGACCCGAGTTCAATTCCACCCTTCAGCTATCTCTGTGTGGAGTTTGCATTTTCTCCCCGTGCATGCGTGGGTTTTCTGCGGGTACTCCGGTTTCCTCCCACATTCCAAAAACATGCTAGGTTAATTGGCGACTCCAAATTGTCCATAGGTATGAATGTGAGTGTGAATGGTTGTTTGTCTATATGTGCACTGTGATTGGCTGGCAACCAGTCCAGGGTGTACCCCGCCTCTCGCTCGAAGACAGCTGGGATAGGCTCCAGCACCTCTGCGACCCTTGTGAGGAAAAGCGGTAGAAAATGAATGAATGAAGTTTAGAATAAACAAATTAGAGGCTAATGAGCTGACGATCATGTACTATGCTCATAAGTGTGCGCAATGTGTCGTAAACACAACTAGCAGGATTGTCAAAGTGGTAATAGTGAGTTATTATGTCTTATTATTGATTAATAAAATTATAAAGTTTAATATAGGGATGTTATTTCATATTTACAGGGCTCTAATGGTTAAATATTTTTGTTTTTAGAATTTATAAGTGTACCCTGCCTTTCACTCAAAGACACTCCTCTCCCATAACCTCGACTGCACTTCATGTCAAAAGCACACTTCCTTTTTATTTAATGCATGCCTAAATGCATGTATGGTATAACACAAAGTACATACTGTATGCTTGTGATCAGTGCTGACAAAACAAAGATACTTTTGGGGTACATACTAGTGACCCGATCAAGTATACACCCTCTGAATGTTGCTGTCGCAGCTGGAGACATTGGCCTGTGAGTGTGAGCCAAGTCATCACAGTATACTGTATTATAACACATGGGAGACAATCAGCTGGGTTTGATGAGGAACCCTCTCAGAAGTCTTTCGAGGCCATTAAAGAAAATGGAAGAGGCCGCCTCCATTCTGCCGTATGATCAATACAAAAGTAATTTGGCTGCTCTTCTCCACCCAGGAAAAGAAGCAGCGACAGCTCCTCTCCCATGCAGAGCTCTTACGGTTTAAAACCCAAAAGAAATAAACAATTCATGAGCGAGGCTGCAGACTGTGGAGCTTCCCCAAAGTGAATGTTACGTTATCAGCTCAGCACAGCGCTCGTGTCCTCACCAGGAAGCTTGATTTACAGCCCTGAAGTCATCCGAAGCAGGACGGCCAAAAAGATAAACAGGCTACAAGCAAACTAAATGGGGGGAAATAGTTAAGGCGCACTATGAGTATGAAATACGTACTTTTAACTGAAGAAATATGTTATTGTGACCTGAACTTTATTAGGTACGCCTGCACCTACACATCTGTACATAATCCTCATTTTCATATACAGCCAGTGAGGTCTTAATTCATGGTTTATTATGTCATTTCTAATACATAGAACCAAATAAAACACATTAACATCTTACAAATATCTAACCTCTCCCCAATTAAAAACATCTGTATACTGCTACTGTATACTACTGTACTTTGTGCACACTTCGAGGTAATAACAAGTCACACAAAGTTGGATTTGACAAACTATATCTGTAAATTTGTCCTTATCTAATATGATATCACTACCACTAATGGCTGCAGCTCAAAAGTATAAACCGTGGTTCGAAGGGGTTTACATGCCAACAAAAAACGGTGCCTTCAATGATCTCATTCCCATGGTATTCCCATTGAATGGGATGTCATCTAATGTTGCACGTCACAAATATATACTGTATATGATGGGTGTCAAGCTGAATGAGACCTCACGCAAGTGGGATCAAGCGACCTCAATCAGCACAACGCTAGAGTCACGATCCACTCACACAGCAAGTTCAACCCATCACCGTTACCACTGTGCCCCCTTGATCTCCATCTGCCATCGCTCACTGCATGCCTGCTGGTCTGCAGTCACCATGATGACAGTATCGCTGAATACATTAGAGTGGGCAGAAAAGCATCCACTGCAGCACAGGAATGCTCAACAATGCCGGTTTTCAATAATTAGGACACTTGCAACAGAATGATATTTAGAGTGTTTACACAGATATGAGTATCTGTAACCACATCTGTAGCCGCAGCTGCCCTGGGCTTGACTCACGGACATGTAGCTGCCAATTCGCCGCCACGCATTTACACACCAGTGTGGGCGCTGGAGGCGAGGTGGGTGAACCCCGTCAAACGTCCTCAGCGGTTCACACATTACACTAAAGAGTTTATGCTTACAATTTCACCCAAAACACGCTCATAATTGTCTATTGTAAGACTAATAGGCTCCAGTACAGCAGTGATTATTAACTATATCATGGGCAACTAATCCTGAGCTATTCATTTTTAATGTTTCCCTCCACTGCACATTGAATTGGACAGACACCAGGACAATTGCAACCTGACCTCCTATGACACCACAACCCCTTACAGTGACTCACACCCGCCTCTACCTGAGGCCAACGACTGTGTGGGAGTGGACCGCACAGTGTCGCTGTCATGGAAAGCAAACTTCTGAGTAAACACTGAACTGTATTATACGGTACATAGGCTTTCAACAACCGTGGTTAGCTTCCGGCTTCAGTCACATAGATTGTTTGTATGCTAGATGCCATTCATGAGCCAATTTCCGTGGTTAGAGCATAGAAGACAAACCTGTATGACCAAAGTAGTGTCATTATTAGAGCTTTCTAGCAGTAAAATAACACCCCTATATTCACCTTTACACTTATAATACCAAATAAAGTAGACAAAATAAGAATAAATAAGGCATTTAAGACATAAATAAGACTTAAGACTTGCTTAAATGTGTTTCCTGGCGGACCTGAAAGACAGGCAGAAAGGAAGTGACATCATAGTTGAGTTTCAGCTTGTTGTGGGTTACAGCCGCAAAAGTAGCTTGTTTTTGTTAGGGATTATTGACCCTGTTTTGAGATCATTCAAACCTGCAATAAATGCCTATTGTTCTGGCGATCAAGTCTGATCCTTGTACGTCTCACCAAACGTGCCAATAGCACCACCGACACCTAGTGACCAGTGTACATATAGTACATTTAATCAATCTTTGAATGCCAAATATTTGTATTTTAGTTCATTTAGTCATTTTTCTGCTTGAAAATGCATCATTTAGGCACAACAAATATGTAACTTAATTACCATTAGGTCATATTAAACCACAAAACAGCATTATTACTAAAATGATTTTGAAAAACCATAAAATTCAAAGTGCAAGGTGGCGAATACCGATGGACAACTGTCTCATTTCCTAAAGCTATCGAGATACTTGGCATCTGCTGTCTGACAGTTGGTCAGCCAAAGTGTCTATCCTATCACAAACCAAAACATGTCAGTCATTTAAACCAGTTGCATCTCAGCTTTAAACTGGTTCTGTCCATATGGGACTGAACAGTAGACAAAAATATTGAGTGGGTGTTCATTTAGCAGCTATAACACCCAACACCCAAAAGCTACTATGCAAGAGGGATAATTCACTGATAGACTAGGAAATCCCAATACTTTTGACTGGTATCCTCCCTTGTGTTCTGTGATGTATCGCTTTGATACATTTACAAAGAAATAATGTTATCTCACTCTACATGAATTAGTGTTGCAACCACACATCATCAGTAGGGTAAAAATAACCCATATGAAAGTAACAAAGGGGAATTTCCATCATCATAAAGTAATGTGGGAATCAAACACTTAACATCAAAAGTGATGAACTTACTTGTATCTCGTTGTTATTGGCCATCATGTGCTGCCAGCTGACTTCTATTACTGCTTGTTTCACTTTAAAGCTCAGATCATGGTACAAGTCCTCGTTGCAGTGCCCAACAAGTGAATAAAAACGGGCAAACGTTGGATGTGCAGCAGTCAAAAGTACACTCCACGGAAACTAGTTGGAGGAAGTACCAGCATAAACCCTGACAGAAGATGGAGAGAGGGAGAGTGGACCTTCGCCTCCTGGCAGCAGGACGTCAGCTCCTGGTGGACCCTGAGCTGCATCACGCAGTGCAGCCTGTCCCGCCTGTCTGCTCATCCTACGGAGGGGACACACTTCAAGGATCCACCGGGAGTCACCGCCGCGCTGTTGTCCACTCCCCACGGGCACCTGAGCCCATGTTGTCGGCTTCACAGCACTCCCGGACGGGATCCGTTGAACGCTGACAGGCGCTGAGTGACGCCGCCAGGGAGGGCGGAACAAACGTTAAGTCACCTCAAGTGCGAATGCGACAACACTTCCGTTTCACACTTTCAAAGTAATGCGCAGGTAAAGTATGATATGGGGGGGGGGGGGGGGGTGCATTGCCAATGAATTACAGGACTAACAAGGGCTTTTGTCTTACATTTGTTGTGAATAAAACACACCATTTTACGACATTTCCTATATACTGAATATGTGAATATGCATAGTAACTGCTGAGGTGGACACTAATAGAAACCCAAATAAACAAATAATAAAGACAAATATAGGTAGACTGACTTAAGTTAATTATTATTGACAGAAATAACAAAATATGTTGTCCTTCCAAACACCTTTCCACAATAGGCGAAATGGTGCATTATTTTGAAAATCTAGCATTGTTTCCTGTGTTTTAACCGTGTCTAATGGTGGTAGCTTCATACAGTAGAGCAGTGGACCTGTTGACATGAGGAAATTACAACAGGGGTGTCTTTACTAGCTGAACAGCACATTTATATTAGGGATATATTTTAGTATGATATGTTATTCATTCATTCATTCATTTTCTACCGCTTATCCTCACGAGGGTCGTGGGGGGTGCTGGAGCCTATCCCAGCTGTCTTCGGGCGAGAGGCGGGGTACACCCTGGACTGGTCGCCAGCCAATCACAGGGCCCATATAGACAAACAACCATTCACACTCACATTCATACCTATGGACAATTTGGAGTCGAAAAATTAACCTAGCATGTTTTTGGAATGTGGGAGGAAACCGGAGTACCCGGAGAAAACCCACGCATGCACGGGGAGAACATGTAAACTCCACATAGAGATGGCTGAGGGTGGAATCAAACTCCGGTCTCCTAGCTGTGTGGCCTGCGCGTTAACCACTCATCCGCCGTGCAGCTCTATGATATGTTATCAGTATTAAAATATAAAATGTTAATATAGTTTATGTATTATATAAAATATATAGCTTTACATCATTAGGTATACAATACATGACATCCAATTTTTTTTCATTGTCACAACTTGACTATACGTGTGAGACGAGTATCTACAAATAAAATATCCCTGGTCGTGCATGACAAAATATGACAGCTAAACAGCCTTCATACAACTTTATTCAATATTTTGAACAGTTGCTTTGTATGCATTTTATATGGAAAGTGATTTGGCAAAATGACAAAACACTAAAAATGCATAATACAAAAGATGTCGGTGTGAAACTTCCACAAAACATCACTTTGAACGTAAACGCATTTTACACGAATACATCAACTCCAATCACAAACACAATAGACAACAATTTAAAAAGGGGTGGGAATACAATTATTGTACAATTATTTTCTATAGCTATATCTCATATAAGCATGCTTTGCAAGTGCTGGGTGTGCTTCAATGCTCTTTACCGATTGCATTTGAACTATATATCCTCTTGTTATTCCATAGCAAATTCCCAAGTAGGCATTGTATATACAATGAATGATTTATAAATCCCGTATAAACCTACTCAATGCATTACTTAAATATATTATCTTTTACTAAAATATAGCAGCAGTATTTACCCATATTTAAATCACACTTTGGTATTATCAAGTAGAAATTGTTATGCAATTAAAAATATTAGAACAGTATGCATACTGCTTTCAAATGTTATGTCAGAATTATAAACGTCTTACATATAAAACAATTTCTAATAGCAGCACGTCATAAAAAGCATCATATTTAAGTAGAGTTTGAAATTGTTAAAACGTCAATACAAAACACAAAACTAATGCACATCCAAAGCAGCCGTTAGGGGGCGCTGCTGTCGTTTTTATGACACAGCTTCACATCTCACAGGTGGGCTTTTTTTTTAGCCCCATAAGCTATTTTATTACATATCTATAATTTGTTGAAGCCGAATTGTTTACACAATTTCAAAAAACACGAACAACAATTGCAGTGTGCTATTTGTGACTTCTGCACAGTACAGTAATAGATTTACTCCATAAAGTCAAATATAATTCTGCTTCAAGTAAAATGATGTGCGATATAGCACATTTCTGGTGTTTTCTTCCCTCTAAAGTACTACTAAATGTCAAATATGTTTCATAGTACATTACTTCAATGTAGTCCGTATTTGAAAATAACTTATACAAACGAATAAATGACATTACTAATCACTAATGCTAATGAGATGCAATACGTGACGTTGAATTATTCAAGAAATATGGTAGGAAGAGTTGTATTATAATAGTGAACACCTTGTTAAAGCGTTAGAATTGTTAAATGAATGAATTGTTAAATTATTTAAATTATACTTTAATGGCAGAAAAATAAGCTTTTGGAAATTAGCTAGCTTACCTGACACATTGCCGTTTTGGGGACGCCATCGCCTGGAGCAGTCACGTGACTGCAGTGTTGCCAACACCTCAGTGAGAAATGTTGCTATTGGCTGTCATAATCGTGGCTAAATTAGGTACAATAATTGAGCTTTCCTTTGTTTATGACAGTTCAGACAGCGTCCAGTGACTAATTAATTATGTAAAAAAGTGACTAATTATAACATTTCTTAGTTCCACATCCGAGAACACTCTCAATCTCTCTTTAATTGCTATTGGGTTCTCACAATAAAGAAAGCTAACAAGGTTTTCTCCGGGAAAACACTGCCCCTAGTGTATGAGTGGATAACTGCACATGACACACTCAACACACTGACGTAGGGCGAGCTATAAAAATATGGCGCCGGAGAGGATGTCACAGTGGCCACGCAGACACATAATCCAACTTAAGTCACCAAAAGACTATAAACATGAGAAAAGGTTGCTAAATTTGTCGCAAGACCTTTTAAAAAAAATACCCACACTTTTGCAATTCCACATTCACGGCCCTGCAAATTAAAATATTTTTGTTAACATTTTTTAACGTGTTTTTCTTCTCATGAAATAGGTTGCATTTTGCAAAAGGCAACACATTTTGTTCACAGAAAGTTGGTAAGCATTTTAAAAACATGTGATAATAGCAGTTAAATGTACAGTATACATGTACCACTGCTGGAATGTCCACAGTTTTTACACAATTACTGCTTTATACCACAGTGATAATATATTTTTGTGTTTAAAGTGTGTCGGTATTTGTTTGTGTTACATTATTGCACATCCTTCATTAAAATTCCGCCTATACAAATAGTCTATGGAACACAGAGTATAAAAAGCCTAAACAGATAGTGACTAGAGATTAAGAATAAAGATTCCCCCCCCCACCACCAGCTGCCTCCCCAGAGTGTTGCATTGTCTCATCCCAAATATCCTCTTCTTCCCTCACCATGACATCATTGGTAACCTTGGCGACTCCCTGAATGCTGGCCGACCCAGGAAATGAGGCGACAGCTTTGGAATTTGAGAGGGATGACAACAACTGCACCCCTGACACCACCCTTCACCCCCCCCTCTCCACTCCCCCCTTGCCCGCCCTGTCTACCACAGCACCCTCCTCCCATGACAGAACAAGGAGGGCCTTCATCTCTCCCACACCCCCTTTTGGTCCTCCATGACTGATGCTTCTATTGGCTCCATGAAATCCTGCTTGTCCGATGAAGTCACAGCAACATTTAGTGACTGGAAGCCGTTGAATGCCCTCAAAGCCTTTTCAGACTGGAAATAATCCTATTTGACGCAGCACAATAGTCTGTTTCATTTTTTTTTTCCACACTGCGAGGGTGTTCAGAAGTCCACTATCATGAACATCTATTAAAAAAAAATACCAACACTTACCTGTAAACACACATATGATAATTAAAGCAAGTGCAATTTTGTCATAGCTTTGTAAACTCATTGGCTACAACATCAGGCACAGCTGCAAGAACTGTATCAAAAATGGAGTAGTGTGCAGATGTACCTCATGAAAGTATCCATTAAGAGTACAGTACATGGTACCCACAAGCAAAGTAGTGCATTTGAGAGTAAAACAGGAAGGGAACATGCTCTAAAACAAGCTAACAAGACATCATATGCATGTGACGGGGCAAGCAATCAATGACACAGTAGAGTCCACAATGATAGGATGCTACATTGAGTCAAGTCTTTGTGGTCATATGACTGCGACACTTGTGATCTAAGGTATGTTTTTCCCTAGGGATTCTTATAACTGTCTCATAGACAAATATAACAGTGTAAACACCAAACACCATGAAAAAATAAATAGTTACTTTGGAACAACTGTGGTAAATCGACAGGAATTAATACTGTTTGTCTATATGTGCCCTGTGATTGGCTGGTGACCAGTTCAGGGTGTACCCCGCCTCTCGCCCGAAGACAGCTGGGATAGGCTCCAGCATACCCACAACCCTAGTGAGGATAAGCGGCATAAAAAATCAAATATTACACTACAGGTAGTCCAAACTAGTTCCTCTCCAAGACTAAGTGAGTAAAGTCGGAACTCCGAAGTCACTCACACTATACACAAAACACATATAAAATACAGTAATAAATAGATTAAATATAACAATTACAGATCTTCTTGTAGCAGCGGACAGAAACCATGACCCCTTGAATAATCTTTATCCTTAATAATAACTTTTACGGTGATGGCTTTCCTTTTCTTTGGCACACTACAGCTTTGGAGGCATAATAACATCCTAAAAGTTAAGTAGTGGGTAGTTGTCTTCCGCCCAGCACGAGACACACACTGTATTTGTTAGTATTTCTCCACGGGAGCCATCGCAACATGGATGTGGTAAACCGAGGACACCCTAAAACAGGGGTCTCAAACACACGGCCCGCGGGCCAAATGTGGCCCGCAGGACACTAGTTTGAGGCCCCCGCCTTGATATGAAAGTTTAATGTTAGTGCGGCCCGCGCAAGTTTGATATGGATGCTGTATGGTATCATGTACCCAGAAAAAATTATTACATTTGATTAATGTTCATGTTAAAGGTTAAATAACTGTTAATAGTTATCCTCCCTATCCGTGTGGAAGTGGTAAGTTTTTGGCTATTTAAGTTTAAAGGAAATAACTTTAACTAGGTCGCTAGCTCTCTAGTTTGCGAGTTAGCATGTGTCTCAAGACCCTGCAGTTGCGCAATATGTTGTAAATAAAAAGAGTATAAATGTGACTATAGTCGTGTTTTGTCATGTCTACAGGGCTCTAATAATGCTTTGTTCATTTTAATCTGAAAAAAATAATTTGTCTACCCACCAACTATATGTGGTTTCTTAAGTTTTTATTATTTGCCGTTTTATTATTATATTTATTTATTACTGATTGATTGATTTTCTTTATTCTTGATTTATTTATTTTTCATCTTATTTTGTGCAGAAAAATAAAAATTAAGATATTTGAGAACAGTGGAATGTTTTATCAGAGCTTTTCTTGTAGAAAATCGGAACCAAATCACTGAAAAAGTTTGTATATTTTTCTGTTTTTAATAAATTCTTTTTTTTTTTTTTTTGAAAACCTGATGCGGCCCAGTCTTGCCCAGACCCTAGCTCCAGTGGCCCCCAGGTAAATTGAGTTTGAGACCCCTGCCCTAGAATCAATGAAAAGCACAACATTTGATGATGGACCTTCAATTTTAAGCTAACTTCCTGTTTTATGTTTTAAGATAAAATTATCTTAAATTATTGTGTTAATGTGGAATGTCAAAAATAATTAAATCAGCTTACTATTCCCCTTCTCCCGTTTTGCAACCAAACTGCTGCTAATGCTTTGATTGGATGATGACAAGCTGACAGCGCATGACATATGTTGTGCATATGAACTGGTTTAGGTTTATATAATAACCAAAAGAATATCATTGTGGGCGCCTGTATTGCACCTCAGTGCTGGGTCTCCACCTCCACCACAGTCCAGTCTCCAGGAGAGGAGGCCCCCTGGCTGTCTGGGGAGTAGCTGCTAACAGAGGTGACTGTCGCATCAGGAGGACTGAACTGATGCAGCAGGTTGGGCCACCTGCTGCTATCTAGGCGATTCAAGGTGCCCCCCGCCCCCACGGGTAGTACAAGTAGGGGTGGGCATCCTCCATCCCCAGACAGCATTAGGGTCTGGTTAATGAGCTGTTGAACAATGTCCACCTTCTTGTTCCACTCAACTTCCTGAGGAGGCAACGGACACAACTGCCTATGGAAGTCTTGCCTTCTCCCTTGCTTGTTCCTGTTCTGCTCTCCTCTGGCGTCGTCATCCTCGTCGCTGGTTTCCATGGCTTCATAGATAGTGCACAGGCCCGAAGATGGTGAGAGCATGACTCCGGTTGGGCTCCTCCTCAGCTGTTGCTGTTGTTGGATCTGTTTCTGCTGCATGCGGTACTGCTGCTCCAGCTCCAGCTGCCACTGCAGGACCTGCCTGCGGTGTCTGTGCTCCTGCTGCTGCTGTTGCAGCTGCAACTGGAGGAGTTCCCTCCGCTGCTTCTCCAGCTGCTTCTGCTGCTCCAGACGGAGACGCTCCTCCTCCAGCCACTGCCTCTTCTGACGCTCCTGTTCTTGTCGGTGCTGCATTTCACAAAGCTTCTCTTGGTGCTGCACCAGGCGACGCAATTGCTCCCCACGTGCGCCACAATCGTCATTGCTGTCAATGAAAGGTGGAGTGATTTGGGCAAACTGTGCAGCAACAGCTGGATCGATGGGCCTCCTGTTGCCCGGAACCAGTGCCAGATAGTGACCGTTGGCTATGGGAACCGCGGTGGAGTGATTCTGGTTCTGGTTGTCTTCCAGTGAGCGTGTTTGCAGCCATGAGTCATCCACTTCCTCTCTCTTCTTGTCTCCTGTGAGACAGTTTAGATCACTTGGAGCATCCATTAGATGCATGCAGAAACAGAACGGGTGGCACAACGACAAGGGCGAGGAGCAAGAAATGGGTTCAGGAGAGATCTGACACAAAAGGTGAAGGAGCAACTCAAATGGAAAAATTCAGTTGACACAATAAGCAATACAGTGTAAAAAATATAAGTAAGCACATGTTCTGTAAAGGCTATCACAGCCACATTTTAAGAGTATTTACATTTGAATTACAGTAGGTTAAGTTTATTTTATTGCATTTAGAGGACAAAGAAGGCAACTGGCTTCTGTTCCAAAACAGGCATCAGAGGACTCATTTAAGTAAATTAACATCCCTGATAAAAGTACATAACGTAGTATTGTAGCAACCAAAAATTGCTGCATATGCATGATAACACTTGAACAGCAAGTGGATTCTGCTATTGTCTTGTTATCATGCAGAAGAGCAGCCATTTTCTGTCATAAAATACATATGAAAACAATATTAGGACACAAAGGGGATAACAAAGACAGCACCAGTCTCTCAGGCTGTTTGGTCCAGTCCAGTGCTTTCACACTAGACCAAGTAAACAAATTTTTACCTGACAAATGCCCTGATCCGACATAAAACAGGAAATCTAATGTAAAAACTATAACCACAAGAGGCCAGAGCACTTCCAAAGGTACGTAACCCCAGATTCCCAGTACCATACAGAGGATCCGAGTCTGTGTGTGACAGGATGCAGGGACAGTATGCACATGCAGTGTTGGTGATATGACAAAGGTTCTGGAGTGCCGGGAAAAGGGGGGAGTCGGTCACGGAACACGCATGACAGAAAATTACAAATGTGTTGGTCTTTTGGAAAGTCATCATTCAGATGCATCCATAAAAGCTAGTGCTATGAGGAAAATTCCAGTATTTATACACTTTTGTGAGTTAGTGCGGAATTATATGAGCTGTTAATAATCTCATAGCAAACATGTTGTGGATATTTGGTTTGTGCGGTGTACAGTATCAGGCTACTATATTGGTCAAAGTTGTCCAGTGGTAATTTTTTTCCATCTCGTAACTTCTGGAATCAAGTAACAAATTGATACCAAAGCTAATCAATAGTATATTTTATCACATACTACAGTATTAATTGGCCCTGTACCCTAGAAACCGCCCATGAATGATACGGGAAAAGGCCGAAATGATACTGTGCCAAAGCCCAGGGCAGTGATACTGATAAAATATAGAGTTTAACCATGTCCAGTATCAGCCCCCGTAGCTGTCCACTCAGAGCGAGCTGCTCTGGTATCGTGCCCGTGAAACAACCAATCAGAGAACAGCACACGAGTGCTTAGTGCCTAGTGCTTCTCCAGTCACCAGGAACTTTAATTGTCAAACATTGATAAGATAAGACTGTTGATAAAATATTATTGTCGAAATATTTTTGCAATTATTGTGTTTACACTGTTTAGATATAATACATGAAATAAACTGAAAATTTTCTGGAAACAAAATGGTCTTTTGATTAAATAGTATGTGATAATAAGTTCATGATTAAATAGTATGTGATAATAAGATCATCACATGGTTTGTCTGGTATCAGGCCAGGTATCATGCCCCCGCGTACCAGTATCAGCCCGAGACCGAAGGACAAACCATGTGATAACCTGTAAGTATCAGTGAATACTTTTCAGACATGTAGATATAAACCCAGAAAACTCCACACAGCACATTAAAACGATGAGGTCTGAATGTGATGTTGATTCTGATCCAACCATGAATGAAGGCAATGAGCATGCTGGAGGGTGCTAGGAATACGTTCAAGAGAAACTCTTTGATTTGACAAAATTCCATTTTTTTTTTTTTTAGCTACAACACCATTGTAGAAAATGTTGCATCACTTCCTGTTTACCAGTTATTCCCATGGGTCAGAACGGGACGTGCCATGGGAAACCAAATGCGTTGACAAATAAAAGTGACACACACACAAGGGCAGTAATTAGGAGCAGCTGGAAGACTTTGGACAAATAAGAAACAGGAACAATGCCTTGCAATGATGTTTTAATGGAATTTTGAAAGACAACCTAGTGTGAACCATTACTTTACGAACTAGAGCAGAATTCCTTCAAAGTTATCAGGTAGTACACAGTTTTTGCTAGTTAAACATGCAATATATTGTTGAAAGAGTTTAACCAAACGTCCACTATAAGTGTAAAAGCTGCGATAGAGATGAAGAACAATTCATGGCCTCAAAATGACAAATAATAGGCTAGTTAGTCACAACTTCTGTGCTTAACTGAGGTTTGTATTTTAGCCACTTCAAATCAAAAGCCGGAAACACGTTTTTGTAACTGCATGTTATACAACTTAGCAATCTATGCAAACAAGAAAGCCTGTTGAAAGACACGTTAAAAAGTTCACCTTAACCAACTGCAATCTAAGACTCGCTTACCTACCTTGACACATCTGTTAAAACCTTGCAACAAAAACATTTTCAAAAAAGCATGTAACTATCACTATGGTGCTGCTGAACATGGAGTGTTGATACACAAAATAGGGAGGACCGGGTTTTAGACGGAAACAAAAAAATAAAACAACAAATAACCAAATAAAAAAAAACAAACAAACTCATTGACATTTGATTGGTAAAAACAGTAGGATAAATACAAGATGAGTCCACTTTGTTCCGTGTTTTTGTTCATTTTTTTTTGTTTAAAAGTTCAGTCACATTGGACGAATCAGTCAGTACCCCTTTCACCGAAATACGCAGTGTGACTTGAAAACAACATTCTACTAGAAAATGGTCTTGGCTATTGTACATCCGAGCCGTACACTCAAACCTGTGACCATAACCAGTAATGACTGAGGGAGGCTTCATTTCAAAATTACCACAGTCAACATTTCCATCTCCTTGGTCTTTTTTTTAATTTTTATTTTTATTCTCATAATATCTTGCTCTCCTTTTTTTGCTCCTCTAAACCATCTAACCCAACTGGAGAGAAGACAAACAACACTAGGTAGAAGGGGAGGGTTGCAGGGAAAAGGTGCATTCCAGGGGGTAATTGTGAAGGGCTTATACATTACCTTCCAGAAAATCAGTCTTATCACATATGGTAGAGTAGTAGAGCGGCTGGCTGTCATCTGTGTTTGATTCCTGGGGCCCGAGGTGGTGACTGGCCTCCAATGGATCGGCCTCCTCGAAGTGGTGCGCAGTAATATCTCCTCCGAGCATGTAGTGGTGCTCATCTAGACTTGGCTGTTTATCTTGCTGGAAACCCAAAGGCATCAGGTCTACAGGTGGACCCAGCAAATCTTCAGCCTGGGCAGCAGCAGCAGCCGATGGCAAGGTCAGCTCCTTAATGAGGGAGGGATCCTTGGCCTCCTCGGGGAGTTGCTCCTCATTTTCCAAGGAGAATATACCCGGGCTCTTTCCGCAGCTCTCAGCCATGGAGTGGGCGTTGGAGTTGGAGTTGGTGCAGTCAAAGCCGTACGATGCCACGGAATTGGCTGACTGAGGAGTGGCTCCGCCTCCATCCTCTTCGCCATCTCCAGCTGCCATACCGACTGCCTCCTCATCTTCGTCAAGAGCAGGTAAGCTGCATGTCGGAGTGGGGCTTTCAAATCCGACACTTTCATCCATCATCACTGGTGCATCAGGGTCATTTATCTGCATCTCACCCTCTGTGTCACTGGCCTCATCTACAGAGGTCGTGGGAGAAGATGGAGCAGATGCTGGAGCAGTTGGGGGTCCAGTTCCCGGGACCTCATCAGCAGGAAGCGTCTCAGCCTCTTCCTCTTCTCCATCACCTTTCTCTAAGTGAATACCCAGATCCTGCTCCATGTCAGGCTGGACCGAAGCAGGAACTGGAGTCTGTTGTTTGTCAGAGCGAGATTCAACCCCTGAGCTGCTGTCGTAGTCCCGGAGTTCCTCTGGTGTGCTTGTCTCGCTGCCGCTGTGGGCGGCTGGAGCTGTACCGCTCAACGCACCGGACTGAGGAGCAAGCATATCCTGAGTATCCTCAAGGACGGAGCTCTTCATCTCATAGAATGACTGTTGCTGCTGGGGGTCCTGCCCTGACAGAGAAGCCGCGAAAGGGGCACTGCCATCCAAACCGGACTGGGCAGGGGACTGGGTGGGTGTTTCAGACTCGGCTGCACCATGGTCTGAGATAGGGCTGGGGGAAGACACAGGGAGCAGTGAGGCTGGCTGAGCCCAGGTATCACAAAAAGGGTTTGTCTGACCCCAGGAAGAAGTGGGTGGGGCGCATGGTGGAGGGTCAGCGTGGTTGAGGTTGTCCAAATGTCCGTCCTCGTTAAAGTCATCTTCTACATTCTCACAGCTCTCTGTCACTCCTTCGCTGCGCATGTCCACGTCGTCGTCCTCCTCGTCTTCATCTTGTTCTTGTTGCTGGAACACCTTATGATGCTCCTCTGCTCTCTCTGAACTTAAGTCCATTTCATCCACACGTTCGTCCTCTTCATCTTCATCTTCCTCATTGGCCAGCGTTTCCACATTGGGAGAACCCATAAGGTTACCGTCACCTTCAGAACCACGGAGACTTGAGTCGATGAGGGCATCTGAGCTCTGGGTGCCTTCTAGTAAAGCAGTGTGCTGGGTGCTGCTGAGGTCGGAGATGCCCTGCTGCCGACTGCTGGTGCAGCTGCTCACGTCCTCAGAGTCCATCCCTGACAGCAGGTCGTCACAGTGCCAGGCAGAAGATCCACCAAAACCGGAGGGGCGGATTTGGAACTCCTCAGAAGGCTGAGAGGTGCTCATGTCAGTCGTCATGGAGGAGAGCTGGTGGCCTAATCTCCTCTGTTCCTCGTCTTCTTCATCCTCGTCATCGTCTTCGTTGATTTCCTCGTCAGCCTTTTCCACTGCTACTTCCTGATCATGAGGTGACATCATGTCCCTTGAAGTGAAGTCCTCCACGGGTAAGGCACCCAACAACTGCGGCTCTTCCATAGTGAAAGGAGCAGTAGAAGTAAACATATTCTCTTTTTCTTCTTCTTCTTCCTCTTCTTCTTCATCTCTCCTTGTATCCCATGTCTCAGTCTCTTCATTATACTGCTCTGTCGCAAAATTCATCATACTGTGAGGTGCCTGGGGAGCATCGTCACCAACGTTCCTGTTCCAGGGATCTGGCTGGATATGCATGTTCAGCAGAGCAGAGGGATTCTGAGACTCTTCGACATGAGAGACAACGCCTGGTGGGGAGGACGGAGGAGACAGGACAGTAGTTCCCAGGCAGGGAACCGATTCACTGGCAGACTCTTCAAATTTGAAAAGGTCGTGCTGTGCTGGTAACTGAAAATTGTAGCCAGTTTCCTGGTCTAGTCCAGCTCCGAGTTGTGGCTCCTCAAAGGCTGCTTCATCATGGACCTCTGGAGACATTTCACGTGCTTCATCCAGTGCCATATCTGTCAATTCCCGGGTTGGTTCTAGTACTGTTTCAGGGAATTGGTCTGGTACAGGTTCTGGGGTGAACTCTCGTAGGGATTCAGGTGTTGGTTCACGAAGGGGTTCTGGTGTGGCTTCCCTTAGGGGCTCTGGACTTAAATCTCGTACAGGTTCTGGTGTGGGCTCTCGGAGAAGTTGTTGGTGTGTTGGTTCCTGATAGGGTTCTGGAGTGAATTCTCGTACAGGTTCCGGTGTTGGTTCCCGACAAGGTTCTGGGGTGAATTCTCGTACAGGTTCCGGTGTTGGTTCCCGACAAGGTTCTGGAGTGAATTCTCGTACAGGTTCCGGTGTTGGTTCCCGACAAGGTTCTGGAGTGAATTCTCGTACAGGTTCCGGTGTTGGTTCCCGACAAGGTTCTGGAGTGAATTCTCGTTCAGGTTCCGGTGTTGGTTCCCGACAAGGTTCTGGGGTGAATTCTAGCACAGGTTCTGGTGTTGGTTCTCTATCAATATTGGGTTTCCATCTAGGTTCGGGAGTTGATTCACGCACAGGTTCAGGTGTTGGTTCTTGAACTAAATACTGTGTAGGTTCTGGTGATGCTTCTCTAACAATTTCTGGTGTAAGCTCCCTCGTGAGTTCTGTTGGTTGTTCTTGAAGTGCTGGTTCTAGGACAGGTTCTGGTGTTGGTTGTTGAATGGATTCTAGTGTTGGTTGTCGAATGGGCTCTGGAGTTGGTTCTCGCATGAGTTCTGGTGTAGGTTCATGCATAGGTTCTGTTGTTTCTTGTATTAATTCATGTATGCCTGAAGTGGGCTCGGGAGTTGTTTCTTGTACGGCGAAGCTCAATGGGGTCTGACTGGACAGTTGCTCTGCAGTATCAAGAGGTGCCACCATGGCTGCTTCTGCAGGTGGTTGTGGCTCGTCTGACCCAGCAATGGTAGCTGCTGCACTAGCAATTGCTGCAGCTGCAGCTACTGCAGCAGCAATTTCCTTTCCGGTTTCAGCAGCTGCTTCTGGTTTGGGTCCACGTTTCACGGGAGTTGGGGTGCTGCTGCCCACAGTCTTCTTGGCACTAGTATTTTTGGTTGCCAGTGTTTTGGAGGCAGGGGTCTTAGAGGCATCCTTGGAAGGCAGAGACTTATTCTCTTGTGTTTTGGAACTTTTGGGTGTCTTTGTGTCTGCAACTTTTGGTGGCTTTTTGGCCGTGAGGTCAGATTTTGCCGTTGGTTTCGGTGACTCTGGTTTTGCAGATTTTATTGTAGAAGGTCTGCTCAGCAGAGAATCCACAGGCTTTTTAGCTGCTGGGGTGGCAGGTTTGACGTCTACGGAAGAAAACACAAATAAGAGCTAGTAAAATTACATCATAAAACGTACGCCACATAATAGAAACAAAAGCAGGTAAATCGATATTAAAAGCAGCCTCTTGTGGTAGCGCAAATAATGACTATAAAAAATAAATATAACTAACAATGTAAAGAACAATATGTATTGTTTGATATTAAAAATGTTATTTCCCATGCATCCATCCATTTGCGTTTGACTGAAGGTACCTTGAAGTACAGACTGTACCTTTTTTTGCAGGGGTTGTGTTTCTAGAGGTTTGTGATGCTGGGGTTTTGACAGCAGAGGGAGTAGATGAGGTTGATTTGGACGCAGCGTTGGAGGCTCTGGGAGTGGTAGGTTTAGGTGTAGCTGGAGAGCTCTTGGTTGTGCTGGTAGAGATTGGTCGAGTTGAGCCTGTGGTAGGACGGGATGCTGTTGTGGCGGTTGTGGGCCTGTGGAAAGAAGATGATAAAGTTGAGAATGGAGATACAAAAGTAGAATTTGACTTGACCAGAATACCATATGTACAGAATTGAGACTAGTGTATTTATCGGTTATTTATACATTTTTAATGTCATTGACGCATGAGCATCATGGCAGACAGAGCCACAATAGCGTCCCCACATGGTGGTACACAGTCTGGGATCATTGTAACTCTTATTCTGAACAAACTGAAAACAGTGCAAGTTAAGTTCAGGCTCAGAAGGACACTTTCCCATTGCCACGAACGGTGCATTCATTCATTCATTCCTTCATTAATTCATTTTCTACCGCTTATCCTCACGAGGGTCGCGGGGGTGCTGGAACCTATCCCAGCTGTCTTCGGGCGAGAGGCGGGGTACACCCTGGACTGGTCGCCAGCCAATCACAGGGGACATATAGACAAACAACCATTCACACTCACATTCATACCTGTGGATAATTTGGAGTCGCCAATTAACCTAGCATGTTTTTTTTTGGAATGTGGGAGGAAACCGGAGTACCCGGAGAAAACCCACGCATGCACGGGGAGAACATGCAAACTCCACACAGAAATGGCCGAGGGTGGAATTGAACCCCCGTCTCCTAGTTGTGAGGTCTGCGCGCTAACCACTCGGACGGTGCATTCACTGACACTCAAAAAAAATCACAAAAACATCTGTATTATGCATGTATGTGTGATGGAAACAAACAGGAAGTTTTCTTTTCTTCCTGCATTTAAATGTGGTCAGAAATCCCAGAAACACGTTTTAAAACATTTGTGAATTCAACTTCAAAAGTTCCTTTTTTTCTAATTTTTTAGCTTGATTTTAATTTTCAGTTCATTTGGAGTTGTTAATACATACACTTATATAATAATGTCCAGTCGTTTATCTTTCTGTTAATGGGTATAATTGGTGATTAATTTGGATTAATTAATTCCAAAATCTGATTAATTTGATTAATTAGTAATCGTTCGACAGCCCTAGTTATGATATGTGGGACTGTATGCCAAAGAAAACAATACCTGGAAAGACATTCCACCTCATAAGTGGCGGATATTCTATTTTTATTATTTGGATTAGATTAGTGTTGACCGGAAACTGACCTTACCCAAAACAGATGTGGCATCAGCCCAAATCCTTGCATTAGCAGTTTAAGGAAAAGATCTGAACCTGAAAACTACTCTCTCAAGGACAGGACGACACCTACTATAGCAACAACTACCTTGTAATTAGAATTTGACACATTTTATGAAGTAAATCATCATCTTCGTTTCATGCCCAGTTTGCCGTATTCAGGTCAACAAGCCAAAACACTCAAGTCTCATGGGAAACCTCTATGAGGAACAATAAAGTGGGACAGGAAATGAATGACAATGCACCCCAGAGAAACATCCCAACCAAAGTTCACCTAATGCTTGGTCTCTGGACAGTATCCTTATCCCAAGAGGGAATGACACACGGGGCAGTGTGCATCGGCCTGCGTGCGAGCCTAGCCTGCCTCGCCCTGGAGCTGACTGTGTCAGTTCTGAGTAAAGTAACCTACATCTAGTCGCCCTGACAAGGATTTGGTGTGCAGTCTTCAGGGTACATGCTACACTAACTGCCAGTTTCTAAATAAAGAAATGAGCTAGTCCTGACAGAAAGAGAACAGTGAGGAAAGTGAAGACGCGTTAATCTTTAATCGTGAAAAAGAGAACAAAAATAACCATAGCTTGTGTTCCAAGCACGCTCATGGTGCATGAGCAAATTCGGCGTCACAAATCTGGAAAAAGTCATGGAGTATGGTCTGGAAACATGAATTATGATGGAAGGTCGGAATCAACAGGCTTTGACAGAACAGGGATGTGGTAAAAGTACAAAGTTATGTTTTGAAACATTGTTATGACAACACCACTAAAAAAACAGATGCAATTACTTAACGTATTAAAGGAAGAGTATTATTCTTCCAGCAGGCTGTGACTTTATATTTTGATGTGGTAGTTCAAAGAGTTGGATGGAAGAAAATGCTTATTAGCCAAGTGAAATGTAGGGCAACACGAGATCCTTTGGCTGAACTGGAGAACAGAAGCAAAAGAGCAGCACAAAACTATAAACTTTGAGCCGAAACAAAACATGTAAAATTGAAATAATATGTTGATGACACAAAATAAAATAAAGAAAGATTCACAGGAAAGGTAAATGATCACTTGACAGAAGGACGCTACATGAGAGATTACATTTGCATACGGGATAGTCAAAGACGGTGGTCGCCGTCGTCTTTCTCATCAAATTAATAGGGATAATCTGACAGGGCAAGACTACTTTATAGAGCGCTGTAAAAGAACCAGGCCACTGAGAAATGCGGTGGGGAGGGGTGGGGAAATATTCATCCGATTACACTTTATCTTATCACTGTGCCTTGTCCTGCAAATGAAAGAGAATTTGCACAGCTAAAAATCTGTTATAGTATTTTCAGGACCAGTCCACTTGTTGGGGTCTCGGGTGTTTTGCTACATTGATGGTTGAATTATGTTGTGATTCCATTCATTCAGCGATCATGATGGCTGTCATCTGAATGACACCGAGGACAGTAAGACGTATTGTAGTCTTAATATAAGGGCACCAAAATAAATTACAAAGGACAGCTTGTTTTTTCCACAACAGATCTTATCGAGAACAGTTAAAGCAGGGGTCTCAAACTCAATTTACTTGGGGGCCACTGGAGCTCGGGTCTGGGTGAGACTGGGCCGCATCAGGTTTTCCAAAAAAAGACAAAAAAACGCATTTATTTATAACAAAAAAATTAAAAAACCTTTGGTTCCAATTTTCTACAATAAAAGCTCTGATAAAACATTCCACTGTTCTCAAATATCTTACTTTTTATTTTTCTACACAAAATAAGATGAAAAATAAATAAAATAAAATAAAAAATAAATCAATCAGTAATACATAAATAAATAAAATAATAATAATAAAACGGCAAATAATAAAAACTTAAGAAACCACATATAGTTGGTGGGTAGACAAATTATTTTTTTCAGATTAAAATGAACAAAGCATTATTAGAGCCCTGTAGACATGACAAAACACGACTATAGTCACATTTATACTCTTTTTCAGGGGTGTGGAGCCGGAGCCGGAGCCGGAGCCGGAGCCACTCGGAGCCACACGATTTGCCCGGAGCCGGAGCCGGAGCCACTCTGACTTTGTGGCTCCTGTGGCTCCGACCTCCGAAACTCGAATCATTTGTGCTGGTGTTGGCTAATGGATGACACACGTCTTTCTATCAATAATGTGGTGATGCAGGCTGCATTTGTTTGACGGCGTGACAGGAGAAATGGAGCAATTGCTGTGAAACGTTCGAATACCGCGATGGATATGGGGGTGGGAGGGGGAGAGTCTCAGGCACTTTGTTGGCTATGGGCATGCAGCAACAGTCTGTATGTATATAAGATTGAGATTGAGATAACTGAATCAGCCCTGCACTTACTTAATGTTGCCGATTTGGTAATACATAGGTATATTTCACAGAAACATGGCGGCAGCTAAAGGACCGAGAAGTAAAGTATATGACTACTTTTCCGTTGGTGATGAAGGACTGTTTGTTTGCGGTGTCATCGATGAGGTCGGAAAAGCCTGTCAGAAATCGGTCAGCCGCAAGACGAAGGGAGGCGGCGGCTCCTCCGCGCATAATCTAAAACGTCATCTACAGCGATTCCATGAGGAGGAATACAAGCTTGTTGTGAAGGCCGACGAACCACCTTCCAAGAGTGCGCGTGTCGACACCTCTACTGAATCCCAACCAAAACGTCAGACCCAACAGCGTATGGATAGGTGAGTTTTATTGAGGAAATCGATCTTACAAAGAAAGGTTCGCGCGCTGCGCCACACCGACGCTGACGAGCCCGCCCCGCTTCCCGCTCCCCCTCGGCTCCGCTGACTATACGGTACCCCCCACTCCCCTCTGTCGCATCAGCTGAGATGGAGGGAGGGAGTAATGGGGGGGGGGAGGCGGCCGACACCGGGCGTGATCCACTCCTTGTCATATCGATGTTTGGATGAAAGTAATGGAATCCCACTCTATATTTTTGTTGACATTAAGAGGATTAAGTAAGCATTGATGTGACGTGCATTTCTCCAAAAAAGTGGGTCATCTTTTTATGAGATTAATTCAAATAATGAAAATGGCATTAACCTCTTTTTGAAATTTGCTACAAAAATATCTAAAATCCATTTTTTTAAGAATGTGAAATGGACTTTCGAGTGAGTTTTTTTTCTGCTAGCTACATAGACGCCTTAGCTCTCCTGATACCTATATATTTTCTAAGAACTTCGTTTTAAAAAATTTGTGTGGTTTGAACTAGATATAGCTCCATAACCTTGAACTCTATTGATCTAAGATTGGGAAATTTCAAATCCATGACCATGACAACTCAACAGACGAATTTTTGTTGTATTCTGAGAGGGTCGGGTGTTGAAACGCCCTACTTTGCGGTCGACTTGTCGTGGCATGCCCCCTGTAGACTCGACGTTATATGGGCCCGCTGACAAGGTTGTTGTCACTCGGTTGTTGTTGACTTGCCTTTCTAAATTTCAAGAAACATCTAAATTTCATCTTCGCCGAAAATTATTGTAATTAAAAAAATCGTGCACATGTGTGTCCCAAAACAACAAATTATTTCTGGTTCCGGCAGGTACATCACGTCTTCGAAAGTGACACTGAATATCAGCAAGAGCGAGTTCACCGACGGACTTGTGAGCATGGTGGTAAAGGACTCCTTGCCGCTCTCCTTCTTCTCGTCCTCGGCCGGCTTCGGTGCCATCGCCGGGTCCATCGCGAGGCAGCTGCACGTCAGCCTGGACAGGAACGCCGTTCGCGAGATGGTGATCAATCGGGCTCGGCAACTGGAGTCTGGCCTCATCAGCATCATGAGGAACAAACCCGTGTACTTGAAGATGGACGGAGCAACCCGGCTTGGCTCCAGTTACCTGGCTATCAACGCCCAGTTTTTTCACGACGGGAAGCCGACAATCAAGACACTAGCTGTCACGGACTGTGCCGGCAAGCACACTGCGAAGGAAACGCTGGAGCTGCTCAAGAAAGCGCTGGAGAGGTACGAGCTCAACAAAGATCAAGTGCTTGCTGTGGTCACGGACAATGCCAGGGCGATGGTGAAAACCGTAGAGCTATTGAACCAGAGTGATGAAGAGAGGAGCAGTGAATTGCTAGAGGAGGGAAGTGCGGATGATCAGGGAGATCAAGAAGAGGACGAGGTTGGTGATGACGAAACACTCCGCGACCTGATTGTGGATCACTTCGACACGTCCACAGGCTCGCGCCCAGCAGCTGGCGCAAACACCAATGTCCACATGACGCGATGTGGTGTTCACACCCTACAGCTGGCTGTACGCGACGGATTGAAGCAACGAGGTGCACATGCGGTGTTGGAGCATGCCCGAAGCGTCGTGAAGAAGCTCAGGGCGCCGAACATGGTGGCATCTCTGAAAAAGAAAGGTCATCTGCTCCCGATCATCGACGTGCCAACAAGGTGGGGCAGCAGCTACGCCATGGTGAACCGCCTGCTGGAACTCCGGGAGGTGGTGCAAGATTATGCTGCTGTCGCGCCGGACTTGCACCTGTCGGACGAAAAATGGCAGCGAATCCAACAACTTGCTGACGTCCTCAAGGACCCATACATCGTGACCATTCGGTTACAGAGCAGTGAGCTCACACCAGGGACGTTTCTCAAAGAGTGGCTGAAGCTGCGGGACGGACTGGAGAAGAAAGGGGGCATCGGCGCCGCTATCGCCTCCTCCATGCGAGGGCGGGAAGAGACACTGCTCGAGTCGGATGCCGTGTTGGCTGCCGTCTTCGCCGACGCCCGGTACAGGATCCTACTAGGCGAGAGACTGCAACGTGCCGAAGATGCCTTCATCAAGATCGCTCACAGGGTTCATCACATAGAGAACTCTGGAGCTTCTACTGCAGCAGAGCATCAGCTGAGCAGCGCGAGCTCCGAGCAAGAAGACGACCCATTTGAACAGGAGTTGGACCGGCTCGAACGCGGGCGTCATGCAGTGATGCAAACACCCTCTTCGGTGACGGATGCAGTGCATGAGATGAAGAATCTCGGACGACTGAAGGGAAAAGACGTCTGGAGCATCATCGGCAAGTACCCAGCGGCCGTTCAGACGACCAGCCTCGCCCTGGCCGCTCTACCCACGACACAAGTGTCAGTCGAACGGCTGTTCTCGGCCATGAAACTTCTGCTAACGGACCTTAGATCCCGGATGAAGGAAGACATCGTGGAGGCAATGCTCCTCATACGTTCCAATGAGTAAAACGCGAGTGCTTGCAGTGAGAGATGCATGATGTGAAAAGTTCTGAGTTGCTGTGAAAGCCAATGACTCACTTTTACGTCTTTCCCATGTTTTAGCGATTTTGGGCAACATGGTTCCATTTTTCTGTAAAGATGTGTTGGTTAATACAAAATACATTCGATGAGAAAAGAAAAGGCTGTTTTTGCTTGCTCAAAACCGTTAAAATGCGCTATAAGTTACTCTTTAACTTGGTGAAAAATAGACCTAGCCGGAGCCGGAGCCGGAGCCGGAGCCACAAGGAGCCACACCATTTTGCCCGGAGCCGGAGCCGGAGCCGGAGCCACAAAAATTGATGTGGCTCCACACCCCTGCTCTTTTTATTTACAACATATTGCGCAACTGCAGGGTCTTGAGACACATGCTAACTCGCAAACTAGAGAGCTAGCGACCTAAACGGTAACCTTCAAGTTATTTCCTTTAAACTTAAATAGCCAAAAACTTACCACTTCCACACGGATAGGGAGGATAACTATTAACAGTTATTTAACCTTTACCTTGAACATTAATCAAACATAATCATTTTTTTCTAGGTACATGATACCATACAGCATCCATATCAAACTTGCGCGGGCCGCACTAACATTAAACTTTCATATCAAGGCGGGGGCCTCAAACTAGTGTGTGGCCCGCAGGCCGCGTGTTTGAGACCCCTGAGTTAAAGTAATGTTAAAGAAAGATCCTAGAAAAACACTGGCGCTGCAGAATCAGATGACTCGGATGGTTGGTTGCTACGGGCACACTGAGCCACACAGCAAGAAAGTAATAAGTTGCCCGAGGAGTAATAACACTGGCTTTGTTGCAAATACAAATGTCCCCGATTATTGGAAGTGGGAAAGGATAGATGTGTGAGAACATGGCTGCCTGCTGGTGCTGCTTTGTTCCCCTTCAACTAGGATTTAAATAATGACTTACATTGTCCATACAACAAAATAAAAAGCAGGCAGTATAAATGCATGCAGACGTACGTACTCCCTGCAGCAAAGGCAACACAAAGTGAGTTGGACAGACATTGCCCAAACCGCATTGTAAGAAGAATAAGTGATAATTATGCAGAAATATAGCAGCTGGATCTTAATACTGGACAAAGCTCAGACACATCGAGAAAGATGCACTCATGCGAATGAGGGCACTTTGGACATTTTATTGTTAAATGATCCTGCTCTCCAAATGAGATCATGACTGTTGTTTTCCCTCTGCTTCCATTTCTCTGCAGGTGTCCTCGCAAGACAATGGTAACTGTTGGTTAAACTCGGTCACATTGGTGCTACTTTGGTAAACATTGCAAATGTAGCGCTGTTATCAGTTTTGGAGGACAAAGAAAAACAACAGGAGTGCTGTTTGGGGGAAAAATGGAAGACACAAACAAGCCCACATTCAAGTGATGGAGCAGAAACATGAACAAAAGATGTGAAGACAACAAATTGAGTGGGGGTGTGGGCGGGGCAAAGACCCCGGCATATCGGGATGATCAACACCACTGAATGATGCGACAAGATGGCAGAAAACTGTTGTTCATATGTGTTGTCCTCTTGTTGGTCCAACAGCCATTAGTAAGTCGCAAAGCTAAACTAATCCCTGTCAAAGCTATTAGCCCTGAGGCAATCTCACAAAGAAGAGGTTCAGTTCAGAGAGTTCAATACAGGGTCACAACTACTTATTTAGATCGGTATTCATCTACCATAACACAATCACTCACATTAAGTTAGTTAGTAATTCCTGTAATCCCTCGTTTACCGTAATTGGTTGCAGATCTGACAGCGATAGGTGAATTTCAACAAAGTAAGATTCCATCTTTATAGCATACAAAACCTAATCATGACCTTCTAAATGTATTTTTAGCACTATTAGTCATCAAAACATGAAATAACACTGATACACCCGCAAATGT
Source organism: Doryrhamphus excisus (assembly GCF_030265055.1). NCBI lineage: Eukaryota > Metazoa > Chordata > Actinopteri > Syngnathiformes > Syngnathidae > Doryrhamphus > Doryrhamphus excisus. The sequence goes on from NC_080480.1 coordinate 6,795,576, forward strand.
AATAACTGCCCACAAACGTAGTAAACCACAAACGTAATACAAATCTGCAGCTTTGAATGTAATAATCCCGCAAATGTAATAAATTTCCCACAAACGTAATAAAATTTGTCTACTGCAAACGTAATACTGAATTTCCAAATGTAATAACTATTACATTTGCAGGAAATTATTACATATGTGGGAAAATGAAAATCTGTAAATGTAATAACTTCTCACAAATGTAATATGACACAAAATAATGATCTTTGTGGTTGTTGTTTTTTTGTTCTTTCTTCTTTTAATGAGAGAGAAGGTGTAGATGTCATTTTGAGGATTTTAACAAGATAATTCTTTTATTTGTGGAAAAAATATTATTCAAAGAGTATCGTTTGAATACATTAAAGGAATCTTTAATTATAAAATTATAATTAATTTTAAATTAAAAAAGATAACATAATTGTGATAATTGCAATTGTTTTAATAAATTATTATTACTATTATTATTATTATATTTTATTATTTCTTCCCCATATACACACAAAATCACACATACAATAATATACTGTAACGAAAACACACATGTACGTCCACAAACAAAATGTAATAATTTCCCGTTTGCAGTAGGCAAATTTTATTACGTTGGTGGGAAATGTATGACATTTGCGGGATTATTACAATCAAAGCTGCAAATCTGTATTACGTTTGTGGGCAGTTTTTACATTTGCGGGTGTAACAAACACCCCTACAGTCATTTTTACACTAGTTTTAACCCATATTGTAGACATAATCCTACAAAATATGCAGTTTTAGACCTAAATAAGCTATAACATAGAATATTTCCCGCGGTGGGCAATGTTTCATCAATGTAACATTACTAACACCTCGTGACCAGTGTAGAATACTGTTATTGACGATGTACTTTAATCGCTTTATTAAGAGGCACCAAACACATATTGATCTGCTCTCTTCACACTGCTAACCAAAGATGCTGTTGGTAGCAATCCGCTATCCACCACTGTCAACTCTAGCTAGCTGACATCACACACAGGCCCTGCCCCTTAAAGGCACACACAAGTCTTAGATATTACACTGCATAGCACATCTTCTGAATGCCTTATATTTGTATTTTTGTTCATTCAACCATTTTTACTCTTCAAAATTAAAATGCTAGGCCAAGAATACATACTATTTTCTTATATAGGTATAATTTTTAAATTAACAAACATGCTGTATTCAACCATAGCACAGCAATCACTTATTAATTAATGAACTTTTGAAAAACATACATCACAGTCAACCTGTGTACCTGCACTGCACAATAATTCTGTTTTTGCGCCCCCTCGAAACAAATAAGCAGTTCCTGCATCCCGGAACAGATTATTTTTAATCTTTAATCACTCTTAGGCACTATTGCAATGGTTGAAGAAAGAGAACTAAAAAGGTCAAAGTATTAGCATTTTGGTCATGATTACCAATATCCACAAACAAAACATTACACGAAAAAGAAAAAAAAAACACAAGACATCAATACTTCCCTTTGTCCCTCTTTCCATTTACCCCTCCCACTGATTAACACTATATCCATTTGCTAATAAGGTCTGCGGTTGCACCTCAATAAAATCAAGTCAATGGAAGACTGCATTGCACAGTCATTGGCCACTCCCACAAGGATGATTTACAGCCCCTGCAACAGTGTCTGGAGCAAGAAACCTGACCACCGCACACATTTACTGTTAGACCATTACATCAGCGGCAGTTTGTTAGATCACAAGGAGGCTGAATTGAATCCACTGCAATAATTTAGTGTCCCAGAGGGACCATCAATGAAAAAAAGCATGACTAATGTGCACGCATGGCATGCTGAGTGGATGGCAGGAAAATGAAAGCCGGACTGGAACTTCACCTGATAGGCAAACATGAAAAATAAACTGGCCTATTTCCTCATCTGAGTTGGAACAGTAAACATAAACAAACTACTCCTGTTGTATCCTCTGATTTAATAAAAGTCATGTCATGTAAAACAAAAGGCGACACCATGGTAGCTCAAAATGCTTTGGAAGACATACGACCGTATGTGTAATAGAATTATCCAATCATTGGACTAATAGTCAATGACTTATGTGTAATTAGGCCCTGAAAAGACATTTTTTAGTTTCTCAACCATTCCTGCTCAAGTTTTTGCTTGTCAGTCCCCTAAGGGTATATAACCCATCACATCACATCATAAGCAATGTTTTGGGGTGCGCTGGTGCGATCAACGCTCACAATTGACCCAATTCTCAAGCCACCTTGGGTCTCGGTCGGTTTGATCTGGTCTTGGGTTCGGAAGACAACATTCACACATGACTGAACAAACCGTACTCGCTGCTAGGGTTGTGCGACATAAACGATGTAAATTAGTCCTACATGGGAAAACGTGAACCAGCCTTAGAAGGATGGTTCTCCATTATTTTGTTTTTGCACCCCCTGATTTGACGGATAATGTTTTGTTATTTATCTGTACTGTACAGACTGAACTAGAAACCAGTGAAATGCATGAGCAGCGAAGCATACAAGCGTATTCAAGAGTCAAATTGTATGCTGAGCACAACCGATTCAAACATGTTGGCAGGTCTGCACAAATACTGAAAGTCCTCCCACAATCTGACTTTGTTCAAATTTGGCGTTTAATACTCGCGCCATATGATGTGGGGTAGGGATGTGTGTTTTGACAAACTGTCTCCCTTTTATGCGCAGCGCTTCAGGAGTACAAGAATTACACTATGGGGCGTCCTAATTTTTTCAGATGACTGTATATGGTCACTGATTCTTTCCTCTGGCTTTGCTTGTACAACGCGCAGACACGAAGACACGTTAGCAAGCGACAGCGGTAAGGGCCACCTCAGTCAGCGAGGACACAATTTATTCAGCCATGTACTTTATCTACTGAACCACCATTTTCCTTTCACTTCACTGTGCTGCATTTGCAGGGATAGCACGCATGCATACCACGTGTTTTAGCCCATCCCTTCTCGTTTCATCCCTGTTTCATAAGGACTAATGCGCAGACAAAATCGCATATGTTGTCTAATCTATGAGCATCATATACATGTTACAGTACATATTGAAAGAGATGAATAAGATGTACAGATGTGGTAGTATAGAGCTAATAGCAGCAACTGAAGAATTTTAATGTAATTTTCCAAAAGCTGCACAGAAACATTTGTCTTCTTGTACATGGATTCAAACTAAGTGGCCATGCTGCAAAGAGGGAGAATGTATGCACGCGAGACAACCACAAAGGCATAGGATGGGAAGCCTGGTGAGGCAATTAATGTGACTGTTGAGCGTTCTACTTCTCTACTGATAGCAGCTTTGAATTAAGGATTTGAGCAAGGTAGGGAAAGGGCAAACTCTAATTAAAGAAGAAATGTATGTCCTTGTCAAAGTGGATCACGTGAACGGATACTGACATGCACGCACACACTCAACGACGCATGCCCCAACGGGTGAATGGTTGGTTCTGCGGAGAGGCGTTATGTGTGATGATTACAGCGTTTGGAATTCACAACACAAGCATTACATCTTTAATTAGATGAATCTGTTTACGAAGATAATACGAAGATAATAATCATGCTTGATGAGATTTTATAAAATGTTTCCTGTGTTAATGCTCTGGGATGTTTCTGCTGTGTAAAAAATTAAACAAAATACAAATATAGTCAAAAAAAACAATGATTAATCAATGAGAAAATGGTTGATAAAGATGGCACAGTGAGCGTTTTCTGCCAGAGAGGCAATGACCAACATGCTCAACATTTAATGAGCTGTTTACTCATCTACAACTGAATAAAGCTTTAATCTGAATGTAATCTCCACAATCCAACTGCTACCCAGTGCAGGTAGAGGGGGGAGGTGCCAAAGGGACACATGCTGTTTCAAAATAGAGGCTTCTAATTCAGTGCGGCTGCCTACCTGCAGTATTTTAATAGAATAGATTGTTTGGAACTGAATTATTTAGAGGGTCATATTTAATGCAGGGTTTCCCACAGGACTGCCATCTATATGCGGTGGTGGTGGTGGCTAGACGATGTCATATTTAAATTTGGTAAAAAATATGCCTTTGGAAATAAGTTTCTGGAAAATAAGGGAAAATAGGGAGTAATCCTGTCATATTTTTTAGGTGCATGTTTCTCTGACTGAACAATTTATCTATACACACAGGCCCACCTGGCAGGATTACAGAGCACAGCATAATGGACAAACAAACTGGGGGGAGTCACAGAGATAAGACCTTATTCGAAATGTAGCCAGGCATCCAACGTTTTTATCAGACAAAGAGTCTCTTTCAGTCTGCTTTAGCTTCTCACACCAACACATGTAGCGTGATTCAGGCAAGGAACATCTGATACCACACAAGCAGAAACAACAGATGCTGGACGTTTAAGGCTCTAAACTAAGGAGACAAAAAAAAAAAATCTCTTGTTCTCAGCTTGCATTTTCTGTAACTTCTTTTATTGATGATGGCGTATAATGCTCTAGTGAAACCCTGCGAGGCATTCCTCTGAGGCTTGTTTCGACATCGGGTGGTTGCTGGCCTACTTAGCCGCAGCATGTCTTCGCCTCGATGTGGGGTATCATTGTCCTTTATTTCTAGACACTGTATTTATTGAACAAAAAGGGACCCCTATGAACTGAAGGCTGAAAAAGGCCAGCCAACGGCTCCTTGCTGGGAAATAAGGAGCTTTGTCAAGTCAAACTACTTCCTTGCTGTTCTCACCTTGAACGCAATCTATTCATCGTGAGTACTATTCTGGAGAAAATGAGGTTAGTCGCTGGCGAATCATCGGAAAGAGACTGAATTAAAAATAACTGGCTGATATATACAAAGGTAATAACTGTGAGAACTATTAAAAACATAGTTTTTGGAATCTGTGTTGTTCCAATATCATACTCACCTGTAGATCTAGCAAATCCGGAAGTTATGTGGCATTTAAGAGTTCTGTTTGTATATTCACTGATATTCTTGATTGCTTATTAGAGCTCTGGTATCTGAATTATATCGACAGTATTAATTGGCCCTGTACCCTAGAAACCGCCCATGGTTTCCTACGGGAAAAGGCCGAAATGATACTGTGTCAAAGCCCAGGGCAGTGATACTGATAAACTATAGAGTTTAACCATGTCCAGTATCAGCCCCCGTAGCTGTCCACTCAGAGCGCGCTGCTCTGGTATCGTGCCCGTGAAACAACCAATCAGAGAACAGCGCACGAGCGTGAATACACACTATAAATATTCCTAGTGCTTCTCCAGTCACCAAAAAACCCAAACTTGATTAATGGAACTTTAATTGTCAGACATTGATAAGATAAGACTGTTGATAAAATATTATTGTTGAAATACTTTTGCAATTATTGTGTTTACACTGTTTAGATATAATACATGTAATAAACTGAAAATTTTCTGGAAACAAAATGGTCTTTTGATTAAATAGTATGTGATAATAAGCTCATGATTAAATAGTATGTGATAATAAGATCATCAATTCATATCCAATTCAGATATCGAGGTAGGATTAGAGGAGAAAAAATGTGGATTGTTGCATGAGCGAGAATTTGTTTTAGGCAGCAGGGCTGCACAGCGAACGAGTGGTTAGCACGCAAGCCTCACAGCTAGACCCGAGTTCAATTCCACCCTCGGTCATCTCTGTGTGGAGCTTACATGTTCTTCCGTGCATGCGTGGATTTTCTCCGGGTACTCCGGTTTCCTCCCACATTCCAAAAACATGCTAATTGGCGACTCAAAATTGTCCATAGGTATGAATATGAGTGTGAATGGTTGTTTGTCTATATGTGCCCTGTGATTGGCTGGCGACCAGTCCTGGGTGTACCCCGCCTCTCGCCCAAAGACAGCTGGTATAGGCTCCAGCATGCCCGTGATAGAAAATGAATGAATAGAGTATGAATGAGTAGATTCCGTCTAATATTGACACCTACCTTGCTGTCTTGGACACTGGGGCCTTATCAGTCTTCGGTGCAGTGGTGGGCTTTGTGAGAGCTGCAGAAGCAGGTTTGGGGGCTGAAGCGGACGTAAAAAGTGGGGACAACAGAGGAGAGACGGTGAAGAACAATGTATGGTATAGTAAGAAATATAGGTCAGACACATTTTTACGCAACTATTTCTCTGGTACAGTATGTCATCAGGATCTAGGGCAAATGCAGCAGTCACTCTTGCATGTCTAATGTGTGTACTGAGTGCACTAATATGTGTGTGAATGTATCCTGTTTTCTAATTAGAGCTGTGAACTGCAAAAAAATTGTTAATGAGTATCCTGACAACAACCTGTCATCTGACATATGTATGTTTAGATGTGTATGAAGTGTGTATCACATTGATTAGAGGGTTTTGTTCATTGCAAACCAACCTGGAGGCTTTTTAGCCACAGCTGCAGTGCTAGTTTTGACACCATTAACCGTTGAAGATGTGGCCTTCTTAGTTGCTATGGTTCCCGTTGCTGACTTTGCGCCATTAGCGGCAGGGGGCGCTGCTTTCTTCTCAATCACTTTAACCGTACTCCTTGAGGCTGGGGCCCCAGTGGTGGTTGTTGTTTTTTTGGGAGCTGTAGACGTTGGAGTGCTCTTTTTATCCAGGGCAGGCGTTGTCTTCTTAGTCACACCGTTGGTCTGAGGCTTAGACACGCCGTTTGACAGGCGGCTTTGGGTTGTGTTGGGCCGTGAGCCAGTTGTAGTCTTGGTAGCGCCGGGTTTTGTTTTCGCTGCGGCCTTGTTCGTGGTTTTGGCTTTGGGGTCTCCTGAGATCTTGTTGCCGGTCTTGGCCGCTGGAGATTCCTTGGCCTTGTCTGGCTGAGGTTGCACCAATCCTGCTGGCTGTTTTGCCATTTCCTCCTCCGCTGCATTAGCTGCCTGACTGGGCTCCTGGCCCGTCTCTGGTGCTGCATCATTCACTGGACTGGATTCCATAGTTTCCATTGGCTCCAGCGCTGCTGAGATAACCCCATCTGGTTTCATCTCCCCTTCGATACAAGTGGTGTGTCCAGTTCACTTAAGTCTGTGGATGGCCACAGATCAGGAGAGACGTCTGGTGTGGAAAGAGACACAGCATAAAAACATTAGAAAACAGCAAGCCCAGACATGGAACAGTTTGCTGTCAGCAGAGACCTAGGAATGTTATCGCAAGAAATCAAAACAAAAAATGAACACTAGCCAATCATGTAGTCTATGACAATATAAGTTATAAGATATTTGTTATCTCAAAATGCAGCTTCTGTAGCTTGTAAACATGTGTGGATCATATGATTTCTGGGATATAACTGCTAAAATGAGTACATTAAACTGTAGTAATTAGAACTGTACTACCAGCAATAATTAATGATGTATAAAAATATAATTTTGGTTAATATGACTGCAAAAAAAAACAAAACAGTTTGGACAGTTGAGAAAAATCTTAGATAGCCGTAATGGGGTCAATACATGCACCATAAAACTAAAGAGTTACACATAAACAGATGACTGAGGAGTCACACACGAGGCATGATGTCAAGCATATGAGGGAGGATAAAGGGCAACCATCTGTGATAAAAGCCGTCATATGTTGTCAGCATCAATTTAACAACTGCTTCTCGTTTAGTTTCATGAGCTACTTTCCATTGGAATGGGCTAAGGAGAAAGGATGATGTGAGCTGGGAGGGATAGCAGGAAACATTTGCAAACAGAATGAGGAGCTGGCTTTTGGTCGTGAGGCAACCTCTAAGCAAGCAGGGGCCAGCTCAGAGGAGGATGTTTGGCCTGCAGAGCATGGGAAAGAGGCGGGTGGGAAAGAGTAGCAGGAAAGGGGGGGAAAAAACAAAACTTAAAAAAATGGGGTGGTATTTGCTAACCCAACTCGAAAATCCAGACATGTTTCATCATCCTACTTTCCACTGACCTAAACCTGTACGCACAAAGTCACTGTCCTATTTTTGCGAGGCGATACACGTCACCGTGGTGCTACACACTTTATGGAAACAATCCTTGCTTCCTACTCTGTCCATGCTTCACTCATTCTTTACTATATCTCATGTCATTCTTCCATAAACTACACTTTAACATTCACCCCCACCACCAAAACTTCTCTCACTCCATCCCTCTGTTCTCTGTTTGCATTTGCACAGATGGCTTGAGCAGCTGAGCAAGGCCAGAGGGGGAGAGGCAAAGGACAAAAAAAAAAAATCCCACAATCCCCAACCAGCCAATGCAGTCATACACAAGTCATACACTCTGCAAGTCGCACAGGCTGCCACCCAAAAGAACCTTATAGGTTAACGGGTGGCTGTGAGACATCCAGTATACACTTGGGCCGCACCCTTCAGTCACAGGAGGGGCAATATGCCAGTGAAGCAAAAGATTTTAACAGTTGGCTTGGAAGCTAATTAGTGTGACGAAGATGGACAAATATAAAAATGTACGTCAGACAGTAGACACCCTTCCTACATGACTTGGACCGCTGACTGGAAAAAAAAGATTCTAAGCACCAGATGCTGATTCATGACTACAAATATTTAAGCAGAACTATTCACAAATAATCAAGATTAAAGGCTGTTTATAAACTAAGCATTATTCTGTTGCTGTTAGTTTGTACGAAAGGCTAATGTGAATGGTTGTTTGTCTATATGTGCCCTGTGATTGGCTGGTGACCAGTCCTGTCCAGGGTGTACACCACCTCTCACTCAAAGACAGCTGGAATAGGCTCCAGCATACACGCCACCCTCGTGAGGATAAGCGGTAGAATGGTAATGGTTTTATTTCATTTGAACATGCATCAGATCACAATTGAGTGCATCACATAAATCAGTTCACAGTTCCACATGTCCAAAAGGAGTAGGAAGAAGCAAAGCTTATTAAATCCTACCCCTCCATCTGGTACTTTTACAATCAGTAACTGTTACATTTGTTCACTTCCTGCTTTCCATAATACGGTTTAAGGTTTTTTGTTTGTTTTTTTTTAATAATGTACCTCATACCGAAGAAAATTAATGAATTAATGAAATTAAGGTGGACACGCCCCAAACAGTCTATTACCATGTAAATCACTGTTTCTCTTTATTTACTCAGTGGACAGGGCAATGGAAGGAGATATTGACCAGGTAATAAACCAGGAAGAGGCTTCACTGTGCTTTGGCTTCAGCACCTTGGCCCATTTGGTCCAGAGAAGAACAGCATGAACAGGGTGGGCCTTTTTGTCAGTCATAAAGGCTGTTTGTTTTGGTGGGTGGAGAGGGGGCCCGGTAGCATACACATAGAGTGTAGAAGAATGTAACAAACTAGAAATTAAATTAGAAGATTGCAACATAAAAATCTCATCTCGTAGACACAATCTTGTGGCGTGTCTAGAGGCAACCCTCTGTGGGGGGATGCTAACCTCATAGTTTCCTTAAGGTTACCAAGTTTGTTGATGTCTATATTAATTCTAGAACAACGCTGGTGCCGACAACTCATACAGTGGTTTGTACAGATAATACCGGGTGTCAATATTTAAAATAGAGAGTGTGTGAAAATATTCATTTTGACAGAAAATACTGTACATGTATTTGAATAAATGCATTAGCCTCATGAAAAAAAAACAACAGATCTGGTCCTTGTCCTTAAGGGGACCTTTTATATATTACTGGTGCTCGACAGTACTCGGCTGCCAAACTTGTTGCGCATGTGCCAGTTTCTGTGCATTCAGTGAGTGACTCATGGAATGGAATCAGGTTTCCCATCATGAAATCAAACTGCAGGTGTGACGGCACCCTGAGCGGCAAGTGGAATAATTTATGGGTTTTATTGAGTCTGTTTACATTGCAGTTTCATTTCACATGGACAGGTGAAATGGAGATACTCACTACTTCTACGGCAGAATCATGTGTGGTTTTAACTTGGGGAGTTAAATCAATGGACTCATTGGGAAGGTTTGACCAAGGTTACAATAAAGGCAAACAAGCTACTACCAGAAAGGTGTATTCAAGAACATGAGAAATAAAGTTCTAATTTCAAAGTACCACGTATTTTTCATAGCACTTTCTAAACAGATGGTCGTGTTGGCTTTGTTAGATCCATTTCAAAACATTTTTTTTTTATTTAAAAGTCTATCTTTCCCTTGAAAACAAAAAGCTATCACGGTATCTCTACCAGGCAGCTGGACAGCTAATGTCAACTGCACATTATCCTGACCACACAAACACACACGATCTGGACACAAAGAGTAAGTACGGATATCTGGTAGAGTGACTATTTCCTGTGATCAACCAGCCGGGGCTATCTTCACCCTTTTTGCCTCAAACAAAAGAAAGCACAACAAGCAATTATGAAGGAGTATCCTTCCCTCAAATTGGCTTATTTCTAAATAATTGGGTCCTCTTCTGTGTTCTGGCTCTGTGTTGCTGCCATTGTGTCTGTGTTGTGTTTGGCGGCCTTCAGGCTGTAGCCTAGTCATGCAGCTTGAGCCTCCAAATAGTCTCCCACAATACATTTCTGGCAAGCCTCAATGATGAGCCACGCAGTAACCCACACAAATACCAAATGTTGAGCTCAGAGATCCAAATAAAACTTAAATGCAATTTCTTTCCGTGTATTTTTTGCTGGTTTTATACTATGTAAATGCTGTTTACGTATGTTGTCATTATTATTACACTTAATCAGGCCTCACCATAAGCTAATAATGGGGAAGGCAGCTCTGGAAAGTGAGATCATCCTCCTTGAAATCCTCCCTTCCTAATACCCACATAGGGCCATAAACAAAACGTGTGTGTACACTGCTCGGATAAACACTGTCAATAACTGGAAGACATCCAGCTCTGCTTAGGGATCTGAGCTTTTCTGGAAGTCTAGACACAAACACTGTTCTTGAATAATCAGGTCACACGCTGAAGTATTTCCTTCACTCTATTTACATAAAGCGGGCTGCTTAAACAGCAGATTGTCACATATTCAAATGTTGATGAAAATCAGGACGAAGTCTCTGTCAGTGATGAAATTGTCTCTTAAGCAATGGTGTGTGCTGGAATGAAGAGACTTGGCTCATGTACACAAAGGCCTAAATCAAAGTGCCCCCTCTCATCGCCTTGCTTTAGCCAACCGACCATCCGTGGGCAAGTATGAATTGTGCGAGCAGAAATTCAACCCTGCTTTCACAGTACACAACTGTGTACACACAAATGCATTCTGTGGGCCTTCTTCTATCCCCCGGGCCTACTCTAAATAGTAGTCAAAGAGAGGGATTGTGGGGGAAGGAAGGAGCAATGGTGGGGGTGGGGTTGGGAAGACGGCAGAAAAGATGCAAAAGAAAGAAAGTGAGCTTTTGTGGCCGATGTAACACGCCACTGATATTCCACGAGCTTAGTGGAATCATTTCTGAGATACCCGATGTGTCTGTGAGGCGAGAGACGGCGGTCATCAAATACACAGGCGGTGAGAAAAGTGGGTCTGTTTTTGAGGACACGGGCATTTTGGTGGCCTCTGACTCTGTAATTGATTTGCTTTAGTCTTCAGCAAGCAGAAATGCAAGATACTCAGCTGTGTTGTTTGATTCCTGACCTGTTCATAAAGGATTCTCGTTCCTGTCACACCAGGGTTGCATTTGCAAAACACATGCTGTACCTGAGTCTCAGCAACACATTATACGGTCTATTTCGGTTATTGTAGTACCATACTGTTTTATTATACCCTTTGGTACGTTAATAACATTGCTTGTTCATTCAGTCATCTTAAATCACACACGCAACACCAAATTTAAGTTTACACAATACTTCAGTATCCTGTAAGTACACATTTGGCACCCTGGAATGTTACACAAACTAGTCAGTTTGGACTGAGTGTATCATTCTGCTGAATTCTGTGATCAAACTGTGCAAACAGTACTCAGTTTTGTTGTGTTATTAATACACGCCGGGAGCTTGAGTGTGTTCATAGCATGTCTGTGTCGACCGTCTGTGACATCATCCCCGGTTAACTCTGTAGTTCTTTGCTAACTAAGACAGTTACACCACAAGTCCCTGCTTATACGCTTGCAAAATAACCCATCATTGGGCCAAAGAACTTTGACAAAGAAGGCGAGAAACATTATTGAATTCATAGGAAAACAAGAAAACGGTGGCCATGTCACTTATCAAGGGTGACAATGTAGGATTCATATCCATGCAGAGGGGATATGAAAGTCAGAATCACGACGTGGCATGAGGTTTCCCATTCAACCTCGGCTAAAACACAACAGCAGTCTCACTCAACTACCTAAACCCACGGGTTCCACACTAAAGGTAAAAACATTTTGCTTGCTCACAGTTTAAGGGAAAATGCATTTGCTGGATCAAAGCACAAACAAAACAAAAACTGAGCTTCTTCTATCAATGCAACACTTATCAGAACACAAACATTCCCCAAACACCCCCGACTTGAGGTCAGGAAACCGCCTATGTCCCTCACACAAATTCCAAACAAAGCATGCTGCTCTCAACAGTCTGTAGGAGGGCTCAGCAAGCAGGGAGCTTGAGGAAGAGAAGTTCCATCTGAGAATATCTAAATTTGAAACACACATACGATACAAAGAGGAAAACAACCGAAACCAATGATGATACAGACCTGGCGCGGACAGCGGGGTCACCAGCTCACCACGTGCCTCCCTTGATTGTCACTCCACAATTGGACACAGTAAACAGTTATCCGCATCAATCAATTTCCAGTGGCTTAATGGTCTGCTGAGACACTCTATAAGTCAATGTTAGCAAGCTTAAAGGAGGCGCTGTTAGGAAGGAACAAGTCTTTTTCTGTCCCCTTGTTTACTTCGCCGGTGGCAGCGAGTTGCGTGACAGACACCTGGATCACAGAAACGTGATTAGAAAGGCTGGTACTAATCCTGAGCAGTCATTAGACTTTCACTCTGAGATGTTAAATGCCCTTCAATGAATCCTTAACTAAAAAGAAGTGGAGAAGCAGAGCGTGGCAGCTACCAGGATTATAGAAAAGATGATAATTATATCTACAAAATGTGTCACATAAAAAACTCAAACTGCACACTTTTCAAACAATCTGTTGCAGACAGCACATGGATACAAACACTCAGGTTATTCTAATGGTGTGGTCGCACTTGGAGAGACATAACCACCCCACCCCACCCCCATGTGGGGATGGACAGATTAACACATGACAGATCTTGTTAACCCTGGACAAAGAGAGACGCTAATCTTGCACAGTTGCCCTCAACTATCCTCAAACACTGTAAATCCGCAAGTGACAGAGAAAAGATGGAATACTGTAGATACTTGAGACCTCAGTATGGCCCAGAATTCAAACAATACCATAGTGATGTAGGGCTGAAGGGTTGTAAAAAACCCCAGCCAGAAACAAGGCTGGTGCCCACCACCTACTGAGACAGCGACAGTGCAAAGCTTAACTGCGTATATTGATCCCAGGAGACAAAGTGGGGAGCATGGCTACCATCTCCACAGAGGAAGTCCATTAGTGGGCAGGTGTTGCTCTGATGCTTTTAACATTCTCCCCTGGGAGATAAGAAAAGATGGCAGCGACTCTTTTTAAGTCTTTGCGACGCACTGGGCGGACCCGGCAACAGGCAAACTAAGGCTAATTTGTAACTTGAAGAGCCGCTGGATCATCTCCATAATGGGCTGTCTGCCCACAAACAAGCTCCTCTCTGGGGGTAAATGAGATCAGCCGAGGCCAGGACCAGCTGGTGGCTTGGATCAGTGACACAAGATAAAGCAAACAGTGGAAGAGGTAAAACCAAAGCATCTGGACAGGACGGCAAAAACACACCCAAGAGGCTTCGGCACACTGGATTTCAAACAGGACATGGACACAGGCTGGGCAAGTATAAGTGGAACAACTGTGTCCATAAGAGGATTATGACCTGTTTGAGGAGGAGCATGGCACGCTCCAGATGGAAGACAAATAACGTGGCTGGTTGACCAGACATATGAAGCTAATAATTACAAGTGTCTAAGAACAAACCAGACACTGGTCAACCTGCATCACCAAAGATATATCGGGACAGAGTCAAAGCAGCTTACATATTGTAATAAAATATGACAATAAAGGGAGTTGGCCCAATATCTGCTGTGGCATAGGCTTAATAATGCAAAGGAATAATAACCTCTAACATGAACATTATGCATTAGCTACTAGACTGGACATGTAAATGCACAGTTTTTGTTAGCGTGTGCTAACAAAGTAGCAAGAAATAGGAGTGATGCCGGATGTGTGGCAGTATTTTTTTGTTAAAATCTGACAAAGACATTGCAGCTGAGTGCAAAACTTGTTTCCGGTAGTGGCACGGAACCAGGAAAGTTTAGTACGACCAAACTTTTTGAGGCAGCATCCCCCCAAAAATCAGCATGTAGGACTGTTTACTTGCTTTATTCAACTTCATTTTTCTGTAAAGTGTCTTTGAGTATCTTGAAAAGCGCTATACAAATAAAATGTATTATTATTATTATTAAGAGACAAACCACTGGCTCACTCATACAATCGACACTGTCTGCAACATTTGCAAAGCATGATAAATTCCCACAAACTCCATAATATCGGGTAACTTTTACCTTTACTCCATTATTCTTATTATTCTACTACATTGTCGATAAAAGTATATCTACTGTTCCCTGTTTGAGTAATATCACTTGATGAAGCCTTTCTTTAACAATCCACAGTAGAAAACAAGTAATAAGAGTATGTATGATTAGTGATGATATCGTATTGGATCGATATTCAATATTCAAGGTTGCAATATCGCTGTGAGACCCCTACTATTGACAATCATCTTCATATAGGGCCAAACTGTAACAAAGAGAGGGTTGTGAACCTATCTATTATGTACATCCACCCATCAAAGGAATTCATAAAATCCAAACACAGCAAATTATTGCAGCTGCTGGCAAATAAATCCCAGTGCCAACTGCCTGCCCTCACAACTGTGACAACAGCGATGAAGAGAGGGACTGCAGAAAAACAATACCGATGTTCATCACTGCTTTATTACCAGTGTATAATTTTAACAGTACACGCCTTTAGCAGTTCTTCTGAAGCAAAACATCAAGCTTCTCTCTTGTTGTTGTTGTTGCTATGGCTTAAAAAAGACCTCAGCATAATGGCGGTGATTTTATTGACACTGAGAAGGCAAGGATCACGAGCTGTGGGTGAAAAAAGACTGATGACCAGAGGCACAGGCTCGCCCTTGTCACAATTGAGATTTAGAGAACTGTGGGGGGATTTCATTGTGAGTCAAACATTCACCCAACACCAGTCCTTAGGCTAAGGGCGAGCTGACTCACAAGTCTATTAATGCAACAATCATATCCCCTCTCGGGTTGAAGAGGCCAGCTGGGAGGAAAATAGGTCATTAAATTCTAAATGGCCCTAAGACACATGCTTGCAAAAGCCGTTCCATATGATAATGACTGCTCATGCTCATTAAGCATGTTTTTCATTAACCCAGCTCATCAGAGAAGGCAAATTAAAAGGTGTGTGTCTTGCCTGGTTTTAAATGTAACTCATAAAAGTCAGAATTACGCTGCAAAAATCGCCACGAAACAGCCATAGCCTATACTAGATTTTGTACTAGATTTGTGCAATGACTTAAAAAACTATTATATTCATCATGATGACACTACAATATCAACTTGTTGGTGATATAATGAGGAACAACATGATGTCAAGTAACATTGTGTAACCGGTGGTCACCCACGCAATCAACCACCGATCACCACTGAATGAAAGTTGAGCAGTGCTAGCCGCCGACTCGTCATCCAACACGGCTCTTTAAGGCGTCAGGGAGTGAGGTTTACAAACAAACTGTTGGCATCTGTTACAATTGTTCCTTCTGTACAGAATATTGTTTTTGTTAGAGCATAAAAAAATGTGTTAATGACCTTCTACACCTTCAAATTCATTTTTTTTAACATTACTAGAGCCCTCCAGACATGAACTAACACCCCTATAGTCACATTTACGCTCGTATTACACAATATAGTCGACTTAATATGTGTAAATAAGACCTGTGCTTATACTGTTTATATTCATTCATTCATTTTCTACTGCTGGAGCCTATCCCAGCAGTCTTCGGGGGAGATACTGTTTATATATTGTAGTTAATTTTCCCATTTATATGCTTCAAAATGCTTAATTTAAACAAACAATATGTTGAATTTGCTTCAATGTGCATATGTTTGATTAATAATAGACAATATTCAACCACAAAATAGCATGATTTAGAAATATATTTTTGAAAAACCGTGATAAAGTGAAGCCAGCTAGGAGACCAGGGTTCAATTCCACCCTCGGCCATCTCTGTGTGGAGTTTGCATGTTCTCCCCGTGAATGCGTGGGTTTTCTCCGGGTACTCCGGTTTCCTCCCACATTCCAAAAACATGCTAGGTTAATTGGCGACTCCAAATTGTCCATAGGTATGAATGTGAGTGTGAATGGTTGTTTGTCTATATATGTGCCCTGTGATTGGCTGGCAACCAGTCCAGGGTGTACCCCGCCTCTCGCCCAAAGAAAGCTGGGATAGACTCCAGCACCCCCCGCGACCCTCGTGAGGAAAAGCGGTAGAAAATGAATGAATGAATGAATGATAAAGTGAAGCCGCAAAATTCAAACAACAAAGTTACACTAATTCATGTAAAAATAATTTCAAATAACATTTAAGTTTCCCACTTAAATTGGATTTTTGTGGGACATATTGCATTTAACGACAAACCATTTAAAACATACAAAGTGCCTCCTGGCTTCAGCCCCACTCTTCAAGAAAATAATCTTTTCAAAACCAAGGTAAATGACCTAATAAAAACAGACTGTGGTTTTTAATGGCAGCTAAATTCAATTTCACATGATTGCATTAGACTGTGGTCATTCTGCCTTGCCTCGTCGGTCCTCCATTTCCCTGCCCCACCGCCAACACTGTGAGTTAGCCATTCTCTCATCAGTGCACCGTGGGGGCGGACTAGTTGATGGTCTCAGCTCGCCTCAGATTTAAGAGCACTGGACTGTCTCCAAGCCTTCTGCGGCCGAACCTTAAAAGAGCTTTTATTAGCTGAGCGAAGATGCCATTTACTTAGAATGATGCCAATACACTCAATGTCGGTCTACGCCCACCCACGCCCACCGTGGCCACATATATGTCCACATAACCTCAGAGGCTGAAGGACAGCAATACGGGATGGACATAAAGATTTTCAGATGACATGATTGCACTTTGTTAAATGCTCTCGGTGAGGCAACTGGCAGCCATCTCTCCTCTGCATTGTTCTAGTGAGGGGAGTGTAATATGTCTTGTTGCACTCACTCACCAAGTGAGTGTGTGTAAAGGAGCGGCTCTCAGTGCCTACAGCCATAACTCCTAAAGCTATTGTGCGGGTCACTTTTAGGGGTGACATTAATCAGCCGTGTTAACATGCCAGTGTGAGGCTGCCCACACCAACATGGATATTTAAAAAACGCATATTTTTTAATGCATTTTGGCCAAAAACTCCAGCCAGGGTAAATGGACTTTGACTTGTGTAGCGCTTCTATACCTTCAAGGTACTGAAAGCACTCCAACACTGTTACCACATTAACCTATTGACGCAGCATCATGAGCGAATCGGGGTTCATCATCTTGCCCAAGCATACTTAACTCATTTGCTACCAAAGGAGGTGATGATGTAACTCTACAATAGAAAAGAGCATGTTTGGTGCAGTTTTAAACCGTAAAAAGGACCATAATGTGACAGAAGTGCATTTTATAAGAACTCGGCCTGCATCTTTTCCTCTCTGCGCAGCAACCAGGAAGTGAAGGAGGTTACGCATGGAAGGGAAATTTCAACACACAAGCAGTTCTGTTGTTAATGTGAAAATTGTAAATAGTTCATTGTGTTATATTTGTTAAAAAATATATTTTCATGTAAAACAACTAATTGTATTGTTTATGTTGTGGCATCATTGTTTTGACAAACTTGTTTTGTGATGAAGGATGAGAGTCTAATCTTTTTTTTTTGGTATCAACCATGTCTTAATACTGGAGCTCAAGAACACAATATTCTGTGTGCCTTGAAAAATCAGTCGAAATCATTCAAAATGGCCGGAACCGAGAGGGGCAGCTTTGGAAAAATGGCTGGGATTGAATGAGTGAAACACGATGGTGATGGGAGGACGGAGGACTGAACCAGCAACCATCAGTTTAGGAGACAACCGCTTTACCTCCAGCTTTAGCATTTGTGCATGGACGGGGAAAAGTGAGCTTTTTGGCGTGTCATAAGAATATTATAAGATATTATCGGATGTATTTAAAGTTTTATTGACAGGAGTAATTGATTTATTGACTTTCAGACGCTTTCATTTCTACTTATAACACGTAAATATTCATGTTCCCTCGGCAAATAAGAGCTGATTTTAAAGATGATGGACATTCATGAACACAGAAGGTACGGAGGACAGAACCAGCAACCTTCTGATTGGGAAACAACCACTCTGCTGTACATACATGTTTATCTAAACACAGATACAAACGGCGGTCGTGTGGTTAGCGCGCAGACCTCATAGCTAGGAGACCCGAGTTCAATTCCACCCGCGGCCATCTCTGTGTGGAGTTTGCATGTTCTATCCGTGCATGCGTGGGTTTTCTCCGGGTACTCCGGTTTCCTCCCTAAAACATGCTAGGTTAATTGCCGACTCCAAATTGTCCATAGGTATGAATGTGAGTGTGAATGGTTGTTTGTCTATATGTGCCCTGTGATTGGCTGGCGACCAGTCCAGGGTGTACCCCGCCTGTCGCCTGAAGACAGCTGGGATAGGCTCCAGCACCCCCCCCCCCCCCCCCAGCGACCCTCATGAGGATAAGCAGTTGAAAATAATGAAGGAAAGATACAAAGGGACAACAGATACTCCCTTTTTTCACATTAATACACGTCCTTTTTCACATTAATACATGTCATAAAGACATATCACAAGATAAATCAATTAATCATGACTGATAGGCAAGGGCGAGTTGGCACCGACGCCCTGGACGGGAATAGTGAGGTCATCAGGCTAATGACAATGCAGTGTGATTCCTGAAGTAAAATGGCAGCATCATTTACAAATGAGATCCCTTGTATGTGTGAATCCATGTTTTGTGCATGCAGCCCTACACCAGACTGGGGGAAACGTGCGTTTTTGTTCATGTGAGTCTCAATCATACATAACCTTCTTGGATTGAATTTTAAACAGTCCCTTCAGAGTGTGGGTGAATTATTTTTCTAGCAGTTACGTTCATATGAAAAGTTAAATTTTATTAGCGGTGGAGACAAAATGAATCGCCGGTTACCCCCCCAAATGAAACAAGAACATTTCTCAGCACTCACAGAACAATGGGCATCCACGATAAATGGGGAAGGGAGGGATGAGAGAGATGAGGTTAAAGGGGAAAATACTTATAAATAATACTTATGTCCAGGAGGGGGGAACACATTCTTTAAATTTGTATTTTAAGAACAATATACTGTATGTGATTTCGCTTAGTTTCATCGGTGTGGTGCTCTTGGAGCTAACATGCTGCCTGCCACCGCCCCATCAAACCCTTTGCACTCAATGTGAAAGTGAAACTGAGTGAATATGTATAAAATAATGCAGTGACAGCATACTATATTAAAATAAACACTAACACGCACACAATAGGGATGACAATTCAGACAAACTGTTGAGTATCTGGTTAATAAGCACGTATGTACACTCACATTAGCCGCCTATCTTGAGCTGAAAGGGCGTCAAAATGAACGTTTTTTTATTGTTGAAATGAGTTAATTAGCCAAGATAGTAAGAAAAGTGAGGCTGGCATGCTAATTCGATGGGTGAGCTTACCAGTCAGTGCAGCGGCGAGCTAGCAAGAATCCTTCCCAGCTACGCCCAGTGTTAGCCGGCTGGATCTTCTTAAAAAAAAAAGAGAAAGTGGAGATAAGATAAAGCCGGTAAAGAGGTAATATTGGAGAGCTGTGACGACGACCTCGAGTCGAGCAACTTCTCCGTCTTAAGCGTCGTTTTTCTTTTCTTCTTTTTTTTTTTTTACAAGTGATGCTTGTTCGCTTGGAGGAAGAAAGAGAGAGAGAGTGACGCTTCATTAACCACACGCACGCACACATACACACACACACACACAGACACACACATGCGCTGTCGCGCGCAGGCTGGTGAACCCATGGATGGACAGGCGGAGGAGAAAGATGCTTTTACGTGCTATAGAAATGTGGGAAAACAGAAGGATCTTCCCACAATGCGACTGAGTTAATGATTTGGCAATGAGTAAACATGCCGATTTGAAGTAGAACGTCTAAATAAAAATGCATGTAGGGGGTGTGGTACAGCAAACCAAAAAAAAGTCAGGTTAGTAAAGTATTATGCCAATAAAATAAGATAAATTATATTACATTGTGCGACATTTTAAATAACTCAACGTTACGCTACTGTATAGTATGTAGGAAATTTACAACGGGTGTAAATGAATGCGACTATATGTGCCATTTGAGGAATCGCACCTTCCCCTGTGACCCTGAACACAACGCAACAGAAAGTGAACGGTCTGTGTTTTCATTGTATACACCCCAACAAAAAATGAGATACACATTCTAAACTGTCACGGGAGCGGTTACCAAAGTGAATAGCAACTAAAATAATGGCAACCCACTGAGAAGTGGAAGTTACTAATATTCCCTGAAGGCATCATTGAACAGACAAGCGCGCCATGCAGAAATTGAAAGGAGTGAATAGCGAATAGCAGGGGGACTCCGCTTTCTCTAAGAACAACCAATCACCTCCCTGGGTGAGGGATTATTCAAATTAGGGATGATGTCACCTCTTGCAAGTCACCCTATCTCTCAGCAGAGTTTCTCTAGTTGTCTGTTGCCCTCCCACTAGGCCCCTGGACCTCTTTTCTTTCCTCTTCAAACCCTTTTCTTTCTTTCTCCATGGCTGAATGCACACACACACAACACACACACACACACACACACACACACACACACACTTTGTGCTTTATTACGTGTTTGTAGTCTATAAACCTGTTGGTTGTGATCATTTGTAACATATTAGCAATTAGCAAAAAGGCACATTAATGCAACACCTGTCCGTCCATTCAGCCAAAACTAACAAAGTGGAAATTGTGAGGTTAAAAAAAAAAAGAAACCAAGAGAAGGCACACCAGTGTTTTGGTTAACTTGTGTAGAATTGGACAGTGACGGGTGTTATTTCACTGATTACAAGCTTTTGTTTTCTGCGCCTCAGAATGGGGCTTTTCATCGGCAACTGGGGGGCATGCCGCCTGTCTGACTGTCTGCTGAGCTGCCGCTCAGCTCCCAGCAGCCGCCCGGCATGTCTGCATCATGAGCCAGGCTTTTGTGCCCTGCTCTCTTCTGGATGGGATTCCTTTTGTGTGCAGCCTGTGGAGCGTTCTTCTCCGTCTAAGAAAGAACCTCCAAAGTCAAACAGTGTTCGGATTATAAATTGACCATTCCTGTAGCTCTGGTTGATTTATACTCGGTTCTAATTTCAAAACAATTTGTTCTATTTTGTTATAAGTGAAATAATCTGAGTCAAATTGTTGCCGATTTGTTGCTATATGTAACATTTTGACATGGTTAGCAGACTTACAAACTTGAAATGTAAGTTAGCATTCATTCATTTTTTTTTGTTCTGCACTCTAAGACTTACAGTTTATGTCTTATTTTCTCTTATTACGTCTACCATATTGGGTAATAAAAGTGTAAAGGTGACTATAGGGGTGTTATTTCAAATCTAGGGCGCTCTAATAAGGTTAAAAATTGTATTTACAAGGTCATAGAAACATTTTCTGTGTCATATATGGCTTATTTTGTCTTATTTTGTCTACTGTATGGGGCAAAAGGAGTGAGGGTAAAGGTGACTATAGGGGTGTTATTTCATATCTAGAGGGCTCTAATAATGTTAAACACTATTTACTGGGTCATAAACACATTTTCAATGTCTTTTTTTTCATGTCTTATATGTCTTATTTTCTCGTATCATATCTACTATATTCCTCTTTTTTTCATTCATTCTTTCATTTTCTACCGCTTATCCTCACGAGGGTCACAGGGGTGCTGGAGCCTATCCCAGCTGTCTTTAGCCAGCCAATCACAGGGCACATATAGACAAACAACCATTCACACTCACATTCATACCTATGGACAATTTGGAGTCGCCAATTAACCTAGCATGTTTTTGGAATGTGGGAGGAAACCGGAGTACCCGGAGAAAACCCATGCATGCACGGGGAGAACATGCAAACTCCACCCAAAGATGGCTGAGGGTGGAATTGAACTCGGGTCTCCTAGCTGGCTTCACTTTATCATGGTTTTTCAAAAATATATTACTAAATCGTGCTATTTTGTGGTTGAATATTGTCTATTATTAATCAAAAATATGCACATTGAAGCAAATTCAACATATTGTTTGCCTAAATTAAGCATTTTGAAGCATATAAATGGGAAAATTAACTACAATATATAAACAGTATCTCCCCCGAAGAGTGCTGGGATAGGCTCCAGCAGTAGAAAATGAATGAATGAATATAAACAGTATAAGCACAGGTCTTATTTACACATATTAAGTCGACTATATTGTGTAATACGAGCGTAAATGTGACTATAGGGGTGTTAGTTCATGTCTGGAGGGCTCTAGTAATGTTAAAAAATTTAGAGTAGAATATCCAAAATGTGACTGTCATCAACATACGCAGTTGTACACATAACCGAAACCAACTCATTATCATGGTGCAATGTTGGGCAAATTAACCATAATGAGTGTGCATGGTGTGTTGCATAAAGATATGAAATAGTTGAAAGCAACAAGCTTATCTTCCACAACAGACATAATGAGTATAGCCAATGAAAATGATGCTTCTAACATATATTTACACCAGAGCCAAGGCTTTGGTAATGCTTCCAAACGGTACACCTCCACCAACTGGCCTCCGTCTACCCTGCCCATCATCTTAGCCGTTCCATTTCCATTATATTACTCAGCATCTGCTGTTTAACAATGTCTTGCTCTTTACAGCTACCGTTAACGCCAGCATAAACGACTCCCCACTAAAAAGCATCCATTAAAATGACGTCACGTTTATTTCACCATCGATTCATATTGAACACAGGAAGGTGTGTTTGTATGGGAGTCAAGGAGCATGAAGAGGGAGGTATATTGGCACGGTCTATCAGAACCCAACAAAGAAAGGAAGGTGGGTTTTTTTTTTCCCACACAGGCTGTTACATGTGGCAGTGGAGACAGGAAGGGGGCGGGTTGTGTACCACACTGTACAGTTTCCGTGTTATTTATCTCATTGTTTTTTAAGGCCAGCTGCTGTACAACAACAGAAAAAGATACAACACAAATATGTGCCATTTATGTCTTTATGCTTTACTGATAATGTTTTTTTTTTCTTGAAAGCACCATAGTTGTATGTTGGTAGACGCAAACGTTTGGCAGCCTGGCCTCAAAATAGGTGAATATAAATGCATATATTATTAGATCCTCACAACTTGAATTTGCGTCAATGTGCATATTTTTTGATTAATAATAGACGATATTCAACCACAAAATAGCATGATTTTGTAATATATTTTTGAAAAACCATGTTAAAGTGAAGCCAGCTAGGAGACCAGGGTTCAATTCCACCCTCGGCCATCTTTGTGTGGCGTTTGCATGTTCTCCCCGTGCATGATTAATAGGTTAATTGGTGACTCCAAATTGTCCATAGGTATGAATGTGAGTGTGAATGGTTGTTTGTCTATATGTGCCCTGTGATTGGCTGGCCACCAGTCCAGGGTGTACCCCGCCACCCACCTGAATACAGCTGGGATAGGCTCCAGCGCCCCTTGCGAGGAAAAAGCGGTAGAAAATGAATGAATGAATATTATTAGATCCTCACAGCGAGGAGACCAGAGTTCAATTCCACCCTCGGCCATCTCTGTGTGGAGTTTGCATGTTCTCCCCGTGCATGCGTGGGTTTTCTCCGGGTACTCCGGTTTCCTCCCACATTCCAAAAACATGCTAGGTTAATTGGCGACTCCAAATTGTCCATAGGTATGAATGTGAGTGTGAATGGTTGTTTGTCTATATGTGCCCTGTGATTGGCTGGCCACCAGTCCAGGGTGTACCCCGCCTCTCGCCCAAAGACAGCTGGGATAGAGCTGAGAATAAGCGGTAGAAAATAAACGAATGAATGAATGAATATTATTAGACTATAGCCTGCTAGCGCTAGCCTGACGACCATGCTTAAGGCTATACAGCGACTCCAATTCCATCTGTTCATCCATCATCTTACCTTATAATGTACTTTAAGTGTGTTTAATAAGTGTGTGAGACATATTTATAGTTTAAACATACATTGCATTGCAACTGAACAATGGCAATTGTAGAGAGATTGTCTAATCTAGTCATTACAAGTCACCTTTATTGCAAATGTTGATTCAAAATTGGTAGAGAACATGAACATTAAGCTTGCAGTAAGGTTTGGAGGGGCGGATTGAGACGTGTGTCAAAAATAGACATTTTTACAGGTGTTTTATGGGGTCGTTGCTCTACTCTACTTGATACTGGATCGATGGAGGCCCTCTGAAAGCTAGAAATCACCACAAAAGATGGCACCATCACGACGTGCTTATCATGACGCTCCAAATGGTGTGTGGGATAGAAAGACGGGCAGATGAGTGTACACCAGCTGCAGCTCTTTTTTTGCACATAGCACCGACTCCCCAAAGAGCCCAACCTGCCAGCACAGCAGATACTTCAACGTGCTGACAAGCAACATGTGAAGAAGGATGCATGAGGTATATGCACATACACTCACAGGCCACAACATTAAGTACCACGGCACAAAAGCAAGGCATTGTCTTTGCATTATGCATTCTTCTGTATGAACCGTATCGTCATATCATCATAAAGTATATGATTATTTGCATTTGCAGTTGACATATGAGTAGTCAACTTTGAGGGAAAGGGAGTCAAGGCACAAAAAAGGTGACATTGACGATGTCCAGAGCAGGTTGGCCAGTTCCTGTCTGTCTGATTTTCTAAGTGCATCATCTTTTCCCTGGGAGCATCCTTGACTAAATAATGCATGCATGTACTAAGGATATTGGACAGCCATACCACCCCGCCGCACTAACGGAGTGAGTGTGCACACATTGCCTACAGCACATGCTTTAGTGATTTGCATCTTTTAAACTTAATGGAGTTGCAATGTTTATGTATAGACGTGCATTGTTTTTTTTTATTTATTGAACTTCCTCTTAATGTCTCCTCCCTTTAGTTTCACAGCACTTCCTTATTGTCTTTAAATTGAATTTCTTATAATTGTCTGGAGACAGACCAATCCATCCTAAAGTCCATTGAGGTGGCTGGTCTTGGGTCTGGGACTGTGCACAGTCCCTTTCCCACAGAGCCTCAAATGTTGACATAAAGATAAAGTAAATACATGAATAATGCTTTCAATTATTATTCATTCATTCATTTTCTACCGCTTTTTCCTCATGAGGGGTGCTGAAGCCTATCCCAGCTGTCTTTGGGCGAGAGGCGGGGTACACCCTGGACTGGTCGCCAGCCAATCACAGGGCACATATAGACAAACAACCATTCACACTCACATTCTTACCTATGGACAATTTGGAGTCGCTAATTAACCTAGCATGTTTTTGGAATGTGGGAGGAAACCGGAGTACCTGGAGAAAACCCACGCATGAACGGGGAGAACATGCAAACTCCACACAGAGATGGCCGAGGGTGGAATTCAACCCTGGTCCTCCTAGCTGTGAGGTCTGCCACTAGACCGCCGTGCCGCCTCAATTATTATTATTATTATTAAACACCCCTAAAGTCCATTGAGGTGGCTGGTTCTGGGTCTGGGACTGTGCACAGAGCCTCAAATGTTGACATAAAGTTGATATAAAGACAAAGTAAATACATGAATAATGCTTTCAATTATTATTATTATTATTAAATGCCCCAAAAGTCGCACAAGAGAGTTCAGCCTACATTTTCTGGGAAAGAAAGTCATAAAAAGTATATTATCATGCATCACATCAACAAAACATTAACTCCACTAGCTTGTTTTGCTTTTTCTTTGACTTTGTTAGTGGTGCCATTCACCGCACCATATGCAAGCAGCACTTTAATACAATGTAAAGTAGTCAGCGTACAGCTTCTATAAGTGTACAGTTACCGTCCCCCTCAAAATAATGCAAAACACAGGCATTTTTTTTTCCACAAAATGGACCCTTTTAGTGTCTTCTGAGTTTATTTTGCCACGGCGTACGAGGCAGCATCATTTCAGGAGTATAGTCAAGAATATTTCACATCATAAGTAAAAAAACGCGCACAAAGTAAAAAGAGCAGTTAATACAGCAACACAGTTATCAGTAAGTTCAAGTCCCCAGACATGTCAGAACCCATGCATTACTTACTGAATAACCATACACCCTAGTGTGCTATTTAACACTAATGTGAGGCGTTTCAATCAAGTGAGGCTGTAAAGCAGTCTCCTGAAAGTGCAAATGGGTGAACATAAATACTAAAAGCTCACGGGCGACGTGATTTTAAAAATAATTATATACACAAAGAAAAGAAGTAGTAATAATTAAATTCCCTTTTTACCTTTTAAGTGGAGACCAATTTTATCCACTGAAAAGCGCCCTTCACGCAGCAAACTGGAATGACATTAGCATTTCATTAAGTCACCTTCTGACCAATTGTTCCCTTTAAAAACGCTTTGATTTGTGCATTTGCAGTACATCAGATAAAATAAATGAGCAATTACCCTTTCTCAAAGGGCCTCAATGTCACTCTACTGACATTGTCCAACTCTCACACTTAGAATATGACATTAATCGACCTACTTGACATAATTAAAAGAAAACGGTGAACAAACATTTCCTGCAGGAAATTTCACAGCAAGAAATGCTTCATCGCTCAGTGCATTGGTGTGCGCCATTCTTAGAGTTCATACATATTGATGACGAACAGGTTGGCTGCGGGACTCGTCCTTCCGCGTCCAACCGTCAAATCCTTTCAACCGAGGGAGGACGGGAACAAAGGGAGGAAGCGTCAAAGAGCGAACGAAGGAACAGACTTGACTGTAAATGTAGCAGAAGGTAACGCATGCATACATATACTGTATATACCAGTTAGAGGTACCTCTTTTGGAGTCTATTCTACTTTGCAAGGAACATATAGAAAACACCGGCGTCATCAATCCACTGACATCTACAGTACACTTAAATGCTAAAAAAAATATTTACATTACGGTTAGTTGGTGTTGGCTGTTGCTGTGACCTGTACAGCAAGAAATGTAATTACTGGCATTACATGTCAATATATAGCAAATTTCACACATATTCATGATTCATTCAGTACAACAAAAGCCAACGCAGGTCATTTGGCTTGTGCAGAACACGCTACTGTAACAGCATGATTAGGAATGCAACATTCAAACACAAGAGAGAGACAGAGGACAGAGTGGTTCAAGGTCAGTCGGTTCTCTGCACACGCATCCTCCCTTCTCCTCCCTGCTGGGACTCTACAAAAAAAAGGGGGGGGGGTGCTGCAGTCAGGTGGAAAAGTCAGTGCTAGAAAAATGATTTCATTTCATGCAGTAGTTCTCAATTGGCTTGGCTGCGGGACCCACAAAAAAAAAAAATTGCGGAAAATTTTCCACAGAAATGTCTCAAATTCTATCAATATTTCATGAAAAGACATTTGAGGACTTTTGAATTTTACATAAAGACACTAAATAATTTCTCAAGGACATTCAACGTAAACAAGCTTGATGCTAAATTACACTGCAAATCCTGTAGATGCGCTAACAATTAGCATTCATTCATTCATTTTCTACCGCTTTTCCTCACGAGGGTCGCGGGGGGGGGGGGGGGGGGGTTTCTGGAGTCTATCCCAGCTGTCTTCGGGCAAGAGCCAATCACAGGGCACATATAGACAAACAACCATTCACACTCACATTCATACCTCTGGACAATTTGGAGTCACCAATTAACCTAGCATGTTTTTGGAATGTGGGAGGAAACCGGAGTACCCGGAGAAAACCCACGCATGCACAGGGAGAACATGTAAACTCCACACAGAGATGGCCAAGGGTGGAATTGAACCCTGGTCTCCTAGCTGTGAGGTCTGCGCGCTAACCACTTGTCCGCCGTGCTGCCCTACAATTAGCATTAGCACCTCCAAATATGATATATAACGCTGTCTATGGCTCAACAAGAGACAGGACTGACGCATTTAACATCAGTAGACTACTAACCAACGTAATTATTTTTGTATGGTTTCATATAGCATTGTCGCCACCTATAGGAGTATTAATAGACACAACCCCATTCATTAAGGATCATTGAGGATAAAGACTATTGAATGCGTATGAATGCTAGAGAGGTCATGGATTCTGTGCGCTGTTACAAGAGGCGGTTATCCTTCCAGACTAGCCTTGGATAATATTTCAAAAGGTAGATATATATATATATGTATATAAGGTATATATATGTTCTTCATGTATTCTGTGTACAGTGTAGGCGACTTCTGAGTTAATTTAGGTATCATTTCTGACTTACAGGCTGCACGGCGGACGAGTGGTTAGCGCACAGACCTCACAGCTAAAAGAGCTGAGTTCAATTCCGCCCTCAGCCATCTCTGTGTGGAGTTTGCATGTTCTCCCCGTGCATGCGTGGGTTTTCTCCGGGTACTCCGGTTTCCTCCCACATTCCAAAAACATGCTAGGTTAATTGGTGACTCCAAATTGTCCATACGTAGGTATGAATGTGAGTGTGAATGGTTGTTTGTCTATATGTGCCGTGTGATTGGCTGGCAACCAGTCCAGGGTGTACCCCGCCTCTCGCCCAAAGACAGCTGGGATAGGCTCCAGCACCCCCGCAACCCTCGTGAGGATAAGTGGTAGAAAATGAATGAATTTCTGACTTACACTCCCATTACATACCCAATCCGACATCCACTGGAACACTCTCCCTCACCACTCACAACAGCAGAGGAAGGAGCACGAAGACCCATCAGGACTGCGGAACTTCCCAGAGCTGGGCGTGTCTGTGCACTCTGCGATAAATGCGTGAAGGTCTGAGACGCGTACCTGCTCTTGCGTTTGGGCCTGACGAAGAAAGCGAGACATTGTAAGATCTCTAAAAAAATGTGCTAGAGTGAGAGGTCACACAAGAAGGACAGACTGTACCATAATGGTGTCGTAGGCTCCGGTGATGAGTGCGATGAAGAGTGACAGCACCATGTAGATGAAGAGGGAGATGAAGGTGTAAAGGTAGACCTGGCTGAAGATCCAAACCAGTGTGCCGCTCTGCTCCATTTCAGCGAACGTCACGAACATGTCGTCTCCGTTGATCAGAGAAAAGAGGCACTCTGACACCTTGGACAGGGACCGAAACTGCACATGTGGAGAGAAGTTGATAAAGGGATGAAGCGTTGGTTAAAAGGGGCCTATCCTGCTCATTTATGGAGCTTTTTAAATAACATTGCTCCATAAATCTCCAGTTTTTAACCCTGCTTGTACTTTGATTTAGTAGTCTAATTAATTGCTACATTTCCCATGATGCTTCGAGTACAGCTTCAGAAAGTAGTGACGTAGACAAGTGAAATCATGTTTTGAAGTCTTATGCAGCAATCTTTGACACATTTTAAGTTTGATAAGGTGTACAATTACGACTACTCTTTGGACTACTCGGACCACTTTAAAGCGCCGGACTACAGTACCCGTGGGCCTTTGTTCAGTAGCAAAAAACCTTTTAATTTGTGTTGACATACATTAAAAATGTAATTTTTGAATTATAAGATGAAACTGTAAGACTTGTGTACATATGAGTCAGTCACAAGTGTGTCAATACAGCTACAGTAATTTGCCTGGAGGTAACAAAGAGCAAGGACAAAAGAAAGAGAGGCTGACAAAGTGTGTGATGAAGAAATTTAAATCAAAACAACTTGAGTGTTTTTAGCTCCCAGAGGGATGAGGACAGCGATGAATGACTTTCCGAGTAGTCTACTGTTTATGCTGTCAATGCTGGAGTCTATCCCAGTTGACTTTGAACGAGAGGCAAAGTACACTCAGGACTGGTTGCCAGGATACAGATAAACAACCATTCACACTCACACTTCATACCTGTGGATAATTTAGAGTCGCCAATTAACCTAACACATGCATGTTTTTGGAATGTGAGAGGAAACCGGAGTACCTGGAGAACATGAGACGTCCGACGGAGATTTGATCTCACAGATCTCCTGACTGTGTGGCCAACGTGCTAACGACCAAGCCACTGTGCGACTACTGTTTATATTACATAGTCATATTACACTCACTGTTCTGCACTGTTTAACAAGTCATATTACAATACAGTAAACTGTTTGGCAATTTTTGGCATTAAAAGCATTTATTTAATTAAAAGTTTAAAACTGTCTAACGCCTTACCTTGGTATGATACGGCCCCAGTACAATCCATCCACAGAAGCAGTATCCCAAATATATGGCAGCCGCACAGCAGCAGAAGCGGATGACATTGGGAAATGCAGCTCTGAGTGTCACAATCAAGATCTGGGTCGTGAAGAAACCATAAAATGATACATTTCCTTCAGATAAATGCGACGACAGTAACATTCTTCATTGCGAGTGTCAATATGGCTTACGTTGTATTTCTGAAAGAAGCTGAAATAACGGATGACTCCTACCCACACCAACAGGGTGGACGTTCCCAGCAGGATTCCACATACATCATATGATGATAAATTCTGCATCAAAACACAGATTCCATCTTAAAAGTGGCAGTTTTTACTATACATAATAATAATAATAATAATAATAATAATAACAGTCACATTACCTTAGACTCAATCCCAATCTTGATGAAGCTGCCAATGATGGTAAACATGTCGCTGACAATAAGCAGAATGTACCAGCCATTGATGAATTCCAACCTGTCGCCCCAAGTCACGCCACGGCCCAGTCTGCGCTGGAAAAATTGCGCGTATTCCTGTATATAGAAAATATATGAAAACATGTACAAGCTTATTAAAGACCTGCTAGGTTAATTGGCAACTCTAACTTGTTCATAGGTATGAATGGGAACGTGAATGGTTGTTTGTCTATATGTGCCCTGGCGACCAGTCAGGGTGAACCCCACGTCTCCCCCGAAGACAGCTGGGATAGGCTCCAGCATACCCGCAACCCCAGAGAAGATAAGC
This sequence comes from Doryrhamphus excisus, assembly GCF_030265055.1. NCBI lineage: Eukaryota > Metazoa > Chordata > Actinopteri > Syngnathiformes > Syngnathidae > Doryrhamphus > Doryrhamphus excisus. The sequence continues at coordinate 6,826,793 of NC_080480.1, forward strand.
AGCATACAAGATAGATGGACGATTTGGAAAATCCTACTATGTAATATCCAGCTGGCTTGACTAAGCAATATTTTGTCAGCTCCGAAATATATTAATACACCCCCTGATGGGTTCAGTACAAAGTATAAAATCGAGAAGTCTGCAATGAATCTTTCTCTCTGTATTAACGTCCATGAAGGCGTCTTGAGTGAAGACTCTTACAAAGATACACCCACTTCCTGCCTAGAGTGTCCTTGACCTATTTAAATATCGTCAGTTTTTTTGTTTTTTTTCTTCCTTCGCCAAGACAACCACCCACTGGAGTGGTCTTACATGTTCTTCTCATATCTTTTCGAGTGCTATTATTCATTTTTACAAATGCTACAGAATTCTCCAAGAATTTCTGCAGTGTGGCTGGGTCATATTTCCATCAAGACAATTGCTTCCTTCTTCTTTCATAACTTCTTTTAAACGCATTATAGCAGCAGTGTGCAAACAAGGGCTGCGTATAGAAAAATGAACCAAAGGATGCGGAGGCCACTTTGGTACATGTTGTACATTAAAGATGCTTAAACCAATCCAATGTACAGGTAGGTCAATATATGCTGAACTATATGAACAAAACAGAGTGCCACAGGTGACAAAGCAATTTTCTGTAAAAAATGTAGTAAAAAGTAAAAAATAAAACACATTAATAATAAATAAATTGCATTCTAAGAAATATTTTTTGAGAATAAATAAAGCACAGTTATTATAGTACATAATATTATTCATAATAATACTAACAGTGCAGGTCACTGTTTTTCTCTTGTCTACTTCTCTTTGTCTATTTACATCAGGGCTGTCCAGCTCCCAGTGATGTAAATGTAAAAAATAAATAAAATAAATGATAAAATTAAAAATGTAATTAAATTAAAAAATATATAATTATGTGTCGAAAAATTTATAAAATATTCTAAATTAAAATATAGGTATATATTTAAAAAATATAATTAATTTAAAAATAAATTTAATTTTAAAAAAAGAGCTGCAGGCACCACGGGCATGTAAGACTGATTAATTAAATAAATGTGACCCAAACAATTAACCCAATGCACAATATAGATAAATACAAGAATATTATTCATAAATGGTTATTTATTTATTTTTTCCTAAAGCTTGTGTTTATGGGCAGCCCAATTCACAGTACTGACTGGCATCGCCATCTATTGGCCATAACAACAATTGCATGTTAGGGCAGCAAAAGGCTGTGCTTGTACATTTCCAAACATTAAAAGCTTCAAAAATGTTAAATGTGTTTGTTTCTTACATGTTGCAGGAGGACACCTCTGAGGATGGAGCGTCCACACAGCAGCAGAGAAAGCAGACAAACGAGTGCGACCAACACGTCGAAGAACTCCCGGGCATAGGTCTCCGCTGGCAGAGAACAAGAATAAACAAGAATAAAGACGAATATATACAGTTTCTATCAAACTGCTTTCTGTTACTCACCATGTCCAGACACGTTGGGGTCCGTACATTCCTTTATGGAGGCCTCGTTTTCTAAAGTGACCTTAATTTTACCGCTGTGAGCTCTGTTGTCCATGAGGATCTAAGTAAGACAAACCAGAACCTCATTAAACTCCTACCTGCCTTCACGTCATCAAAACACTAAGGATACAAGAAGAAGCACAGCAGACCGTGATAGCAAAGGTGTAGCAGTCAGGGATCTCATTGTTGATGATGGTTTGAACGTTGATGGCCTTCAGGTGGAATTCAACCGTTACGTTGATCAGCCTGGACGTGAATGAATGAAGACAGGACACAAGTCAGTTCACAAAATGACTTCCGACTTGTGTTCAAATGCGATTAACATATACTGAACATGGCCTCTCACTTGTAAAAGTTGAGCGTGAAGTTCCTGTAGTCACGAGTGGAACCGTAAGTCTTCGGGTTGAGTCCGATGCAGTCTGGAGGAAGAAGGAGGAGGAACCAAAGAACATGTGGAAGTGTCAAAAACCACACATATTATTTTCCATATCATGTGAAGCACAAAGCACACTTCCTTTACAAAATAAGCAACATAACATACTGAATCAGCGTTTTGAGTGCAATACAAATGAATGGCTACAAGGGGCCAAGGACAATATTGTGCTGGGGTGTACAAAGTGTGGCCCCGGGCCCATTTTCTTTTAACAAAAGAGGCTAAATGTACCTAGAACACAAAGCTTACATGCAAGCTGTTACTCTCTATGCATATTTACATGGATTGTTTTAGTTTTAAAACATTTTTTTGCAGTATGTGGATAAACCGTGCACTCTAAAAAGTAATTCAGAGTATCTGTTGACACCACTTGATTTTATACATGAATGCAATGTAAAAATTTAATTAATTGATTTAGATAAACTTTCTAAGTTGCTAACTTTATTTTTTAAGTTATGTTCAAATAATAATGTTGGCTATTACATGAACTTAATTTAGAATGTCATATACACTCAAATTTTATTGTTGGTAAGCTTAAAACAAAATTCAAGTTGCCATGACTTAATAAAATTAGCTTGGTAACATATATATATATATATATACACACACACACATATATAGTATATATATATATATATTAAGTTACTGCTACTTAAAAAGTGTGCATTGTTATTATAATTAAGTAGACAACAAATTAAACTACTTTGAATAAAAAGATTAAGTCAGTTGACATACAAACATATTTCTTTGAGTTACGAACTTAAAAACTTGTCCCTATGACAACAATTATTCAGTAAGCATTACTTAAAATAAGCTTTGAGTGAAGAGGAAAAGCTAATTTGTGCAATGCAATATTGTTTGTTGCTTCAAAGCAATTTTGAAATTAAGTTGTCATAACTAAGAAAGACTAATGGAAACTGTTGAGGCTAAACGTTTATTTTTGAGTGTGGGTACTGCTAACCTAAATGATCCAAAGTACACAGCAGAAGTAAATATGAGGCGGAGACATTATATTCAAATGAAGGTGCATGAGAAGTGGTGCATGGCACTAATGTTTATCACATGAATGAAAAAGGCAAACAGTGTTTTTATCCCCATTTAAAGCCATTATAAAACGACAATGGTTAGAAACGTTCATTGGATTGCTACCAATGTTAAATCAGCAAATATTTGAACATTCGTATTTGTTGAATAAGTAATCAAATACAATAAACGCACTGTTGGAAGTCTATTTCCCTCTGGGTATGCCAAAAGTGAGAAAGGTCATCCTACCAGTGACAATATGCGGATCAATGTCAAAGGTGTCATTGGCAGGGATGATGGTGGCGCTCCTGTAGTACCTCTGGCACAGAGAGAGCGTACTTCCATTGATGCCGATCCCTTGTACATACGCGTACTGTCCCAGCGAGATCTGGGGGAGTGCTAGGTACTGATAGAACAAAAGTAATGGACATTAAACCAGTTTAGAATCAGTCTCCAATGCATGGATGATGATATTATCCATAACTGCATCGTGAGTTCATCTGCATTCGGATGGTGACAACAAAGCAGTGCAGTGACCAATTCCCTTTTTTCCTACCTGCTCAATGGCAAAGTTGATGTGGCTGTACAGTTCTTGTTGCGTGTGGACCGCTTGAGGAGTGTCGTCTTGGTAACCCTTCAAAAAAAGATGTTTGAACGCCGCTGTGTTTTCCTCTTTAAAGGTCACAACCATCTGGTTGCTCAGTCCAAACAGCACCAACTAAAATGAAAGGAGAACATACTAAGTCATAAACACAGATATACTGAATTGGATATAGTGATGCATATTTAATGTACAGAGGAATCTCGGTTAGAGGGCCTGACAGAATGGAACACAAAATGCAGTTTTTAAATTAAACGTTTTATTATTCATTCATTCATTTTCTACCGCTTTTCCTCACAAGGGTCGCGGGGGTGCTGGAGCCTATCCCAGCTGTCTTTGGGCGAGAGGCGGGCTACACCCTGGACTGGTGGCCAGCCAATCACAGGGCACATATAGACAAACAACCATTCACACTCACATTCATACCTATGGACAATTTGGAGTCGCCAATTAACCTAGCATGTTTTTGGAATGTGGGAGGAAACTGGAGTACCCGGAGAAAACTCTCGCATGCACAGGGAGAACATGCAAACTCCACACAGAGATGGCCGAGGGTGGAATTGAACCCTGGTCTCCTAGCTGTGAGGTCTGCGCGCTAACCACTCGTCCGCCGTGCTGCCCGTTTTATTATTAAGGGAGAAAAAAAATCCTAACCTACATTGCACTGTGTGAAATAACTGGTTGGGCCACCTTTAGCAGCAACAACTGCAATCAAGCGTTTGTGATAAACTTGCAATGAGTCTCTTAAAGCACTATGGAGGAATTTTGGTCCTCTCATCTTTGCAGAATTGTTGCCATTCAGCCACATTGGAGGCTTTTCCAGCATGGACTTGGACTAGGCCACTCCAAAGTCATCATTTTTGTTTTTCTTCAGCCAATCAGAGGTGGACTTGCTGGTGTGTTTTGGATCATTGTCCTGATACAGAACCCAAGTTGGTTGCAGCTTGAGGTCACGAAAAGATGGTCGGACATTCTAATTCAGGATTTTTTTTTTGGTAGACAGCAGAATTCATGATTCCATTATATTATTTAAGTCAAAACAGTCCCAGACCATCACACTACCACCACCATATTTTACTGTTGGTACGGGTGGTTCTCTGTCAGTTTATCATACAAGACCATGTAGGTTTGTTTTTTTCCCCTTAATGAATAAAATGTTTCATTTAAAAACTGCATTTTGTGTTCAGTTGTGTTGTCATTTACTCATTTTTAAATTAATTTGATGATCTGAAGCATTTCGATTTTGTTAGCAAGCTACCAGAATGCTAACAAGTATGTTTTCAAACAAAAAGACATTAAGAACACAGCTGTACTCATGCAGTGTATTAATAACACGACAACACACAAGCCATATTATAGGCTAAAAAATGTACACAAACTGAGGCAAAATCCGGCATACATTATCGATGTTAACCACCATGCTAACAGGTGGATGCCATTTTTTCTCCTTGGAAATAACACACGTCTCATTCAACCTAAGTGGGTAATCATTTATAATGTAATAATAAAGCATAAAATGGACAGCATAATAGCTTAAGTGTTTGACATCCGTGCCAGATGGTAGCTCCTTGTGTAGTTTCGGAAACACTAGCTTCCACGGACAACTTTGTTACGATCTGGCCTCAAGGCTTGCAGCAAGGTAAACACAAATGAATACATGATTGTAAGTTGTTAATGGAATTACAACAGGAAAACCCTGATGACCAGGCTAAAGGCTAGACTGTGACTGTGACATTACGGAGTGTCATGGGTTGGAACGGATTTTAAAACTACCTGAACATGAAGGAAGGATTTTGAGTCACGACCTGTCAAAGCCACCTTACCTGCACGGTAACAATGACGATTTTGAGTAGCTGCAGGCCCAGCTTGAATGGCTTACGTCCCTTAGCGTGATACTTGTCGCAGGGGCTCATAAAGAAATACTTCAGCTTCCTCCGTAGGGATTCTTCCTCTTCTTCCTCCTGTTGCCGATGAAGGTCAGGGACCACAAGTTCGGCCCCAAGAAGGTCCTGGGAGCCATAGCTGGCCATGGAGGAGAGGAGCCTGTCTTTCTCTGTGACGGAAGACGAGACAGCCATGACATTCTTACTGTTCATCAACATGAACTCATATATGTTTTTGTAAACCGGAGCTTTCATTCCCAACAACAAACATGGACACCCAAGCCCTCGTTAGGGTCTGTAGGCAGGATATGGAACAATCTGATTGATTGCTTACTAAGTGCTTTAATCTTCCGGTGCTGCTTTTTCTGTCCACTTCTTCACTGCATTATCAAAAGGAAGTTACTCTGTCCACTCAGTCCATATGAATGACTTAAGTATTTAGTCAGCTGGGATAGGCTCCAGCATACCCCTGCGACCAAAGTGAGGATAAGCGGCATAGAACAAGTATGTAATTTAGGCCACCATTCCCCCCTGCTGGTTACATAGCTATGTTTATATTTTAAAATATTAATATTTATCATTGACTAACAAATGGAAATATGTATATAAAGCCTCAATATACTCACATCTTTGTGATGAAAACTGTCAGCTTCATCTTTAAAACTACTGCATCCTTGCTGCTCCTTGTGCGTCTATTGTGTTGTGATGACTAGTTTGTTTCGCTCCTGTCTTCCGGAATCTATTTGCACATGTGCAGTAACATGGAACAGTCCGTTGCATGCGAAGGGAAGGGGAGCGGTAGAAATGCTCATGCTCATGATTGAGATATAGTTTTATGAATTCATCAATAATCAGTTGTTGTGAGACGTTTGGGGACCCATGGAAAGCATGGCAATTGTATGTTATGCCTAATGATAAATGGAACCTGACCAAGACAGTTGTCTGGTGACATCATCAGCTAAAATGGACTTTTAAACCTCCGATAATCTAATCTGTACAAGCAAGGATCAGATCAATAAAAGGTACCAATAGGTTGCATTCATTTGACTTTGGCGCCAGGCTGCAACAACTCAACTATCTCACTCACTGACACACTTGTGACTGACTCATATTTACACAAGTCTTACAGTTTTAAATTATAATTCAAAAAAATTACATTTTTAATGCATGTCAAAACAAATTAAAAAGTTTTTTGCTGCTGAACAAAGGTCCACAAGTTGCTTCCTAATTGTGGAAAGATGTGAAAACACAGGTCTCTGTTTGTAGTATCACTTTTTTGTGACATAAAATAGTGGAAGCAGGAGGACACAAATATAGGAATTAAAAATAGGAACAAACTAATGAAAAAAAGGAACAGGCAAAGAAGCTACACTATGCCACCCCTATGGATTTGTATGATATGCTGCCATGTATTAATCAGTATTTACTTTTTTTCCTATTGTGAAAACAAGCAATTATGTCATTTTGATGCTCAAAAGAGGGGATATTTCATTTGGGTTTTGTGCTTAGCCTCCTACCATATCTGTCTTAGCCTGGCCTGTCATATCAGCTTTAAAAGTTGTCAGTGCGGTTTCTAATCTTTTTTGTACACTTCCTGAGCGTTTCCAGCAAACAACTTAACCAAACATGCTCGTCTGCTTGCCATTTTGTTTGTAGTTTAGCATTTAGGTTCACCTGCTTCCACAAAAAATGTGCCCCTATCGTCCAAGGCGGGTGATTTAACACGACTGCCTAGCTATCATTCATCACCTTGCGGGAGAAGCAATTGCATTCGTTAATTTATTGTTCTTTTGTCTTGTCATTGAAAAATTAAAAGGGAAATTAAGACAAAACGCAGACAAGTCCATCACTGAAGGACAACAGAGGAGGTTGTTTTGACAAACCTGTAGCAAGGTCCTGAACGCACCTCGAAGATGCCATGGTGATGTTTTCGGACGCTCACAATGGCGACCAAAGGCAGGAAATTACCTCGATAGCCACCGCAGGACGGTGAGCATGTTTTAACGCATTCATATTTGTCGAGTCTCTTCCGCATACATTAAGTGCGACCTGGCGTCGCGGTGAACGAACAATACATCATACATTACAAAACCCATAGCTGCTTCCGGGATGGCACGTGACGCCGTCATGTGACCGCTGTCAACAGCTCCGACCAATGACATCACGGAAAAATTCATTGAATCACTCATAGCACTATTTACAAGATTGGAATTACTATTATTAGGGCTCGAGCACTGACCAGTGCGAAAGCCCTATTGTAATCGTAATGTTTATTATTATTATTATTATTATTATTATTATTATTATTATTATTCTGCCGATTCGACGGCCATTTTGAGGGCCTGAACATGCCCGAAAACTCACCAAATTTTGCAAGCGCGTCAGGTCTGCCGAAAATTTCGATCTGGTGGGGGTCCCGAAAACAATGTTCCAAAATTGACTCTCTAGCGCCACCTTTTATTTTTGAAAAAATTGGCCCCCGACACCAGTTTCACCTATCGTCACGAAACTTTGTGGAGACGTCTATCGTGACAGGACGGACCAAAAAGTCTCAAGAACCCATATTGGAAAACGAACAGGAAGTCGGCCATTTTGGATGGCGCCGGCCTTTTTCGGGCCAGAAGTTGGGGTCGTATCTCGACGAACTCCTCCTAGGGGGTTTGACCGAATGAGTCTGTTGTTCCATCAACGGACACTAGACGGCTGGCCGACGTTAAATTGCGAAGGATTTTGGGATATTCCATACGATGTGGGCGTGGCACGCCCCCAAATTTTGCCCTTTTTCATCTGTCCGGGCCTTGCACGCTGAGCGTAACTGTAGACGTGAATAACTTGCCTCCACGTGGTCAGATCTTCATCATACTTGGTACATGTGATCATGGCCCCGCCCCGAAGGTCCCCGTAGGTCACTTCCTGATTTCGTCGCAGCGCCACCTATTGGCGACAGGCTAAAGGCGTGTCATCTACATGAGGCCTTTTCTGGCATGAGATTCATCAGATGAACACCGAGGTCACAAGGTCACTGCCTGACAGCCTGGTGAAGCCTGTTGATGGACCATGATGCAGGAAAAGCGCACGTGGTGGGCGTGGCCTGGCGGCGAATGCTCAGGCCTCGCCGTTTACACAGAAAGGGTCATCATTCGCCCGCAGAAGGTCGCATGTGCTTGAAAACTCATAAGGGGGGGCAGATTCCAGGCCTGAGGGCCCTGGTGGGGCCCCCATTTGAAACCAAGCCAAATTGACTCACTAGCGCCACCTACAAGTTTTAAAATAATTATCCCTCGCCTCCCGTTGCACGTATGGGCATGATTTTCGGAGGAGACATCACTCGTGACAGGACGCACAAAAAAAGTCTCAAGAACCCATGTTCAAAAACCAACAGGAAGTCGGCCATTTTAGGTGGCGGCGGCCATTTGGGGAGGATGTAGGGGTCGTATCTCGACGAACTCCTCCTAGAGGGTTTGACCGAATGAGTCCGTTGTAGCATCAACGGACACTAGACGGATGGCCCACGTTAAATTGCGAAGGATTTTGGGCTGCTACTTAGGATGTGGGCGTGGCACGCCACCAAACTTTTACTTTAACCTTAACCTTATCTGGCCCTGCCTGGTGTCTGGCCTTGCCTTGAAGCAATGTACATCAAAGTCAATACACAGTTTGACTGACAGACTGATGATGTCAGTCGATGGACTGTGATGTGTGTAAAGCACATGTGGTGGGCGTGGCCACGGCGAATGGTCAGCCTTCGCCATTGACCATCGAAGGCTCATATTTTGCCCGCAGAAGGTCACAGGCTGCTGAAATCTTACACGTAAGGTCAGAATCCAGGCCTGAGCGCCCTGGTGGTGCTCCCATGTGACACCAATCTAAATTGACACACTAGCGCCACCTAGAAGTTTCAATTCATTATCCCTCGCCACCCGTTGCACGTATCACTATGATTTTTGGTGGAGAAGTCTATCATGACAGGACGCACCTAACGCTCCAGAACCCATGTTCAAAACACAGCGCCACCAACTGGTGGAAATGTATATCTGCCGTAACTTCCTCCCACATGGTCGGATCTGCCCGAATTTTTTTCTGGTGGTTCGGGGTACCCTCTGGTCTATGACAGTGTGTGTACATACGCTATAGCGCCACCAACTGGTGGAAATGTATATCAGCCGTAACTTCCTTCCGCACGGTCGGATCCGCACCTAATTTTTTCTGGTGGTTCGGGGTACCCTCCGGTCCGTTACCATGTGGGCGCATAGACTGTATAGCGCCACCAACAGGCGGAAACGTATATCCGCCACAAGTACCTACCGCACGGTCCGATCGTTGCGAATTTTTTTATGGCGGTTCGGGACGTCGGACGGGACGTGACCGCGCACCCGCCTCGCCGCCGGCGTCGCCCCCTCCTGGCGGAAATTTGTAAATGCCGTAACTCCCTTACCGCTTATCCGATCACCGCGGTTTTTCATACGGCGCGTCCGCACGCCCGTCCGGTCGCGCGCGCGCCCACGACCCGCGCGCACCCCCGACCCGTGTGTACCCCCGACCGCGTTGGGGTGCTCGAGCCCGCTCATCACTGCTCGCAGTTTTAATTGTATTTATTTTCTTTCCATTGACTATTTTGAGTTTTTCTTAAATGTTGTTGTATTTTATGTTGGTATGTAAATTGTCATGAATTTGTCATTAATAACGCATCAGAGTACAAGGCTGTTGTGTTTAATTTTTATTAAACATATATAGATAAAAGTGTTAGGCAAGAACCATGCCGACAGAATCTACACCGCGGCAGCGTGTATTTATCCAGGCTGATTAACGTTTCAAATATCAATTATACTTTACTGTGCAAAACTTGAATAAATCATAAATTACATCTTCCAAACAGTGTGATTGATGATGATGAAATCAATGATTACCAATACAGACACTGAACCAAATGTAATGTAGTGATGGCCGAGACCAAGCTACAACAGTAGTAAGCTTTTGAAACAAATAAACAAACTGTAACAGGAATGATATTTTCTTGTGCAAATTCAGGAGGGACAACAGGACATGATCTGCAAAAATTTGGAAACCAGATAATAAACACAAAACAAAAATAAACACACGTAATTGAGATGACAATAAAAATGTCTATTATTGACACTGTAATTAGATTCAGGTCCTAATTTAAAATATAAAATGTCCAGGTACTCACCACTGTGAGTATCATTCATCACAATGAATGATGATGTAAGATGATCAATGAACAGATCTGAGTCATGGTCTCGTCATACTAGTCTCACAATTATGGTGCCTTCAAGGACAACCGAACACAGTAAGGACATCTTGACGCTTGATGAAAAAACGTTATCACTGAAGCATAAAGACACAAACTGAAAAACTGTGGGCTTTTTGACATGTATTATTATTTATAAATGATTATTGACTAAGGACTGAGGATGCCACATCAGACAGAATATCACAGTCTTTTATCAAAACAAAGTAAACCGCAGGAACAAATCTTACTCCAACATAAAATCAGAATAGTTTTTGGTGTTTCACCTGCATTGAAGAACAAAAAAAATGTCCCTGGTATCTCCTGTTGTCCTTATCTGCCATCCAAAGCCTTGTCTCTGACTATGACGGACTCGTTAAACTTGATCATGAGTGTGGTGCCTTTGTGCCAGTGGGCAGTGACCTTGGCAGGGAAGCCGCTGTGGGTGAGGATGGCCTCCACAATGCCTGCGGTAAAGGCAGCGCAGTTTAAGCTGCTGTTCTCTTTGGGCACAGAGATGTAAGCATTGATGAGCGGCTCCTTTTCTATAATGTAGTACGTCTTGTCGTCATCATTGGCCTGCTCCAGTTTGTCAGCCTCCTTCCCGAACAAAGACTTCCATACATTCACCTAAAAAGGCCAAAAGTATCACTTCAATATATTTTGCAGCCACCACATACAATTTTACTTCTCTAACCACTCACTGTGATAAGTTCATAAATGCTTGAAAGCATTAACGGTACAAACCTTGATGAAGAGCAGCATATTCAGCACTTTTGTTTCCCTTTTGCCGTTCTTCTCCCTTAACACCAGCACATCCAGCATGCCGGCTCCCACACTTTGGCCCATGTCAGCCAGGCGTGTCTGCAGCTCAGAAACCGAGTACACTCGGCTCTGACAGTACTGGACCATCTCTGAGAACAGCAATGCAAAGGCACTCACACTGACTTCGGTCTTGGGTCTCGTCAAGGGGCGCTCCAAGATGTTGGATTTCCCTCGAGTGAACCGTGTGTCCATTATCTGAGAAAAGTGACAAAAATGTGTTTTAATTTCATCAAGGATCACTTACTTTGCTGTGGTCTGATGGGAGCAACTAGCAGGATTAACAAAGTAAATAAGAAGGCTGGTCATTGCTGTGAGTCAGGTGAACATTACCTGATATAATGTAAACATACATACTGTATACACATTAAGCACTTTTGAAAACAATATTATCTGTACCATAGGTTTGACGATTGTCAAAGTTGCAGAATACAGTCATAACAAAATGTTTGGAAGCATATTATATGGCTGATTATAATAAGCGACTGCCTTTCTCGGTGCGTAATGTAAACTGTTTTTCTTTCTGCCATTTTTGTATTGCTATAACATTAGCCTCAATGCTACCGGTTAGCTGTTAGCTTTGTTGCTGACTGTCGACTCCTATAGAGTAAACTGTATAATAACGCTTTCATGAGTGGAATCTTAGTTGTTTTTAAACTCTTATGGCCCCGGTAAATAAATACAACATGTCTATATACGGAAGGAATGTGTTGACAATATAAACCAACCGTACTGGAGCTTAATGCTGAGCTTCCGCTTCTTCGTCGTCACCTTGTTGCTTTTTGATAGTTCAATACCGCCACCTACTGTATCGGAATGAGGTAGCACCTCCAATACAAATACAAATCAAGTATCTTGGCACGATACATTTTAAACAGCCCCTAAACAAACATATATCTGACCCAAATTGAAAGTGAAATACCAGAAAACTACAATTACCTAGCCAACAGCAAATAATAAGGGATTCAGCTATGTACTGTATTTTGAGTAATAATTTTAATTGATAAGCGTTAGATGTCGCTAAAGGACAATCTAATACCTCCGTCAAAGCATTGCCTTCCAGCAATTAACACATTAAAAAAGGAAGACAGCTTTGAAAACTTGATAAACCTGTTTTTTGAAATAGCGAATTAGTTATATAATCATATGCCTAACGGTTTATTGAACAAAACCACCGCTAGTTTAGAACAGGGGCTGTGTTCCACTTCGCGCACTTCCGTACTTAACTTAGAGCATTTTGACCACATCAGTGGCAAATACAGAGGTCGCCAGTACCCGGATGTTGCACTCAACACGCCCCCAAAACGGTGAGTGTGCAGCGATGGACACTAACCACTCTCAATCATCGCCATCTTGGCTACGAATCGGAAGAGGAGGGACTAGGTCAAGTGGTGACAAAAAAACTTGAAGCAAATGAAAAAAATGAAAATTAGAAATGTAGAGGAAGAAAATAAATATTGCGACCGTCATTTCCGGTAAGTGTGCAACGACATTAAAAGGGTTTGGAACGGCACTACACTGTTAAGATTCGCACCGTCGGGAACTAAGTGCGGAGTGTACATAGTATACATATTTGAGTGGAACACAGCCAGGGATGCACAACTTTAAACACGAGAAGTGTTCACAAACGTAATTAAATAAACCACAATAACAATTCAGACATTTTTTTACAATACGGTTGTTATTATTTAAAGGTTGTGCAAACAGTTAATATTAATATTTGGTGCATATACATACAAACACTAAAAAGTAAAATGGATGAAAAGTTGGTGCTTGAAGGGCGACTCCAACTTCTCGTCACCTCCCAGTTGACGTTACGTACGCCGCCGTGGCGTGCCTGCAAACCCAATAACATGGAGTCCGGTGCCTTGCCCCTTGCAAGGGATCCATGCAAAACACCTAAAAAGATCCCAGACAGCGACGGTAAAAGAGCGGACTTGTGCGTGTGAGCAACCGGGGGCTTGCAGCGGGCATCTTCTTCGGGGCGTCAAGGCTTCCTGCTCGGTCTCCAGCTATGACTAGCTCCGCTTAGACTGCGACGCCTTCCCCTCCATAAGCGAACCAGGCCGATATCAGTGAGTATTTAATAAACAGTAGCGGATGGTGTTTTTTTTTAAATGCACCGTGCATGCATGGTTCATCCTTTCACCTGACAACGCCAGCTATGTACTTAACTTACTGCAGGCTAACAAGCCAGGCTGCAGCACCTTTTGACGTGGGTGTTTTCTTCCTGCTTTAAGAGGGGACAGACAGGACAGGGGCCTGGAAATAAAGGCCACATCTTTATGTAACCATTCGGCCCTGTTTCATATTGAAGAGCAGACGTATTGTGAAAATGGGTCAGACAAGACAGGCCTTGCAGCTGCAGCCGGTGGGGGGACGAATCTACTGAGGACAGCTAAAACGTGGACATTCTGCAACTCAGCAATCTTTTGCATTGTCTGATTTTTATGGCACCGGCAGTTGAAATACTTCCGATGCAAACTTGGGAGGGTTTTAAAGAACAAACATCATTGACGCCTTCTTGTTTGGTTCTCTACAGAAGTGGAAGAGTGCACCATGTAGGCGGGCTGGTCACCAAGTGGGACTCCATACTGCTCTCTGGGGGACAATGGAGCCAGAAGGGCGACCCCTGACCCCAGGGACCAGCTATGTGCCCCCACCTTTGAACTCTGCACAAAATCCCGTCACCCCGACTTTCCTTAACAGCACCTTACAGGTAAATGTCATTATACTCACCTAAAAGATGGATACAGCTTATATCTCACAATAGTCATGCATAGATAAGTCAACTGTGGCTTCTTCAGGCTTCTCATTGGCCAAAATGTGCTTTTATGTGGATTGTATGAGGTGTGGTAAGACACAGAATTACAATGCTATCCACTGTACTGTAGTTGTAATGACAAGCTACACAGGTAGTCCCATTATAATGGGCTTATAGTCAGTTCAAACTAAAGTCTCATAGGATTAAAAATTCAAGTTTTTTTCCATAATGGCCGCAAGGAATCTTTTTAGAGCAAACTCAGTGATGTCCCAAGACTTTTGCACAACACAGTCATCCCTCGTTTATTGTGGTTAATACATGAATTCCAACAAAGTAGTATTCAATATTAATAAACCGAATATTTTTGTAGTTGGAGCATAGAAAACCTGTTTAAATCTGTTTAGAGTCCTGTAGACATGAAATAACACCCCTATAGTCACATCTAGACTGCTATTATTATTTCTTTGTGCCACATTATGCAACTCAAAGACACAGGCTATGGAATATTTTTGTAGTTGAAGCATAGAAAACCTGTTTAAATCTGTTTAGAGTCCTGTAGACATGGAATAACACCCCTATAGTCACCTTTAGACTGCTATTATTCTTTGTTTGTGCCAGATTATGCAACACAAAGGCACAGGCTATGGAATATTTTTGTAGTTGGAGTAATAGAAAACTTGTTTAAATCTGTTTAGAGTCCTGTAGACATGGAATAACACCCCTATAGTCACATCTAGGCTGCTATTATTATTTGTTTGTGCCAGATTATGTAACACAAAGGCACAGGCTACGGAATATTTTTGTAGTTGGAGCATAGAAAACCTGTTTAAATCTGTTTAGAGTCCTGTAGACATGGAATAACACCCCTATAGTCACATTTAGACTGCTATTATTATTTGTTTGTGCCAGATTATGCAACACAAAGCTACTCATTATATATATCAAGCTACTAAGCTAATTAGTTAGCCATAAGCGCTATGGCTAACATAAGACTCCTAGTGAGCACAATACTACATGTGACTTTGTGGTGACTAGTAATAGGACATAGTCAATAATTGATATGTTTTGTTGATTATACAAATACTATAGGAATATTATGTAAGCCAATTTGTCATTTTAATTTTAGAATATGCCACAGGCTAATCGTAAATGAGCTGTCAGATGTAAATGGCCCCCAGGCTCCACTACTGTAGAACAACAGAACAGGCTGGATGTTTTTTTTTTTTTTGCCCTGCCATTTGTTGCTAGGCAAAACGTAGGGGAAAAAGCCAGCCACAGCCACTAGGCTATTTGAATGACGAACTACATGGAACACTATCATGAATGTGACAACATACAGCTCTGTATTCAATATAAAGCAGGGATCTCAAACTCAATTTATTTGGGGGCCACTGGAGCTAGGGTCTGGGTGAGACTGGACCGCATCAGGTTTTCAAAAAAAAAAAAAAAACGCATTTATTAAAAACAAAAAAATTAAAAAAACTTTGCTTTGGTTCCAATTTTCAACAAGATAAGCTCTGATAAAAGTCTGTTCTGTAAAACTGTTCTCAAATATCTTACTTTTTATTTTTCTACACACAATAAGATGAAAAATAAATAAACAAATCAAGAATAAAGAAAATCAATCAGTAATAAATAAATAAATAAATATAATAATAATAATAAAACGGCAAATAATAAAAACTTAAGAAACCACATATAGTTGGTGGGTAGACAATTTTTTTTTAAATGAACAAAGCATTATTAGAGCCCTGTAGACATGACAAAACACGACTATAGTCACATTTATACTCTTTATTTACAACATATTGCGCAACTGCAGGGTCTTGAGACACATGCTAACTCGCAAACTAGAGCGCTAGCGACCTAAACGGTAGCCTTCAAGTTATTTCCTTTAAACTTAAATAGCCAAAAACTTCCACACGGATAGGGAGGATAACTATTAACAGTTATTTAACCTTTAACATGAACATTAATCAATCATACCATACAGCATCCATATCAAACTTGCGCGGGCCGCACTAACATTAAACTTTCATATCAAGGCGGGGGCCTCAAACTAATGTCCTGCGGGCCACATTTGGCCCACGGGCCGCATGTTTGGGACCCCTGATATAAAGAAAGTTCAATAGCATAGTCCCAGCTTTAAAATATGCTATATTTTTATTCTTGCCGCTAGTCCTCATGTTCTTCCAATGTGAGTGACATCCTGACGCCTGCCAAAGGCTCACCGGGCCACGATGGAGACCAGGACCCGGAGCAGACCGAGGGATCCCAGCACGGCACAGAGCCAGAGGGGAGTGCACAGAGGAGATTCAGGTCCTCAGCCTTTCCTTCCTCCCTCAGCTGGGACTCTGACTCTGAGAAAGAAACACAAGACGGTAACACACGGCTTTGCATATCTTAAACTTGTCGTTGAAGCCCGTTGAATTTAGTTAGGCGTAGCAAATAGAAGTGTTATCATTGTCGTCTCCCGATTTTGTTTGAAATGTCATTCAGTCTGCTTGCAGTCAGTAGTCTCTGTGTAAAGCGCGTTTATGAGACAATGTAGCTTCTACTGTGGAATTTCACTGTTGGGCTGTGAAGTGATTTCTGTGGTTTGTGTGTGCTGTTGTTATATGTCAGAGGAGGAGCTGCAGCATTTTTCTAACCCTCACGGTCTGGCTGCTCACAGCCCAGGATCTCCTTCCTCTGGACCCAGGTGAGGAAGGCGGTACTGTGGTGTACTGTAGCATAAACTAAAGCCTCCTTTACACAGAGATCCTGCAAAATAGCCGCATCGGGGATGAACTCGGAACTGAAGGCTGAATTTGCTTTACACATGTTACAACGTGGACCTCCCATTTTATACAGAACATCCTGGCTGTGTAAAAGGGGCTTAAGATGGACCAAGAGCTGGAAAGACATGACAAATACATTTATATATATTTTTTGTAAAAAAAATATCAAAGAAATAAGCACAGTGGAGCCTCCTCAAGTTGACAACCTGTCTATGTCAAAGTCCTGGTACACCATGTTCTTCTTTTTACAAAAAAAGTGTACTTAAGTCGACATCAACATACATGGTCGATTGAAAAATCGGTCAACTTATGCGTAAACTTCTTTATTATTGGTAAGCGGAATCATAAGGTATTACAAACATGCACACAGTGACTTCCTGTTCAGTACAAAATAACTTTAAAGTAAAAACATGGACGTATTAACCTGGATTCTACCACAACAATCCATGTACAAAAGCTATCAAGACCACTGTTGGGAGGGTGTTACCAACACAGTGATCATTTTCCATACCACGCAGCTCTTAAGCTAAAAAAAAAAAAAAAATCAGCATGAGCTGCAGGAGGTCATTACTCACCGTTTCAATTTTCAAACATTAAACTCATCACACACTCAAATGCTATACCTCAACAATATAGAAATAGGCACCAATGTAAGTTAAAAATGAAAATTTAGTTTCATGCAAGATGCCTCCATGTATTAAACGAATGACTAATGTTCTCTTTCACTATTTGTATCCTATAAATCATGCACAGTTTCCATCTTAATATAGTACTAGTACAGTAATACGTCATTTTTCGCAGTAAATTGGTTCCCAGACCCAACTGTGATCAGCAAATTATCTTAAAGTAGGATTCCTTATTTATAAATTTATTGTTTTCATAGTTGGAGCATAGTAAACCTGTTTCATTCATTTTCTACCACTCATGAGGGTCGCAGGGGTGCCGGAGCCTATCCCAGCGACCCTGGACTGGTCGCCAGCCAATCGCAGGGCACATATAGACAAACAACCATTCACACTCACATTCATACCTATGGACAATTTGGAGTCGCCAATTAACCTAGCATGTTTTTGGAATGTGGGAGGAAACCGGAGTACCTGGAGAAAACCCACGCATGCACGGGGAGAACATGCAAACTCCACACAGAGATAGCCGAGGGTGGAATTGAACTCCGGTCTCCTAGCTGTGAGGTCTGCGCACTAACCACTCGACCGCAGCCCTGACTTACGAAATGTTTTAACATTATTAGAGCCCTCTAGATATGAAATAACAACCCTATAGTTACATCTACACTCACCCAATCCAGTGGACAGTGGACTTTTACGGCTGCAACAGTCGCCCCTGTTTGGGATTATTTTGCCTATTATGAGATTATTCAAAGCAAAACTGTGAAATTCAAAGTGTGAAATACTGTTATTTTGGGGGAAAAAACAGATCATTCTGTATATTTAGTCTGTTCTCTATTTTTGGTCACCGAGAGCCTTAATGTAGTGGTTGTTTTCTCAGTTTTTTCTGTTTTCTCAAAGAGATCCTTGTTCTGTTTCTACAGTGTGAGGGTGTTGTGAGTCCAATTTTAGTGTAAATCGAAATTTATAACTAAATTAACACCTAAGTCACTCACACTGTACACACCACATGAAGGTAGAATAAAATACAAGTAATACATTTAAATACACTCGATGACATTACTTGGCTGCTTAGTTATCACTGTGCATTCCATAGGAGCAGATCCTTTAACATGTTCAAGGATCAGGCACGCGGACAGTGGTGATCGCCGTTTCTCTACTTTCTGAGAATTTTATGCACCGTAATTTGGAATTTGCCTCATTCTTGGGAGACATAATAAACGTTGTCCTTGCCGCTAACCATGAAATGACGTAAAACCACGACACATAACCACAAAACGCCATAACATGAAACGCTGCAACACGAAACGTTGCAACATGAGGACTGCCTGTATGCGTATGGGGAGTCTTATATTTACACACAAGGATGAAAGCCTTTTATTTTATTAAAAAAATATATATGTAAAAATGTAAAGAAATAAATATTTATATATTATATATATTTAATTTTTTACATTTTATTTTATTTATATATATTTAAAAAATATTTTATAATAATTTATTGCGGAATTACTTTTTTCGATTTAGATCTACAGGGCCAAAGAAATGATTCGACATCTCGTTTTCCTGTTTTTGTCACCCACCCATCTCATGTCTTTCCCTATGCTAACTGGCTTATGATGACTCCAAATGTTATTTGTTCAATGAGAAATATGCACTTATTCACAAGCTGTAAGTGTAATGTCATGTTTTTTTCTTCCCTCGTTGGATGCTCTCCAGAGCTGGTAGTGAAGATGACAAAGAAGCTGGAAAGCAGTCGGAGCAGAAGACTGATCCGTCTGTCCCTGAAGAGGTGTGCAATGAGAATAAAGAAAGCACAAAAAAAGAAGAACCAAATGCATCTCAGCTTGGCCCGACAACAGACTGTAGGTAGAGCAAAATATGCTTTTTACAGCTTTTTTTTTTTTACAGACGCTTTTTCATTCATAATTCCTCTGGTTTCGCATCACAGTAGGAGGCAGCCATGACTGGAACATATCTGAGGGAGACGAGCTCTTCCTCTGCAAAGCAAAACCAAAGGATGCTTGCCAGAAAGAGGAGGATGCAGACATAAGGGAGGTGGAGAAAAGCCCCAAGGGAAACGACATCAAGGAGCACGAGAAGGATGTGTACACCTTCACTGGAGACTCCGACCCTGAGAGTTCTCCTCCTGCACCGTGGCCTCACTGCACACTCATTCAGAGGTCCAGAAAGAATAAGCTCCTCCTCAGGCCGTTCACCGGCCTTGGAACCTTAACGCACACTTTGACCGAGACTGGTACGCAGGAAAGCGGGAGTCCTCACAGATCACCTCCGAGTCAAGGTGGAGATGGCTTTGGGGAGGGATTGGCGGACAATCCGATCATGATCGGAGATGGAGACTGTAATTTGGAACAAGACATTTTCACCTGTGTGGAATGTAGCATTTACTTTAAAAAGCAGGTCCATCTAAAGGAGCACATGATCGAGCACTCCCAAACGGGTGAAGCGGGTGGTTTTCTATGTAGTGAGTGTGGATGGGACCTGCCCACTTGTGTTTCACTGGAGGACCACCAAAAAAGGCACCAGGAGTCTCGTTTGAAGATCATGTTGGAAATCCAGAAACTTAATGAAGACGACAAAACAAAAGAGATACTGGATGCTAAGCATGAACATTTTAGTCCGGTGGCGACTCCTGACAAGGTGCCAGGCACTTTCCCACCATTGTATCAG
The DNA here is from genome assembly GCF_030265055.1 of Doryrhamphus excisus. Taxonomy (NCBI): domain Eukaryota; kingdom Metazoa; phylum Chordata; class Actinopteri; order Syngnathiformes; family Syngnathidae; genus Doryrhamphus; species Doryrhamphus excisus. The sequence continues at coordinate 6,847,173 of NC_080480.1, forward strand.
CCCCCATCTGATGGAGATGAAGCTGCTCTTGAATCAAATGCACCTCAAAACCCTGCTGGTTCTTTTGGAACCAAATTCCAGCCCCAAGCGGTTTTGTACCGCCGCCGCTTTGTCTGTACCCAATGTAACTTCAGCACAAGAACCTCCCAGGCGCTTGCTAATCACACCAAGACGCATACGAGGAAAAAATCCACTATGAAGTCCTCATCTTCTGATTCCCAATCATGCGTGGCTTCATCTTCTCCGGGCTTAAGTCAAGTGAGTGTAAGAGCGCAAGGGAAACGGCTCCACTCGGAAAAGAACTCCATCATGAGGATGCAGGTTGATGCCGAGACCAACCGTTCATCTTATGATCTTTTAAACTCCGTCCTGGATTCCAATTGCGAGTCTGACTCTGCTTCACCGTCCAACGCATCTCAAGCCAAAGCCCGCCATGGCTCTGAGGATGGTGAGACAGAAGTTCTCAGACGTAACCGAAACAGGAGGTTCAGTAGGAGAGCCAGACTCAATGAAGAGGACCTTCCGGGGAGTGAAGCGGAGCAGGAGGAGAGGATGGCGGAGCTAGACTCTGAGGGGGTCGGAGGGAAATGGCACACCACGGCTGGATCTGACGCAGGTGAGGTCCAAAATCTGTACACAGAACACATGAAAATAAAATACAGAAATAATTAATTAATCATTAAATTAAAGAATTAATCTCAGTTTCATTATGAGTCACCCTCCTGGCTGAGACGCCCAACCACCTAGCCAAGGACTGCTTGAAACCAAATCAGACCAAAACACCAACAAACAGTTAACAGGAAGTTTCCTGATCACTAGAACCGCCCCCACAGGAGGAAGAGCAACTCTATGTCACTTTAGAGACCGCTTGGACCTTGCTAGACCTTGGCTGGTGGGCTGACCTTTCGGTGAGGTTCAAAAGTCTGTACACAGAACATGTGAAAATAAAATACAGAAATAATTAATTCATCATTAAATTAAAGAATTAATCTCAGTTTCATTATGAGTCACCCTCCTGGCTGAGACGCCCAGCCACCTAGCCAAGGACCGCTTGAAACCATATCAGACCAAAACACCAACAAACAGTTAACAGGAAGTTAACATGGATGGAAGAACATGCAAACCTCACACAGAGACAGCTGAGCATGGAATCGAACTCGGGTCTCCTAGCTGTGAGGCCTGCGCACTAACCACTAATCACTAGAACCGCCCCCACAGGAGGAAGAGCAACTCTATGTCACTTTAGAGACCGCTTGGACCTTGCTCGACCTTGGCTGGTGGGCTGACCTTTCTCTCCAGTGCTGGCATTGCAATTGCTTGTATAATATTAAATCTTAAACCTTTCTCGAGACTCTTGGCATTGTTTAACAACTGGTAGAAGAAAAGAACGTAGGTGGACTTCACCCTGCTAAGTGTGCAGGTCCAAAGAGAGCAGATCCTTTCACATGTTCAAGGATGCCATCTTTATTTTTAATGACTTTTGTGGCATTTTAGCGGCTGTGGATTTGTTTCCAATTTCACTTTCACTTTCATTTTATGCACTGCCAGTAGAAGAGTTTAGCTCACACAATTGCTTATTATCCACCTAGTAACCACACCTAGTATTAACGTCTGATGATATTTTTGTGTGCAGAGCGGCCAAGCGTCACATTGTCACCCACAAGGAAAAGTCTGAAGGAGAACGACAAGCAGGAAGAAAGCAATCAAAAGGTGTTGCGGAGGAGCAACAGGATTACCTCTGCCTTCGCGGAAATTGACAGCGACGGCGGTGACGAGGATGACGATGAAGACTGCATTTACGATGAGCGCATGCGACGTTTCCTGTCTGCTGGGGGCATCTTGGATGACGTTGAAGATGAGGTCTTGGAGGGCCTGAAGAATGTGGAGAGGAAATGCCCCTACTGCCCCGATCGATTCCATAACGGCATCGGGCTCGCCAATCACGTGAGGGGCCACCTGAACCGGGTGGGCGTCAGCTACAATGTGCGCCACTTTATATCCCCCGAGGAGGTCAACGCAATTGAGAAGAGGTTTTCCTACCAGAAAAAGAAGAAGAAAGGTAAGACTTCTTCTCTCGTTTTTAATTTACGATTGCAACTGGAAGGGGCGTTGCAAGGGAGGGAGAGAGAGGCTTATTAGGAAGAGGTATTAATATTGACGCCGCTATGCTGCTTAGTTATCCATGTCATAGGAGAAGATGCTTTGACATGTTCAAGGATACAATGATCATTAAAAGCCTAAATCTTGGCAAAAATTATTATACAATGTCAATGGCAAAGGCAAAAAAAAATCTTCCAGAGGAATAACTTCGCCCTCTTGGACAATCCTGCATAATTTCCGGACAATACAATAGTCTGACTTATTGTTTCATTTTACGAAGAAAACTAAACTCATCACACAGCAGCTTAACACTCAAAAGGTAGCTAAGAAATATACATTACAGATGTGTAGCAATCAATTCATTATTGAAATTCCCTTGTGGTCATTTTAGATCCCACCCAGTGCCTCAACACCCCGACACTGGATCGCTCCAGTACTGGTTCCTAGCAAGGATAAATAGAACGGCATCCGGCATAAAAAAAAACAAACAAACAACTGAGTCAAACAAATAATTAGAGTTGGAAAAACCTGACTCACTGTGTACTAAAGGAGACCATTGAACACAACATGAAGTTTCTTGTTGTCTAGACTGCCGACAGACAAAGAAAACAAATACCAGCTTATTACGCTCATCAGTCATTTTGCTGTTTACATCTGTCTATGTTCACCTTGAAGACTTTGAGGGCGGGTCCATGCAAGTTTCTTACATCCCAGCAGTCTTCAATGCAGCACCGGTATCTTAGAAACCAACAACACGTGAAGGAATTTAAATTGTGTTTAAAATTGAGTGGGAATGCAGAGAAACTGAGCTTAAGTGCCAGAAAAACAACAAATATGTCGGTAATGGATCATATAGCATGTCTCAGCAATCCCCAGAGGCAATGCAACAATGCCCACTAGGGGATGTGAGCAGTATAGCGATAAAACTGCATTTACTTGTATTATATTTTTACTTGTATTCTATTATATTTACTTGTACCCACTGCAATTTCTCCACCTACCACTAGGGGTATGCTTACCCCTGTTTGGGAATCACTGCTCTCGGCCAGGGGCGGCACGGTGGTCTAGGGGTTAGCGCGCAGACCTCACAGCTAGGAGACCAGGGTTCAATCCCACCCTCGGGCATCTCTGTGTGGAGTTTGCATGTTCTCCCCGTGCATGCGTGGGTTTTCTCCGGGTACTCCGGTTTCCTTGGTGACTTCCTTGGTTAATTGGTGACTCCAAATTGTCCATAGGTATGAATGTGAGTGTGAATGGTTATTTGTCTATATGTGCCCTGTGATTGGCTGGCGACCAGTCCAGGGTGTACCCCGCCTTACGGGTACTGGGATAGCTGGGATAGGCTCCAGCACCCCCCGCGACCCTCGTGAGGAAAAAGCGGTAGAAAATGAGTGAATGAATGAATTGATATATTGTATCTCTCTGTTCATAAAATACGATAAAAAGTGCCATATTTCGCGCATTGTTGCAAATTTGATTGCAACAAATGCTCTCGGCCATGTATACCACCACTAAGAATTCATTTACTGCAGTTTCCCTGACATTGTGCCTTATTTCAAGTGGTTCTGATTATTAGGGGTGGAAGATACTTTGATACTGACACAAAATATGGGTGTCAATCCAATAATACCAATTAATTACAGGGTACAGTATTACAGATCAATTACAGATACAGTACTTATACCAACACTTTTTGAAGGTTTTTCTGAATTTTTTTCTGGTTTTGTCTCAAAAGAAAGAACTGAAAAATATCAATCGTATCACATTAGTATCGATCCAATACTGATAGTACCCTTTGTATCTTATTTGGATAATTTACCATGACGTAAAACTCAGTGTTGGTGTGTGTCGATTAGCTTTTTGGTAATAGTAATGGTTCTATTTCATTTGAAAATGCATCCGATTACAATTGAGTGCATCACCTAATCAGTTCACAGTTCCACATGCCCAAAAGGAGTAGGAAGAAGCAAAGCTTATTAAATCCTACCCCTCCATCTGGTACTTCAGTATCAGATACTGTAATCAGTAACTGTTACATTTGTTCACTCCCTGCTTTATTTTATTTTATTTTATTTTATTTTATTTTATTTTATTTTATTTTATTTTATTTTATTTTATTTTATTTTATTTTATTTTATTTTATTTTATTTTATTTTATTTTATTTTATTTTATTTTATTTTATTTTATTTTATTTTATTTTATTTTAACGTATCACGTACCGAAGTACGAGGTGATATGACCATCCAATGACATAATGGGTACCATAGTAAGTGTCAATATAGTGATATATATAGCACATCATGACTGGTTCAAGACTCTTCATCCTTGTATTTAGCAAACATCAACTGCTTGTATTGTTTCTTGAATTGGCTCATCGTTGTGCATTGTTTGAGGTCCTTACTCAATCCATTCCATAGTTTGATTCCACATACTGAAATGCTATGGCTTTTTAACGTAGTCCTAGCATATAAGTGTTTCAAATGTACTTCTTCCCTGAGATCATATTTCTCCTCTAATTGGTTATTTTTAGCCTTATGCATTATTTTAGATGTTTGAAGATGAACTATATCAGCAAGTTTAAGTATATGTGATTTTAGAAATAAGGAGCCAGTGTTTTCTCTGTAGGCAGCATTATGAATTATCCTTACTGACCTTTTTTGGCTTGTGTTATAAGAAATTTGCGATGTTTTTAAACCCTATGACTAAAATGTTGTACATCTAATATCTCACTATGTCATAGCATCGAGAGGCGTTGCCGCTGGAGTACCCAGCATGCTTTGCGGGCACTTGTTATACACATATGGTAGTTTATTATTGTGTTACGTGTGCTTCTGACTTCACAGAGTTACGTTTTCATCTACTGGACCGAGTTGTAACGACAAGACAATCAGAAAATCCGATTATGATTTTGAACAACAGGCAAATGTATTGTCCAATCCTTCTTTGGTGGTCCAAATTTTATTGTGGCAGGCTGCCAATAATAAGTGAATGTATTGGAAATCTTGGAAGTGGGCCCCCCAAGCACGATATGATTGGTCTTATGAGCACTGATGCCACAACATCATTGCTGCATTATTGCTTTTCTGAAGTACAATGTTTTGGAACTGCAAAGTGTTTGGACTCATCCCAACCGAGTGAGCCAAACATTTAGTTCATGGAGTGGGCTTCAGGCCGTATCGCAACGGTGATGTCATTTCATGCCGTAAATGTGCAGAATAATGCAGATTTTGAGCAGATGAATATATATATTTTTTTTACATTCCGCAGTGGCCAACTTTGATCCAGCCACATACAGTGTGATGCACTGCGAGTTCTGTAGTGCCGGCTTTGACACCCGCGCCGGCTTGTCCAGCCACGCCCGAGCGCATCTACGGGACTTTGGCATCACCAACTGGGACGTTACCATCTCCCCGATCCACATCCTGAGAAAGCTGTTCTCCAGCAGACCTGACCTTGTAATCCCTACAGCTCCCCCTCGGAGCCCGATATCTGGTCAGGAAGATGAGGATGATGATGATGAGGAGAATGGGATTATTGAAGTCAAACTGGAAAGGGAGACAAGTGAGATAAGGATAAATGCTGCTTCTGCATCTCCTGAACCTGTGAACGAGGAGGATGGTGTCACAGAAGGTAAGTTTTACTGTGTGGATTAGTTGCGGAACAGTGGATGATTCTTCTCACAAGTCTTTCTGCATGTTAAAGGAAGCTGGAAATAGTGTGTGAGTGTGAATGCTTTTCTGATTGGTGCAAAAATCCAGGCTGTTTTTGTTCCTTCTTTGTACCCCTGATAGTGTAATACAAGTCAAAGATGTAAATCTAAAAGGATGTGAAATACACTCGCTAAACACGAGTATTATCCATGTGTGTATTGGACCAGACAGACCCCCTGCTGGCTCACCATCACTACCCTAGAAGGGCTTGAGGTCAGGGTTCTGTGCAATCCAAGCATGCCTTGATGGGACGTTGATTTTGTGCAGTAGACCCTTTCCGAAACTGTTCCCAAAATGTTGGAAACATAACAATAACAAATTACTCATAAAGACTCCATGGGGAGGCTGCACGGTGCAGGAGTGGTTAGTGCGCAGGCCTCACAGCTAGGAGACCCGAGTTCAATTCCACGCTCAGCTGTCTTTGTATGAGGTTTGCATGTTCTTCCATCCATGTTAACTTCCTGTTAACTGTTTGTTGGTGTTTTGGTCTGATTTGGTTTCAAGCAGCCCTTGGCTAGGTGGCTGGGCGTCTCAGCCAGGAGGGTGACTCATAATGAAACTGAGATTAATTCTCTAATTTAATGATTAATTAATTGTTTCTGTATTTTATTTTGTGGGCTGCACAGCATTCAAGTGGTTAGCGCAGGCCACACAGCTAGGAGACCCGAGTTCAATTCCACATTCGGCCACCTCTTTGTGGAGTTTGCATGTTCTTCCGCACATGCGTGGGTTTTCTCTGGGTACTCCGGTTTCCTCCCACATTCCAAAAACATTCCAAATTGTCCATAGGTATGAATGTGAGTGTGAATGGTTGTTTGTCTATATGTGCCCTGTGATTGGCTGGCGACCAGTCCAGTACCCCGCCTCTCGCCTGAAGACATCTGGGATAGGCTCTAGCACTGAATGACTCAATGGGGAACAATGGTCCAACTCCAAGTGTGTCAGCATGCTTTTGTCTGTTTGACGTACTGTTAGTAGGGCCCTATGTGTTTACGGAATCATAGTTAGGAATCTTGGAATTGGTCAATAAAAACAGACACAGAATCTTGCGGAAATTGCAAATTGGTTTTCCGGGCCTGGATCATATTTAAACCCTACCTAGCTCAAGTCAGTTACAGCCAAGCTTAATGACGACTGACACATTAAATAGCCAATGAAATTGTCAACTCACAGATGTGCTGGTTGATAGGTAGACTTTTGTCAGGAACGCTATGAGACGTGGATTGTGCCTCCACACAAATGATTGCACCAGTAGCATACTGGCACATACCATATTGCTAAAGACCGTCTGCTACAGTAAACATTGCCACAGACCGTGTACAGTATAAAGCAGTTATAAACGGAGGCATGTGCTGTTTGTTTTCTAATAGCCTTGTATTGAAGGGGGTCAAATGATTAGGGCGCCTCATTGTTCATTTTCCCGTCATGACAAAACAGACGCCATGGATCTTTGTTTACACACGTGTGACCTAGGATCTCCAAATGCAGCACGTATGATCCTAACTGTGGAAAAACCTGTGGAAAATACTCAATCGATGTGCTATTATTGTTACATTTAAAATAAGACTCAGTAAGGACTCGAGCTATGGCCCTATTGTGTTTTTAATGAGTTATTATGAAAGCAAACATATCAGTCAACCCCTCGAAAATCCTTAATTTTAGTGTATCGAAAATGCTATTTGTCAGTGTCAGTCGTAGTACTTAGATTCTGACTACTGGGGAGGCAAAAAGTCAGCATTTTAGCTACTCCAAGTGGTTGAATGGCAGGGTTATATTATATTAGGGGTTTTATCCCCCACAAAAAACAGTCTTGGTAGTAGGGGTGTGTATTGGCAAGAATCTGGCGATACGATACGTATCACGATACTGTAAACAAGGTGATATTTTTTTGTTTTTCTTGTAGTTAAAGATTATTTCCTGGAAAAACTGAATTACACCAACAATATGCACTTACTAAACACATTTCTATTCAATTAGAACAGTATGTTATGCTGTATCACAAACTTTCCTCTGTAAAAACTTAAAGTGTAGCATTTGGATAAATAAAGCTTTAACATCCAGCTTTAAATTTACAAAAAAAAACCCATAAAAAACAAATAAATTAAATTATGTCTCAAGATCCTGCTCTATTAGCTGTGAAAAAATTTTGAGTATACAGTCCCTGACTTATCCACCATCAGAACAGTATTTTTGTGGAACAAAGTAACTAACATCAGTAAAAAGTCCTTTTAGGATGCTTGAAATAACAATTATTTAACAAAATAGTGATATCAATTTGAAAAACAAAATACCTGCAATATCACAGTACTACTTTTGTAGTATACAAAAGGACCTTCGCATTGCTTGCTAGCGGCAGGTCCTCATGGTGTCTCGCAGATTTGTCGTGTTTCCCGAATACTTTATTCGGGCACGACACATTTTACAAACGGCATGGGTTTTGTCAATTTGTGCACACCCTACTTTGTGTAGAAATCCAAAATGTGTCCACACTTCAGCCTTGTATGCCGCAGGGGCCGTTGTTATGTGCTTGCATTCTGTCATGTTGAACTGGACGTTTCACTCGTGAATCTCGTTCAACTCAACGTCCTTGCCTAATTGACTACGTAAGTGCTGCCACCTAAAGATCGGACGTTTAAATTAAAATCAGAAATGAACCTTTGCCGTGTCTGCACTTGAATAAATACCATATACAGTCTATGACTCAATTTACCTGGGGGCCACCGGAGCTCGGTTCTGGGTGAAGCCGGGCCGCATCAGGTTTTCAAACAAAAAAAAAACAAAAACGCATTTATTAAAAATTGGAAAAAAATCTATAAAAAAAACTATCTTACTATCATACACAAAATAAGATACAAAAAAACCCAAAAATTAAGAATAAAGACAATAAATCAATCAATCAGTAATAAATAAGTAAATAAGTAATAATAATAAAACAGCAAATAAGAAAAACGTAAGAAACCACATACAGTTGGTAGAGAAATTTTTTTTTCAGATTCAAATGTACAGTATTAACAGTTATTTAACCTTTAACATGAACATTAATGTAACTTAATCATTTTACCCAATTAGCAAGTTAGCATCGTACTCAGTTCCATCTGGGAGCAGCGTCGTAACTTTAACAACATGTTTGATGAGATGCTATTTTTCCGTTTTATTCCAAATCATTTCCTGCATTTATTTGTACCTAGCTTCATTGCTAATCCAAAGCAAAACAGGGCGGGGTAACAGTATGGGCGGGGCAAAATCATGTTAATTGTGTCCGGTGTGCACACACAGTTTTAAGCTGTCATTTCAACATTAAACTTTGGTATCAAGGTGGGGGCCTCGAACTTGCGTCTCGTGGGCCGCATTTGGCCTGCGGGCCTTGAGTTTGACACCCCTGGTCTATGATAAATGCCTATAAAAATATCCATATCATACTTTTTAATATCGAATATCGTGGAACGAAGTATCGCGATATATACGAAACCATCTTTTCTTCCACCCTTGGTAGTGATTGGTGATGGTGTTTTAGCATTGCAGCAAGGCAGGATGGATGATGACAGATGTATGATGCTGTGGTACATACAGTATGAATGCTTCAAGTTCACCTGTCAGTTTGAATGCTGGGGAGTGTCATCTGCTTCTCTCTCTCTCTCTGTGTGTGTGTGTGTGTGTGTGTGTGTGTGTGTGTGAGAGGGGGGGGGGGGGGGGTTGAGCGCGGCGAGAAAGTCTCCTGCTGCCGGTTGATGTGGTGGCACTCGGTGCGTTCATCCCAACCTCCGCCTCCACTCGATTGGTCACGCCTTAGCTCAGCGGTGCATATGGGGGCAAAATGGCTGCTTCCACCTCCCCGCAGACCCAAACAATAGCGGAAAAGCCGTCTGCCGTCGGCTGCCGGGGGGAGTCCGATGCACTGCGGTTGCGGACCGGTGAGTAACTGCCGGTGTGTGGGATCAGCGTGCTCTCGGTGGCCACCGCGGCGAATGCACGGTGCTGGACTCAAGCCGCATCTTGAGTGCCATCGTGGGGCATTAAAAAAAAAGTGTCAAGATAATACATGCGTCTTCGCACAGGTGACGTGTGAAGAATGTCTTTACTCATATGAGATGACCTTCTTTGTCGCTGACGTGGCCCCGTTCTTTGTTGTTTTGATGTGAGCGTCTTCCCTAAAATTGCCCAATCTTCGCCATTTTACTTGGCTTTGATTTTGTCTTAAGATGCCGCGCTGTGGTTGGGAATGTGTTAACTTCGGAGCCTCCGGGATCCAACTTACACGTTGGCCACCGCCGAAGTTGAACTCGGTGGAGAGGATGCAAAGTGGAGCGAGAGAGGTTGACTTTGCTTTCCGTGTTTTGGCCGAATGGTGAACATGATGTTGTTAGTCTGCACCCCGAGGTGTCACATCGTCGCTCCATGACAGTGAGGAGCCGAGGGGCCCGCCCACCAGACGAAAGCTTTGTCTGTCTCCGTGTCTTTTTTTTGTGTGTCTTTCATCCATTTTTGTCCCGCAATATGGCACGTTGGTCCTCATCATCATGCCTGACCGGGGATCTGCTTCTATTTGTGCAATGTATTACTTTGTTATAAATCGCAGAACTTGCATAGAATAGGTCAGGTCACGTGATTGTTCTTTCTTTCATATGTTATTATTGCACCTTGCACTCTCATCTTCAATGCTTCATCATCCTTATTTTCCTTCTCTTTCTAATAAATAAACAGTTTTGAAAGGTGTCACAACTTAAACTAATAAGTAATAATTAATATGTAAATTAGTAAAACTAATAAGTAATATTTCCTCCCACATTCCAAAAACATGCTAGCTTAATTGGCGACTCCAAATTGTTCATAGGAATATAAATAAAATAAAATTACATGTATATTGTAATATAGATATAGATATATTGGGCGGCACGGCGGTCTTGTGGTTAGCGTGCAGACCTCACAGCTCGGAGACTAGGGTTCAATTCCACCCTCGGCCATCTCTGTGTGGAGTTCGCAGGTTCTCCCTGTGCATGCGTGGGTTTTCTCCGGGTACTCCGGTTTCCTCCCACATTCCAAAAACATGCTAGGTTAATTAGCGACTCCAAATTGTCCATAGGTATGAATGTGAGTGTGAATGGTTGTTTGTCTATATGTGCCCTGTGATTGGCTGGTGACCAGTCCAGGGTGTACCCCGCCTCACGCCCGAAGACAGCTGGGATAGGCTCCAACACCCCCGCGACTCTCGTGAGGAAAAAGCGGTAGAAAATGAATGAATGAATGAATGAATTGATATATTGTATCTCTATGTTCATAAAATACGATAAAAAGTGCCATATTTCGCACATTGTTGCAAATTTGATTAATCGTGAAAATTTGAAATCAGATTAATTTGATTAAATGTTTTAATCATTTGACAGCCCCAGACAAAATGTCACTAGTGCCAATTCCGCATTTATGATTCTGTATAATGATGGTGGGTTGCATGGTAGCGTGGTTAGCGTGCTGGCCACACAGCTAGGAGACCCGGGTTTGATTCCCCGCTCGGGTGTGCATGAATTTTCTCCAGGTAATCCAGTTTCCTCCCACATTCCAAAAACATGCTAGGTTAATTGGCCACTCCAAATTGTCCATAGGTATGAATGTGAGTGTGAATGGTTGTTTGTCTATATGTGCCCTGTGATTGGCTGGCGACCAGTCCAGGGTGTACCCCGCCTCTTTGCCCGAAGACATCTGGGATAGGCTCCAGCAACCCCCGCGACCCTTGTGAGGAAAACCGGTAGAAAATGAACAAATGAATGAATGAATAAGCATTGTAAAGTAGGTTGTCAGAGAAGTAACAAGGATTAGTTAACGTACTCTTGATTACTACCCAGCATACCTTGCGGGCATTTGGAAATAACTGTTTTTAGTTACGTTGTTATGATGTATTTGATGTGTTAATTGAGTTAATGCAGTGTTTTTATTTTGTTGCACCATGAGCAAGTATGCCCTGCCAGGGAATCCCTTCAACACCATTTGTGTGTGTGGTTTAAATTTTTAATAGAATGTACACAGAACTTCCTCTTCCTCAAGTAAGCATTATGCACTACGCTGGTGAGACGTTCAAGGGCACTGCGTAATAACCTGTGTTTTTGAAATTAAGTAAAAATGTTTAAAAAAAAGTAGATAGTGGCAGAACGTTGATTAAAAGGTGAGAAATGGCATTGAGAGTTTGTGTTAAAGTTTGTGGCTCTTCCATCCTCCCCCACCCTCCCTCCACTGTGTTCACCAACAAGAGTGTTCAGTAAATGCTTATTGCTCATTTGGTTCCTTCCCGCATTTAAAATTATAAAAGCAGATCAACTGGATTTACAGTACATCGTTTTCATACGGTTCCAGTTTTGGTCTGAGCTTTTGGAATGGATTAATGACACAAACTGAGGTTCAGATCACCACCTGCCATAAAAAGACTTTAACCGAGCCATTGCGACATCTCGGTTCTTCACCTGTTCCATGTTACACCGACATGACCCAGTTTCAGTCAGATTGCTTTAATATTGTGATGAGTTCATGGATGATTCAGTAGTTGCAATGGATCCAGCTTGATCATGATCCACTCACCATATTGATTGATAGTTTGCGCTTGTATGCGTGTTGTAGTATGCTCATAACCGCTGATGCAGTACTCTCTTTAGATACGAAAGGCTAATTCTTGCTTTGAACTGTGAACGCACACCAGAAAATAGTACAGCTATTATTGATCGTACTTGCTGACATCAATTAATCAAATAAAGTGGAGAAACTGGTTGCTACATACATTTTTCTATGGAAAGTCTTAGTTGTTTTACACACCGCCTCTCCATTTTGGCTTAGTGGCTGTTAAATAAGTAATAGCATTGTATCATACGCCTTGTGTTATTCATCTGAGATTGGATTGCCTCCATTTCAAACCTGGTAAATGCTTATTGAAATGCTTTTTTATTAAATTTTTTTACACCGTCCTGATACATAAAACATGAAAACGGCCTGCACAACCATATTTCGTGGTCATCTCCCTGACAAACTTTGGTGTTAGTGTGGAGAGAACAATGACAACACACCATGTAGCAGGTAACTGTAGGGAATAATAAACAAGCATGTTACCTGTTTTACAAAACAAGTGCCGCAAAGCATGCTAGGAAGCCGGAAACCCTCCCAGTGATGCTACTGTATAGTATATTTATTGCTTTTGGCTGCTGGAAGATTTTTTTTTTTTTCACACAGAAAATATGATTAATGAGGACTACAAATGAACTTTCTTCTACTGTAGCAACAGAAGAAGAAGAGGATGAGCAACAGCACCTGGCTAAAGATGGTCTGAGCTCCAGCCCAAAGAAAACGCGTCTACACAGCATGGAGGAGGATAGCCTCTCACCAGGGGAGGATGCAGACACCAAAGGTGAGGAAGAGACGTATTTTCTACCCACAACCCGAATGGTAATGCTTGTTGTGGAAATAGTAAATGGTACTTTACTGTGTTACACATAGGAGTACAGCAGGAGACCATTTTTATTCCTTAAGGTAAAATTTAGATAAATGGCCCCCATAGGTCCATTTAATGGACTCTGTTTCTTTTCTTGGCACAGGAAGGTACGTTGCTATGCTGTAAAGGTATCAAGAGATCAAAAGCAGCATTTTTTTCCCTCAGTAATACCCCTGTTGCAAGTAATCCGCTATGGAGGAAATTATTTAGTTTTTCCTGAAAGTGTATGTCCGTATGGAATATGTATTGCACACAGTACAACTTGCATGTTAAAAAAAATAGGGCTGTCAACAATGGGTGTGTTATTAACTTATTTAATTAATCGGAAAATTAATTAATGCATGTGCATCATGTCAAGCCACACTATGTTTTGACAGGCGATGCATTCATGAAAATTCAGAAAAATCAATAATGTTTATTATGCGTATATATGTGGTCATTACATACAAATATGAATCTGTGAAATTGTATGAAATGTATATGTAGTACAATAGTATATACATGTAACTGTATGGAATTGATATATTCAATTATATATGAAATGTATCTCTTTGTTCATAAAATACGGTAAAAATTGCGATTTTTCGCACATTGTTGCAAATTTGATTAATTGTGATTATTTGAAAACAGATTAATTTGATTAAATGTTTTAATCATTTGACAGCCCTAGACAAAATGTCACTAATGCCAATTCCGCATTTATGATTCTGTGAAATGATGGTGGGCTGCATGGTAGAGTGGTTAGCATGCTGGCTACACAGCTAGGAGACCCGGGTTTGATTCCCTGCTCGGGTGTGCATTAATTTTCTCCAGGTAATCCAGTTTCCACCCACATTCCAAAAACATGCTAGGTTCATACCTATGGACTCCAAATTGTCCATAGGTATGAATGTGAGTGTGAATGGTTGTTTGTCTATATGTGCCCTGTGATTGGCTGGCGACCAGTCCAGGTTGTACCCCGCCTCTCGCCCGAAGACAGCTGGGATAGGCTCCAGCATGCCCGCGAGCATCGTGACCCTCCTTATTGTCACTAGAGACAGGGAGATGCATTCATGAACACTCTGAAAATCACAATATGTTTATCATGCATATATATGTGGTCAATACATACAAATATGGATATGTGAAATTGTATGAAATGTATATGAAATTAAATTAACTATGGAATTGATATATAATTAATTCCATATGAAATTGTGTTGTGACATTTATCTTTTTGTTCATAAAATACAGTAAAAATTGCCATATTTCGCACATGGTTACAAATTGTGTTTAATCATGATTATTTGAAAACAGATTAATTTGAGTAAATGTTTTAATCATATGACAGCATTAGCCAAAATATCACAAATGGCAATTCTGCACTTTTACAGAGTGAAAGATGACATATTAATAGGATCGTGGGCTGCATGGTGGTCGTGTGGTTAGCCATAGGAGGCCACACAGCTAGGAGACCCGGGTTTGATTCCTGCTCTCTCATCTCTGTGTGGAGTTTGCATGTTCTCCTCATGGGTTTTCTCCGGGTACTCCGGTTTCCTCCCACATTCCAAAAACATGCTAGGTTAATTGGCGACTCCAAATTGTCCATAGGTATGAATGTGAGTGTGAATGGTTGTTTGTCTATGTGCCCTGTGATTGGCTGGCGACCAGTCCAGGGTGTACCCCACCCTTTTGCCCGAAGACAGCTGGGATAGGCTCCAGCATACCCAAGACCCTGGTGAGGATAAGCGGTACAGAAAATGGATGGACGGATTTATTATGACGGGGATTTATTTGGTCTCAAGACATTTTAAAATGCACCTGCATTGTTTTGTGACATGGTTAAAAATGTTAAATGTAAAATGTTAAATTTAATGTTTTAATGTTAAATACTATAGCAACCTGAACCAAAGCGAGCCACAATAATAAGATCCTGGTATTTTTATTTGCAAACTTGTTTCTCATTCTATGAAGATACTAAATGAGCTTCTCTGGCCTTTCTTCCAGTTCATGACTTGAAGTGTGAATTGTGTGGAGCCCAGTTTGAGACCAGATGTGCCATGTCCAGCCACGCCCGCTCTCACCATCTGCAGAGGGAATTCGGTGTTTTAGAAAGCGGTGGTGCACCCATCGACCCCCCCTGCCAGACTGCCAAGGAGTGTAATGTACACAGCCAAATAAGCTCACCTCACCGGGAGCCCCAGTCACCCAGGAGCTCCTCTCTTTTTGACTCCCAGAAACGTGAGGACTTGGGAGGAGACTTAGACGTGAAACCGATATCCCTTTCCATCTTGACCAAAGCAGTAAAAGCGGTGCCCCCCTCTTGTTCCTCTTCTCCATCTCCTTGTGCCTCTCCAATTCGGGCTCATTCCAGTTCCCCGTTGCCACTAGTGAGGAAAGCCCCCGTTTCCTCTTTATTGCCCGTGTCGTCTCCCTTACGTTTGACGGAGCACAAGGCTGCCGGGATGAAAAGCTCAGTCTCTAACCTCTCCACGCCGATCCCACAATCCAAACCCATGTGGGCCCCGCAGGAGAATGATGCTCCTCTCAACCTCAGTGAGTGTCTGATTGATTGCACGTTTAATCACATGACCTTGTTCTTGATTGGCTTTCATTGTTTTCATCTCTATTTGCAGCCCTTGACATGGACGCCAACAAGGACATCGTCTGTCAGCTATGTGGTGCCTGGTTTGAGACCCGGAAAGGCTTGTCCAGCCATGCACGGGCTCACCTGCGTCACTTTGGGGTGGAGTACTCCGAATCTAAAGGTTCTCCTATCGCCCTCCTGAACCAGCTCATGGACACGGATGAATTCAAGCACAAAGCCAGTGAATTCAACCTCGCCACCGAAACGCAGAACATCACGGCCACTCTCCCCCCCCCAAAGAAGCCTCCGCTGAGCCTGACTTCCACTTCTCCATCCGTACTATTTAAGACGACAACAGCCGGAGGCGGGTCCACCTCCAAAGCTACCTCTTCCTCATCCTTTGGCCCGCCCGCCAAGCGTCTCAAATCATCTTCCATGCAGGTCTTCCGCCTCAGTAGTGGTGAGATCATGGCCCTGCCTCAAAGTGAGTGTCCTGAAGAATGATTCAGTCTGTTGTGCGACATCACACAAGATAACCGTTTGCTTTTCTAACCACCAGGAGAACCTTCAAAGGAAATCGGCTGCGAATTCTGTGGGGAGTATTTTGAGAACCGTAAAGGACTGTCCAGCCATGCTCGTTCCCACTTGCGTCAAATGGGCATCACCGAGTGGTCGGTCAACGGTTCCCCAATCGACACCCTAAGGGAACTCATCACAAGACGCGGTTTACCCTGCGCCCTTCCACTAAAACCTCTAAAAACACCCCCTCCGTCTTCTCCCGGACCCTCCCGTTCCCCTCTCTCGACGTCCTCCTCGCCATCAGCTCTCCTCAGCCGCCTACCCTTCTCCTGCTCCTCGAGTTCTCCTCAATCCGCAGCTTCTAAGTCGGGCTCCACACCGCCGACGTCCTCCGGCGGGCTCATCCTCAAGCTGAAGCCTGAGCCGGTGCAGGTGGAGGTCACGGCTCCTGAAGCCGTGGGCAGTGGTCGCCACAGTTTCCCCACTGATCCTCTCCGTTCTGGTTGGAGCAGCTCTGACAGCGGGTTCCCCCTCAACTTGGGTAACTACGTTTGATCTTCTAAGCTTGTGTTCATCCTCTATACCCGTGTTACCCAACCTTTATTGAGCCAAGGCGCTTATTTTAAATGTACGAGATTAAATGTAACAGGTTAATTATGCCTATCTTCTGCTGTCCAGTGGTAGAACATTAAATTGTTCCACCTGGACTAAATAATCATTGTCAGATCAATTAAGGGAAATTGAAGAATTTCCCTGGGCTCATCTGATGGGCTCTAATCACTGCTTTATAGACTCAAACATTGAATTGTTAAAGACGTTTCAGCTTTAATTGAATCATCATGGAGTCTCCCTATTTATGTCTCTAGTGCAGGGGTGGGCAAATTTTTTGACTGGTGGGCCGCATTAAGTTAACAAAATTGTCCGGGGGGGGGCAGAACATATATTTAACACACACACACACATCTGCTTCTATATGTGCAATGTATTACTTTGTGGATTAGTTAACATACTCTTGATTACTACCCAGCATACCTTGCAGGCATTTGGAAATAAGTATTTTAAGTTACATTGTTGATTTATTTGATATGTTAATTGTGTTAATGCTGTGTTTTTATTTTGTTGCACCGTGAGCAAGGACACTAGTAATTTTCCTTGAATAATTTGTCCAATTTTATCTGTAAAAGTGTTATACTATCAGCTGTATGTTCTCATGTCCCTTTTTTCAGGAGCACTTTAAACATTAGACCACATGGAACTATGTCATTTAATTTTACAGTTTGCAAACGCTTGGTGGGCCGCATGTGGCCCCCGGGCTGTAGTTTGCCCACCCCTGCTATGGTCTTTCATCACAAAAAAAAAAATCCGTTCTTTAGTTATCAGCTGTAGAACGTAGCTAAGTTTCAGGAAAATATCAGTTCCCCACTAAAAAAAGGAGAAAAACTGTTTTTTGTGAAAAGATTCATCACTTTCACTTTGACACGTAATTTTTTTAATGAGTGAAACTCTAATGTATAAACAACTACCACACAGCATAAATACAAAAAATGGTTATTCCATTCCCAATCCGGGTTGTGGGGCAGAAGTCTCAGTTGGGAAGTTTTTTATCAAAATAACAATTTATTTGCAAATTTTCCCATTTGGAACTAAAGTGTGTTTGCAAATGCCCCCTTTGTGTTTCCCCTGGGGTGTCAGGTGTGTCATGCAAATCGTTTGTTCGCCCGCCTGGTAGCAAAACAACACAGCAATGGCCACTCTTCCTGTGGAGTGAGACAATCTTTGGGGGACGTTGTCCTAATGTTGTCCTCCGAAATGCTGCTGCGTTATGACCTGATCTCTTTCTGCTTCACCCCCAGCCATGTCTCGGGAAGTTGAACCCACACGAGATATCCGCTGTGAATTCTGCGGGGAGTACTTTGAGAACCGTAAAGGCCTCTCCAGCCACGCCCGGTCCCACCTCCGCCAGATGGGCATTACAGAGTGGACTGTCAACGGCTCGCCCATCGACACCCTACGGGAGGTCATCCACAAGAGAGGCTTAAGTGTCTCCTCTCTGCCCGACAAGGGCGTGAAGAAGGAATCTACCAAAAGTCCCTCGTGGGGGAAGACCACCAAAACTTCAGAGGGGTTGTGTCTCCCCGTCTGTCAGTCATCTAAGTTTCGTAAATCCCCTCTCAGTATGCTGTCATCAGGGTCCAGGTTTCAGAAGCACGGCCTAGGCTCTCTGGGTCCATCCACTACCCCGACCTCACCCAAGATTGTCAGGATATCCCCACTCGGCAAACAGTCAGATGAAGCCCAGTCTGTGGAAAGTGCCCACACAGTGCCGCATCAGCGTAAGACTTTCTCACCGCTACCACATGACTTCTCAATGAAAAAAAAACCCTCCTCTGACAAGCATGTCCGTAAGGGTAAGAGATAAATATCATAATATTGTGATGCTCTTTATACCGAAAAAAATAATAATAACTGTCCTATGTTTCAGATCCCAGCTGTGAGCTGTGTGGCTTCTACTTTGAGAACCGCAAGGCCCTGGCGAGCCACGCACGAGCCCACCTCAGGCAGTTCGGGGTGACCGAGTGGTGTGTAAACGGGTCCCCCATTGAGACGCTGAGCGCATGGATTCGCAGCAGGCCGCAGAAGGTGTTGGAGATGCACCGCAGCTACATTCACAGTAACCGCCCCACCTCCAAGAGGGTGAGCACGGGCAGTCTGCTTGATTTTTGTTCATGGAGTTAGCTCTACCCAGCCAAGTAGCTTTAATCTACAAGCCAAGCTGCTAGGCTTCATTCCATTTATCTTTTGGGGGGGCAAAATTACGCTGTTAAGATCATAACCCATTAAACTACCAACCAACTCAATTTGATCTCTGTATCTCTGAAGAGACACCACATGCTTGCAGCTCTAACAAGCTAGTGGTTTGACAGTACGGACGCCAATATTGGCATAAAAGGATATCTGATCAATGATATCTGGAGTGTTTTTTTTTCCAGCGGATGATGGGGATGATTTTTACAGGGATGATGTGCTCCAAAGAGCTCAGTATTTCCAAATTGTGCCTTTTAAGTCTTGTTGTCACAACCTGTCATGCAGAACATGACAACGCACTGGCTCATCTTCACTTCACTCCATATTTGCAGTGTTTCTTGGTGAATTTCATCCTGTGTGTTTTTGGAATGGGGCTGCACGGCGGACGAGTGGTTAGTGCGCAGACCTCACAGCTAGGAGACCAGGGTTTAATTCCACCCTCGGCCATCTCTGTGTGGAGTTTGCATGTTCTCCCCGTGCATGTGTGGGTTTTCTCCGGGTACTCCGGTTTCCTCCCACATTCCAAAAACATGCTAGGTTAATTGGCGACTCCAAATTGTCCATAGGTATGAATGTGAGTGTGAATGGTTGTTTGTCTATATGTGCCCTGTGATTGGCTGGCCACCAGTCCAGGGTGTACCCTGCCTCTCACCCGAAGACAGCTGGGATAGGCTCCAGCACCCCTGTGACCCTCGTGAGGAAAAGCGGTAGTGAATGAATGAATGTTTTTGGAATGTGGGAGGAAACCGGAGTACCCGGAGAAAACCTGGAGAGGCACCTCTATTGGTAGATTTAGAAAATAATAATACATTTTTTTGTGTTTAAAAGCGAAATATTTCCACACCGGGGCTGTCGGCTGTGAAACCAACGCTTCTGCGCCTTCAGTCATGTTAGCATATGCCGCCTCATGAAGGCTGTGTGACACAGAGAGACGCGTAGATGAAACACATGCATAGATACACATGTCATTTTATCGATAATTGATTCGATAATCGATAATCGTGACAGGCCTAAAGGCATCGCATATCCTGGAAACAAGTCAGATGGCGCTTTAAGGGCTTGATGTAGAATCAGTGTCTTTACATCCCACAAACATCAGACGCCAGAACAAGTGAGCTATTGACTTAACAGTTGCCATGGCAACCAGGGTGTCTTGCAGCTTATGTTTCATCTTCACATAAATGATGTGTGCTGTTGATTGAAGAAATGTTTTTTTTTTTCTCCTTTCCCTCCTGAATTAGTTTCTGGCGCATTTGCGTCACTGTCACACCTATTGTCTGAACTGTGATGTGACACACATACAGAATGGAACACTTTGTGTTTGAAATAGACTCAAGAGTCACACAGTGTAAAAACATGTACAGATAATTTTCAAAAGGCATTCAGTTACAGTTCGGTTTTGCATGCTCATTGTCAAAATGTATGAAGGATTCCATACAAACGGTTTTGTCTTCTACTAGTAAGAAACCGACACATTCCAAGTAGGAAAAACAGAAAATGTGAGATATGCTCCTTTGTTTACTTTGTTGCATTCCTAGCATTTGTTGAGCTCAGGTAACATTTTATCAGGCTGCTGGTATGAAGGCAGTGTGAGTGTGAATGGTTGTTTGTCTATATGTGCCCTGTGATTGGCTGGTGACCAGTCCAGGGTGTACCCCGCCTCTCGTCCGAAGATAGCTGGGATAGGTTCCAGCACCCCCGCGACCCTCGTGAGGAAAAGCGGTAGAAAATGAATGAATGAATAAATCTTATGAAGGCAATGTGAGTGTGAATGGTTGTTTGTCTATATGTGCCCTGTGATTGGCTGGCCACCAGTCCAGGGTGTACCCCGCCTTACGCCCGAAGACAGCTGGGATAGGCTCCAGCACCCCCTGCGACCCTCATGAGGATAAGCGGTAGAACATTAATGAATGAATGAACAATAAGCTAGGGCTGCACGGCAGAAGAGTGGTTAGCATGCAGGCCACACGGCTAGAAACTGGAGTTCGATTCCACCCTCGGCCATCTCTGTGTGGAGTTTGCATGTTCTCCCCGTGCATGCGTGGGTTTTCTCCGGGTACTCCGGTTTCCTCCCACATTCCAAAAACATGCTAGGTTAATTGGCGACTCCAAATTGTCCATAGGTATGAATGTGAGTGTGAATGGTTGTTTGTCTATATGTGTCCTGTGATTGGCTGGCCACCAGTCCAGGGTGTACCCCGCCTCTCGCCCGAAGACAGCTGGGATAGGCTCCAGCACCCCCTGTGACCCTCGCGAGGATAAGCGGTAGAAAATGAATGAATGGTATGATGGCACACTATTTACATAGCTGACACAGCTATCACCTCCTGCTCCATGTTTGTAGTCCAAACACAAGTCTTTGGTAACGGAACTGTACACTACATTGAGGAAAGATGGCACCAGTACATTTCAATGTATTCAGTGTTTACTTACTGCTCCCTCTGATGTTTCAGAAGAGCAGCTCACCTCTCCCAGGATCGACGGATTCAGATCATCGTTCCCCCATCTCACCACAGAAGGCCTCCTCCACCTCCTCCACGTCCTCCTCCCAGTGGTCTTCCGCTTTAGCGGTGAACCTGGTGCGGCCGCTGAGCCGTGAGCTCGGCCAGGGTTCTTCTAAAACGTCAGAAGAGGAAGCAGGCCCCGACCATGTGACCCCTCACGGCAGGCCCGCCAGTAGCAGTCTTAGCCCCTCGCGGCTCACCGGTGTTGGCCTCCCACTTCAAGCACAGGTGGCTCGCAGTGAGCTCAATGTTCGTCTGCCTCGAGGTATGTGAAGGATTGTGTTTAGCATACAATACGTATGTATGTTGGACCAACATTGGCATGTGTATGGGACTTAGGGCCAGGTATATATCAGGTTTTTACAATACACCTCTCTGTTGGTGTTATCTTATAACAACATAAAGGAGGATATAGTTTATATCAGTACAAGTTGGTGTTGTTTTAAAATACTGAATTCAGTTCTTCTGGAAAGTTGTGCTGGTATGTGTCAGTGGAGTATTTAAAGTGCTATAATGCTGGCTTTTTCCCCCCAACAAAAGCTGTGAAAAAATTTGAAAAGGAGAGTCAATTTTACAAGAATAAAATAATAAGTAAAAATAATTTTGGTAGCATAAAGTTGAAATGTTAAAGATATTTTATTTTTAAGTCATATTGTGAAAAATAATTAAAAAATAATGTGTAATTTTTGGAAAATTGTAAAGCGAAAAAGTGAATCATTACAAGACGAAAAAGAAAAAAAAGCTACAGAAAAAAACTGTCCTTTTAGTAGCATCCAGTTGAAAATACAAAAAATACGTCATTTTAAAGTGGTAAGATCGAGATAAGTGAATTTCCGTGAAATAGGATTCAATATTAATGGAATATTTTCATATTTAGAGCATAGAAAATACAATTAGAGCCCTGTAGACATGAAATAACACCCCTATAGTCACCTTTACATTCCTACTATTCTTATTATTATTTACAACACATCGCTCAACTGTCATGTGCAGGCTACGGAATCACTGCAGGGACACAAGATGGCCATGGCTTTAAACATTAGCAAGATAGCGAGCTAACTAGTTAGCCTCCAATTTATTTTCTGTATTCTAAAACATGAGAAAAAAATTTAAACGGACTGGGACGGACAGAGAAACTAAAACGGGACCACTTCCACACTGAAAGGGAGGTGAACTTTCTATGGCTGACTCCATGCAGTGTGAAGATAACCTTTTGTCATGTCTCAATAATTGAACATTACTGACGCCTAGTGGCAAGAATGCTACATTTGTCTTTCAATATTTTATGACTAACAGTCATAGTAAGATTAGATCAGGACAAGATTAGAAACTGTGACCAGCCGAGTTGAATGAAAGCACTTGGAAGGAATGTGACTCCGGTGCTTTTTCACTTTTTAAGGTTTTGAGCGTCGCCCCCTGAAGCACCCGTCTTGCTCCGAGGGAACAGAGAGGGACAGCGGCCCTCCGAAGCCCCCCCGCACAAGCACCGTCCCTGCTTTAGTGCCAAAGCCACCCACCTACCCACTAGTCAGGCTGGTGGGCAAGTTCTACACCCTAAAGTGCCGGTGAGTGGAAGAAACTCCGTCGTTCACAGACCTTATTTGCGTGGGGAAAGATTCCTGGGGTGCTTGGACACGAGGGGAGGGCGGTTCAGCAAATGTTATCCATCCAATACCAAGTAAATGCAGGGGACAGTATTCCCAATAAGTTCAGTTCCAAATGTGAATAGTTGTAATTAGTTTTTTGCAAAAAATATTTACAAGTAATACATTCTCTATATGTGTTGTTTATGTTTTACTTTTACGTCATTAAGTTGAGAGGCTGAACAGAGGTGACAGAAGTTGCTTTTCGAGCAGTTGTTAGCCATAAAAACGACCACAAGGTGGCAAAGAGCATTCACAAACACACTTTAGTTCCAAATGGGAAAATTGTAAATAGTTTATGGTGTTAATATTTGCGAATAAATTGTTATTTTGATGTAAAGCTTCCCAACCGAGACTGCTGCCACCACAACCCGGATTGGGAATGGAATTTTTTTTTTTGTATTTATGTTGTGGTGTAGTTGTTTATACATTTAAGTTTTCACAAATTAAAAAAATAACGTGTGAAAGTGATGAATCTTTTCACAAAAAGCAGTTTTTCTCCCTTTTTTTTAGTCAGGAACTGATATTTTCCTGAAACTTAGCTACGTTCTACTGCTGATTACAAAAGAACAGATTTTTTTTTTTTGATGAAAGACCAGAGCAGGGGTGGGCAAACTACGGCCCGGGGGCCACATGCGGCCCACCAAGCGTTTGAATCCGGCCCACAAGTTGATTTCTAAGTATTTCAACTTTTAACATACAAACTGGGAACATGACTTGCAAGTCGGATGTCTTATTTTGTAAAAAAATATATATATATTTTAATTAAATTATAGTTTGATGTGGTCAAAGTGCAACTTATAGTGTAACACTTTTACAGATAAAATTAGACAAATAATTCAAGGAAAATTCTAAGCATAAAATAGTATGTGTATTTGTGTGTGTTAAATATATGTTCTGGCCCCCCAGACAATTTTTTTTTTTACTCAGAACGACTCAAAATATTTGCCCACCCCTGGACCAGAGTCTAATCTTTCTTTTGGTAGGTTCCATGTTTAAATAGCCATAGAAGACAATATTCTGTGTGCCTTGAAATATCAGTCAAAACGGTCTAAATTTGTTAAAACAATGTAATGGTAATGGTTTTATTTCATTTGAACATGCATCAAATTACAATTGAATGCATCACATAATCAGTTCACAGTTCCACATGTCCAAAAGGAGTAGGAAGAAGCACAGCTTATTAAATCCTACCCCTCCATCTGGTACTTTTACAATCAGTAACTGTTACATTTGTTTACTTCCTGCTTTCCTAATATACAGTGAAGAAAATAAGTATTTGAACACCCTGCTATTTTGCTATTTCTCCCACTTAGAAATCATGGAGGGGTCTGAAATTTTCATCGTAGGTGCATGTCCACTGTGAGAGAGATAAACTAAAAAGAAAAATCCAGAAATCACAATGCATGATTTTTTAACAATTTATTTGTGTGATACAGCTGCAAATAAGTATTTGAACACCTGTGTATCATCTAGAATTCTGACCCTGAAAGACCTGTTAGTCTGCCCATTAGAAGTCCACCTGCACTCCATGTATCATCCTGAATCAGATGCACCTGTTTGAGGTCGTTAGCTGCATAAAGACACCTGTCCACCCCATACAATCAGTAAGACTTTAACTTGTAACATGGCGAAGACCAAAGAGCTGTCCAAAGACACCAGAGACAAAATTGTACACCTCCACAAGGCTGGAAAGGGCTACGGAGCAATTACCAAGCAGCTTGGTGAAAAAAGGTCCACTGTTGGAGCTATCATTAGAAAATGGAAGAAGCTAAACATGACGGTCAATCTCAATCGGAGTGGAGCCCCATGCAAGATATCACCTCGTGGGGTCTCAATGATTCTAAGAAAGGTGAGGAATCAGCCCAGAACTACACGACAGGACTTGGTCAATGACCTGAAAAGAGCTGGGACCACCGTTTCCAAGGTTACTGTAGGTAATACACTAAGACGTCATGATGTGAAATCATGCATGGCACGAAAGGTTCCCCTGCTTAAACCAGCACATGTCAAGGCCCGTCTTAAGTTTGCATATGACCATTTGGATGATACAGAGGAGTCATGGGAGAAAGTTTTATGGTCAGATGAGACCAAAATAGAACTTTTTGGTCATAATTCCAATAAGCGTGTTTGGAGGAAGAAGAATGAAGAGTACAATCCGAAGAACACCATCCCTACTGTGAAGCATGGGGGTGGTAGCATCATGCTTTGGGGGTGTTTTTCTGCACATGGGACAGGACGAGTGCACTGCATTAAAGAGAGGATGACTGGGGCCGTGTATTGTGAGATTTTGGGGAACAACCTCCTTCCCTCTGTCAGAGCATTGAAGATGGGTCGTGGCTGGGTCTTCCAACACGACAACGACCCGAAGCACACAGCCAGGAAAACCAAGGAGTGGCTCCGTAAGAAGCATATCAAGGTTCTAGCATGGCCCAGCCAGTCTCCAGACCTGAACCCAATCGAAAATCTTTGGAGGGAGCTCAAACTCCGTGTTTCTCAGCGACAGCCCAGAAACCTGACTGATCTAGAGAAGATCTGTGTGGAGGAGTGGGCCAAGATCCCTCCTGCAGTGTGTGCAAACCTGGTGAAAAACTACAGGAAACGTTTGACCTCTGTAATAGCAAACAAAGGCTACTGTACCAAATATTAACATTCATTTTCTCAGGTGTTCAAATACTTATTTGCAGCTGTATCACACAAATAAATTGTTAAAAAATCATGCATTGTGATTTCTGGATTTTTCTTTTTAGTTTATCTCTCTCACAGTGGACATGCACCTACGATGAAAATTTCAGACCCCTCCATGATTTCTAAGTGGGAGAAATAGCAAAATAGCAGGGTGTTCAAATACTTATTTTCTTCACTGTAGTTTAAGTTTTTTTTGTTTTTTTATTTTTATTTTTTATTTTATTTTTTTAGTTTCTTGTCTCCCTAATTTGTGTCACCAAAGTTATTTCCTAAGTTACAAAATATCTTCTACGTAGGTTCTGCGAGGTGGAGTTCCACGGTCCACTTTCAGTGCAGGAAGACTGGATCCGACACCTCCAGCAACACATCCGCAAGATGAACTACAACAACCCTGCTGAACCCAAAGCAGTGTCTGATCAATCTGACGAGATCCACCACGCCTCTGCCCCATGCTCCGCCCCCAGCACGTCCACCGTCACCGCCTCCACAGCTCCGAACAGCCACTCCCTCGCTCCCCCGGCGGAACTTGCTCGAGAGATAGTCAAGCCCACCCCGGCCCCCATTCCACTTCCTGCCCAGGTGGTGTAAGCTCATCAGTAACTATCATGGTTCCTTTTCATTTTCTTTTACTTTGATTTTTGGTTGTTTTTTGAGGGCAATGCTCCTCTTCAACACTTAATGAAGGCCAAAGAGCCTTCTGAGCCCCATGCACCTTTTTGAAGCTACTTTTTAGACTGTTACCGTGGGAACCAAGCTCTCCTGGTTTAAGGGTGATTACAGCCAATATTTCATGGAGAGATGAGCTATTCTTATGCCTTGTTTATGCTGAATGTCCAGGAGTTGACAAGGACCATTGCTGTACCCCCGCCACCTGGGTGGCTTAAGGGTTTAAATGTCACCCTTTCCCCTCTTTTGTCTCCTGTTTTATGCCGGCAGGAACATCTGAACCATTTCTAGCAGCATTTCTCTATAAGACGGGTGTCCAAACTGCATAACTGAATAGAAGAAAATGACATTTTGTGCATTAATGGTGCTTAAATCAATTCAATGTAGATTCGCCCTTCACGCCCCTGTAAATTCTTGGAATTTTAGTGCCAAAAATAATCATTTTCGGGAAAACACATCTCATTCACTTCTCAGAGCATTGAATCGATCGCATCGGGACTGTCCAGGATTACGCCTCTCATCCGAGTTAGCCTCTAACAAATAAACAAAGCACAGCCACCTTAGTTTCAGGTGAGTTCATAACCACCATTACATCTGACAAGGTGATTCCATCCATTCTATCCTAAAAAAATCCTCATTTGACAACACTGAAGAGCCAAACCATTCCTGTCTGTCTCATTCCGGTCTTCTCCTTTTAGAGGATAGAGCATAGATTGCATCTTGCACCAAGCTCTCAATCTACATATACTTTTTGAGCATGAACTGATGAAGCCTGCTCGAATGAGAGGCTAAGACAATCCGAACAGTCCATTTATAAATATGTGATAATACAATGGTGGAGAGTGGTTAGCGCGCAGGCCTCACAGCTAGGAGACCCGAGTTCAGTTCCACCCTCGGCCATCTCTGTGTGGAGTTTGCATGTTCTCCCCGTGCATGCGTGGGTTTTCTCCGGGTACTCCGGTTTCCTCCCACATTCCAAAAACATGCTAGGTTAATTGGCGACTCCAAATTGTCCATAGGTATGAATGTGAGTGTGAATGGTTGTTTGTCTATATGTGCCCTGTGATTGGCTGGCCACCAGTCCAGGGTGTACCCCGCCTCTTGCCCAAAGACAGCTGGGATAGGCTCCAGAACCCCCCCCCCCCCGTGACCCTCGTGAGGATAAGCGGTAGAAAATGAATGAATGTCTACGCTTCACTGATGATGCTTTTCTTTGTTCGGCGGTCCTTGAACTCACCACATTTGTGTGCTGTGACTTTGAGACGCCAATGTTACAGCAATGGCTACGAAAGCACTAGCTTTAAGTCATGTTGTCATTATTTTTTTGAGTCAACCGCTCAACCTGTAACATAAAAACATGGACGCTAACCAAGGTTCCATTGTACATTTATTCTGGGCGTATAAATTACCGGCTGTTTTTCACTATTAACTGGTTATCCCAGTGGATCTATCAAATATGCTAAGCTATCTGAACAAAACATCCGCATCTTATTTGTGACAAAACGTGTGTATTATGTAACACTACACTACATATCATTAATAGTGCATTCATTACATTGTTAGAATCTTTGGACACCCCTCCTGTAAGAGAATGTTGGCAGAACTTGTTCAATGACCCAATGTCCTGACCCCGAAATATAAGACTTCTAAAGAAGTCTCAAGCCACTTTAAACATATTTTAACACTGAGTGTTAAAACTAACTTGGCACTTTTTGTTTTGACATCGACACTGAGCACTTACTAAAATGATTGGATTGGGTGAAATTTAAAGGAGCAAGAAGTGGAAGCACATCACAAAAAAAAAAAAAAAAAAAGGGAAATGAACTCCACGTCAAATTGACCCCAAATATGAATTTTGCTTGAATGTAGCATACAGCACCTATTGATACTTTGTTTTTTTTTATATGCATACATTTCTACAATCAAAAATATGCCCCGTGTTATGAATACACCACTGATGTTTCACTGCTTCTGTGCTAAAGATGCTTTTTAACCTCCCTGTCTAGATATGTGGGATGGATTTTTTAATTTAACACTAAATTCACGTGTTGCCATCATATTCCTGCCTTTAAAAAAATATATATATATATATCTGTAACCCAAATTATTATTTATTTACTTTGCACCTGAATGTGTTAATAAGCTAGATCATTCATGAAAGGTGACGTAAGTATGCTGTATACCATACCTGTCAATTTCATCCCACTTTTTGATAGTTTCCGGTATTTTCAGTTTTTAAAATTCAAGAATTCACTTAGAAAATAATCAGTGTGATACAAATTGGTAGAAATTCCCTTTATTTTTCCCCCGAAAATATCATTTACTTTAACATGCAAATGTTGACAGGTATGCTGTACAACATAAGGGACACCTGCACCGTCTAAGGCAGTGCTTCTCAATTATTTTCTGTCACCCCCCCACCCCGCAAAAACAACACAAACACCCCCCCAGGATTGGAACTGACAATATTTATTAATTTGCCTATACTGTACAGACTTAACTTGAAACTGAAAGCAGGAAAATGCAACATAATGGAGAGTCTCGACAGTACCCCCCCTCCAACACTATTTGAGAAGCACTGGTCTAAGGAGATCAAAGTCATTCTGCCTTTATAGCTCCTGTTTATTATTGTGGTTTTACTCCCAGTGAGAGCTGTGTCTAATACTTTCATATAGTTTTTTTTTATATATATAACCTAGAATATTACACTCATATTTCAGCATTGCTGTCTTTTAGGGACGGGAAAAACTAGTTTTGATGCTGCTTTTATATCGGAGCTTATTAGAACGCACAGGTGGTCTTTTGTTTTCAAAGAAAAAAAAAAAAAGAAGTACAAACCGCTTGATAGGACGTCTTTGTGACTTCAAAATATGGCCTCCTGATTGTATGCGTTTGTCATAAAGTTAGGGTGGGCCAAAGAGTCACTTTTTTTAGTCCCTCGTCTCGCCTATGTACAGTAAAAGCTGTTTACATTGGACCCCCATCACGGACGAACGAAGCCCTGCAGTGTCACGGGCATTGGACTTCTTTGGGGGAAATGTGACTTCCTAGGACTCCAACGGGAGATGGTTCCTGTTAAACCACGAACATAAACCAAACTTCATTCCAAGACGGGGGCGATGGAGGGGCTGTCTGTTTGCAGTCCAAAGCGGGATGCCGTTTTTCTGAGTTGCTTCAGCGTGTCGGTGAAGCAATAAAGTTAAAGTTCAAGTGTTGCCCCCCGTGTTCAAACATGACTGTTTGGTCCTCCCCATGTATGGAATATAGATACATACCATATAACTCCATGTACTTAAGAAGCTAATAGAGCTATTAGCAGTTCTATTAGCAAGGTAGTTGAAAAAAGAAGTGATCTTAATTCCTTTTGATTCTGATGTGTTTTTATTCTGTGCATTTTCTGTACTTGCAGTCATGCAAAGTGAATCTTAGAACATGTTTTATTTCTTAGTCTCTCCGGGTGGAAAACGGTGATGCTGGTCAGGTGGTTGCAATGTGAGGAAAAGTTTATTTCCGTTTAAATGTGGCGTCCTGGGATCAATGATAAAAAAAAAAGTTGACTGGTGTGTTTGTGTGTGTGTGTTTGTGTGAGACAAAAGAAATGATGGTGTCAATGGAAGAATAGAGATGTGTGAGAGAAAAAAAAATGTACTGTATACAGAGTTTTAGGTGAAACAACTCCAGAACAAAACAATAAATGTGACTTCCGTTTCAGAATCGGAATTGTTGCCTTACTTATTCCAGAACACACTCGTCTTTGCACTAGAGGTGTGCGATGCTACTGAGAAAAACAATGGCGGAGACGGACGGACATTTTTCATTGGAGTGGCCAAGGTTGAGACCATGACTCTGATATACTTGAGTTGTGGCCATCACGCTGCCAGTTGCGTCTATTAGAACAATTAATAGCTGAGAAGTGTTCCGAGGACATGTATTCAATGGTTCTTGTTCACCATCATGGCGGCCAAATGGAAGTGGCTACCCATGCTACATAGGCCTTGAAGTCAAATTTAACCGGAATCGGAATCATGGAAAACCTAAAATCTGATTTTATTGACCACAGAAAGTTGTGTGCTGCAGTGAAACGGTGGTTAGGCTGAACTAATTCATGTTTTGCACCACAGAGCCTCGTTTTGTCGAAATTGTCCCCCAGATGTGGGGGTGGCCGGAGAGTGAACAAGGTTGGCCACAGCCACCCCTGACCACCTCATAGCTCCGCCACTAAGTCTGCATCAAAGACCAAGTTATTTCTACACCATGAATGTGTGAACCTTTGCATGGTGATTGGTCTTACTGGACACTTTTGGAGCCTGGACCAACTTGTGCCGTGGCATCATTTGGTTGCTGGCAATGTGGACATCACCACACAGACTGGGGTCCTCAAGGGGTTGAGAAGGTGTCCTATGGCAATGTCTTGTCATTCCTTATACTCTCCAACAGAGGTCGCCATTCGACAATTCACTTTTAGGTTTGCTATGAATGTTTAAGAGCATCCTGTGTGGTTACAATCTGCACTGTTGGTTGACGGGAATGCAACAGTAAATCATATGTATGGTAATAGTAATGGTTTTATTTCATTTGAACATGCATCAGATTACAATTGAATGCATCCCATAATCAGTTCACAGTTCCACATGTCCAAAAGGAGTAGGAAGAAGCAAAGCTTATTAAATCCTACCCCTCCATCTGGTACTTTTACAATCAGTAACTGTTACATTTGTTCACTTCCTGCTTTCCTAATATAGTTTAAGTTCTAATTTTTTTTGTCACGTACTGAAGTACAAGGTGATACGACCATCCAATGACATAATGGGTACCATAGTAAGTGTCAATATAGTGATATATATAGCACATCATGACTGGTTCAAGACTCTTCATCCTTGTATTTAGCAAACATCAACTGCTTGTATTGTTTCTTGAATTGGCTCATCGTTGTGCATTGTTTGAGGGTCTTACTCAATCCATTCCATAGTTTGATTCCACATACTGAAATGCTATGGCTTTTTAACGTAGTCCTAGCATATAAGTGTTTCAAATTTAGTTCTTCCCTGAGATCATATTTCTATATCTGACATAAAAGTTCAATTTATGAAATAAAAGGTCATGATTACAAGGTAAGAAAGTCATAAATTTATGATAAGTAGTGATAGTAGTGCCAATCATGAGGTAAAAAACCAGGTCAACGCTTTTCGAAATCTAAACAAATGAAGTGGCAATGAATGCATTGTATTCCACTGTATTGAGAAACCATGTTAATTCATTCAATACCAAACATCCATATAATCCCGAATGTCCAATCCCAGTACCGTATTTATACGTCTTTTACTATTTTTTTTTTGCACAGAGACAGAAAGAGGTGATGATGCAACTCCCCACTAATGGATTTCACTTCTGTTTGCCTCTTTTCTCAGTATTTTCCCATGAGTGGTATGTAAGTGTTGTGCAACTCTGCTGAGTCTGTGTGTCAAGGAAAAGCTATTAGGCTGAATCTATAGGTTTATTAATAATATCTAACTATGTGAATTTTCATCGATGTCCACCTCCCACATATGACCAAAATTTGTTCTGCTCCAAATTTTATAGTTCAAAAACCCCTGTTTAAAAATACAGATAAAAAAACAAACACAAAACACTTAAATTACCTTCTAATGCAATGGATTGTTGTCTATTAAATTAGTTGAAAGACATGAAAATGTCATTAGACGTAAGGGGACACAGTCATGCAATGCACTGCAATCACAAAAGCATATTGATTTCTGTTTTTAAGGCATCTTTTGAAAAGGGCTTTTACTCATGAAGAGCATATTGAAAAGACAAACAAACCTTTTTTTCAATTCTTATTGACCCGGAACCTACCATAAAAGCAATTAGTTTATTGTCAATGATGGAAGCTGATTACTTCTCAGCGATAGGATCCATCCCTTCCCTGCTTAAACATCTAAAAGCATGTAAATCTCCAGGGCTTTATTGATTTATTGCATCTAGTAAAATGATTCATTCCTGTCAAAACACCTCTGACGGGTGGTTGAGTTAATGTAAATAACCGTGCCCCCTGTAATTGCTTGTCCATGTTGTTTTGCTTGGACATTCATCCCTCCCACTGACCCGTGCAAGCAGTTCACAAGTGCTCTGAAGAGGCGTGGTAACTCATCCAGTGGAGTTCAGTGACTTAAACTTGAAAGTAATCATTATGTAATTATACACAGGGTTATAATAAAGACAAAGTTATATTGTAGTTGCAATGACAACCCTGGATCACAGTGATCCCTCGTTTAATTAGTTCCAGATCCGACCGTGAGAAGCGAATTTCCTCAAACAAGTATTCCTTATTTTGACATTTTTGTAGCTAGAGCACAATCAACCATTTTACAACCTTATGAATATGGTTTTTAATATTATTTGAGCCCTCTAGATATGAAATAACACCCCTATGTATTCAATAATGGAGCAGAATGGCAGACAGGAAGTGACATTGAATGTTCAGAGTTGAGTTTCTGCTTCATCTGGGTTACGGGTTATAAGGGATTTTTATTTGGGATTATTGTGCTTGTGTGTAGATTACCCCCGATTTTGGATCAGTATTTGTAATAAAGCTCCAGAACCCTTCCCATGTCTCTTCAATTGCCATTGTTCACAATCCAGGTTTAAGCCCTCACAATCGATATATACTCGCCACTAATGAATGATTTCGCAGCAAAAATGATATTTGTTTACCACAATATCATATCAATAAAACAGTAGATGCCCGCTTTTCACAGGGGTTATATCCGGGGTCACAAGCGAATGGCAAAAGTGCACAAGTAATTGATACGCCCATAAACAGTTCTATTGTTGACACTCCAAAACCTTCAAACCCTCATACTCGCTTGATGTTGATGTTCTCCCTCGATTTCGGATCAACATTTGCAATAAAGGTTGTATCAGGCTCTCAAACTTCAGTTGGCATCGTTCACTAGCAACAGACGCTAGCAAGTTGAAAGCAAAATGCACAATCCAGTTTATTCAGGTCAAGTTGTTACACTCTGGTGTGTTCAAGGACCACTGAACAAAATGCGAAAGCTGGTGGAAGAACAGACGGAATTAAAGTCACAGTACACAACCATGGTGGGTTCAAGGACCGCCAGAATAAAAGTTTGGCATCAGTAAAGCATAAATATGTAAAAATTGTGGACTTTCTAACTGTAGTACATGTAATAATATGAACAACATGACAAAAAAATGGTTGAGAACTGAAAAATCATCACTCAAGTATGGACATTATCAATATTTGGATGAATTCTCTCGCCACTTCTTCAGTGTTTATACAATCTTTACAGCACACACTGTAATCATATCATGTTTCTTTCAAGATGTGATGTTTGGTGGATTTAGTTCATTTATTTCCCCACTACGGCATTGAACTGTTACAAATGTGACGGGCCTGCTTGAACATGCAAAAAACCATAATGGATGTTTCATGGTTTGGTTGTTCTAAGTCCTTCATACTTGGATGTTTGGTTTGGACTCCAATAAGAGAAGAACAGTGGCACCATGCTGCTGCAGCTAGGTTGCGCAAACACCTTGCGAACACAAACAGCAAACAGCTGCATCAAGCCAATATGTGCCATTGCTGTCTATCTATCACCGAGGAATGATGGACTGCAGTCATGAAAGAAGGGTCGTTGTGCTCTTAAGTCAATACTTCTTGGTAAAACCACTAAATGTGAAATGTCAACATTCATGTCCACACGTTGAACTCCGTTGGCTTGGGTACAGTTTGTGAAATAGAACTTAGAACCATAGAACCTTTCATAAACACCTTAACGAGGTCACAACCGTCATAGGCCATAACTTTATTTACATCAGTGCTAACATGATCCAGCTTATAGGTTATTTTCCGTCAAACCTACAGTAATAGTGATTGCCCCCTAAACCTAATAAATGGTTGGGCCACCTTTAGCAGCAACAACTGCAATCAAGCATTTGTGATAACTTGCAATGAGTCTCTTGTTGTCATTCAGCCACAGCATCTCAATAGGATTCAGGTCAGGACTTTGACCAGGCCCCTCTAAAGTCTTCATTTGGTTTTTCTTCAGCCATTCAGAGGTGGACCCAAGTTGGTTTCAGCTTGAGGTGGACCCGAGTTGGTTTCGGCTTGAGGTGGACCCGAGTTGGTTTGAGCTTGAGGTGGACCCATATGGGTATCAGCTTGAGGTGGGCCCGAGTTGGTATCAGCTTGAGGTGGACCTGAGTTGGTATCGGCTTGAGGTGGACCCGAGTTGGTTTCGGCTTGAGGTGGACCCATGTGGGTATCAGCTTGAGGTGGACCCCAGTTGGTATCGGCTTAAGGTGGACCCGAGTTGGTATCGGCTTGAGGTGGACCCGAGTTGGTATCGGCTTGAGGTGGACCTGAGTTGGTTTCGGCTTGAGGTGGACCCGAGCTGGTTTCGGCTTGAGGTGGACCCGAGCTGGTTTTGTCTTGAGGTGGACCCGAGCTGGTTTTGTCTTGAGGTGGACCCGAGTTGGTATCAGCTTGAGGTGGACCCGAGTTGGTTTCGACTTGAGGTGGACCTGACTTGGTTTTCGACTTGAGGTGGACCCGACTCGGTTTCGACTTGAGGTGGACCCGACTTGGTTTCGGCTTGAGGTGGACCCGAGTTGGTTTCGGACCCAAGTTGATTTTGGCTTGAGGTGGACCCAAGATGGTTTCGGCTTGAGGTGGACCCTAGATGGTTTCGGCTTGAGGTGCACCCGCGTCGGTTTCAGCTTGAGGTGGACCTGCGTCGGTTTCAGGTTGAAGTGGACCCGAGTCAGTTTCAGCTTGAGGTGGACCCTCGTCGGTTTTGACTTGAGGTGGACCCGACTTGGTTTCGGCTTGAGGTGGACCCGAGTTGGTTTCGGACCCGAGTTGGTTTCTGCTTGAGGTGGACCCGAGTTGGTTTCGGCTTGAGGTGGACCCGAGTTGGTTTCAGCCTGAGGTGGACCCGAGTCGGTTTCAGCCTGAGGTGGACCCGAGTTGGTTTCAGCTTGAAGTGGACCCAAGTCGGTTTCAGCTTGAGGTCACCAACAGATGGCCGGATATTTCTCCTTCAGGATTTCCATTCCATTTATCACAGCAAGTCTTCTAGGTACTAAAGCAGCAAAACAGCCCCAGACCATCACACTACCACCATCATATTTTACTGTTGGTACGATTGTTCTTTTTCTAAAATGTGCTGTAGTGTAATGGGACACACGTCTTCCAAAAAGGTCAACTTTTGTCTCGTTGTGAGTATTTTCCCAAAGGTCTTGGGGATCATCAAGACTCAGGTTTTTGTCCAGTGTCTTGAAGACAGTGTCAGAGTCTTGAAGTCAGATCTGCAACGCGGTGACTCTGAGTCATTTCGGCCATGCATTTAAAGGAAGGAAAACCCAAGATGCTTGAACTCTTATCAGGACCAAACTGCTCACTGTTGGACTGATTACTTAGCTTCCTGATTGTGCTGATTTCAGTCCCGGTGTGTTTTCTCTCCTTACATAACCCTCAGGCACTTTACTCCTTTATAGATGCGCATCACATTCTTGTTAGGAGTCTTATCGTCCAAGCTCTTCTCTTATGAATCTCATTTCCTGCATGCTTCCATATGTTTGTTTTAGACCCACATCTATCTCGCTGTTTACTTTGTGGCGCAGCTCTTTGCCGTCCCAACAGAGCATTTGTATCGATCTCTCCCTGCTCCATATGCTTTTACCGAGAGTGTCGACGTAGCAAAATGAGCCAGGACATTATGATAATGCTCATTTGGCATTAAACATAGTCAATTGTGATAGATGATTGGCTTTACATAACCTGTTCCTAATGGTATGGTATTAAAGGCCAAATACTCAGGAAAATTGATTAAATTGTGAGGAGATAAAACCTGGTTCAGATCCATTTATAGCTTTGTTTTTAAATGCACAACCTTAGCCATTAAGTGTGCGGAATAATGCATCCAAATATCTGAATATGCTTATCTACTGTATATAAGGTTATATCGTGACCTTTAGGACCTCCCACATTTTAATCCTGCGTTCATTCATGTCTTCTCTGTCTTCAGTGAAGCTCATTTTAACAGGAAGTGAGCAGGACAGGAGGGGTTTGAAGATTAGGACGTTGGCTGCACAAAATCGTTGACAGGTAAATGACGACACTGGCGGGACAACATATATATATTTTTTTCATTTCAATCATTTTTTTAAATGCTGGAGCCTATCCCAGCTGTCTTCGGGCGACAGGCGGGGTACACCCTGGACTGGTGGCCAGCCAATCACAGGGCACATATAGACAAACAACCATTCACACTCACATTCATACCTATGGACAATTTGGAGTCGCCAATTAACCTAGCATGTTTTTGGAATGTGGGAGGAAACCGGAGTACCCGGAGAAAACCTACGCATGAACGGGGAGAACATGCAAACTCCACACAGAGATGGCCGAGGGTGGGATTGAACCCTGGTCTCCTAGCTGTGAAGTCCGCGCGCTAACCACTTCACCACCGTGCAGCCCACCAAAGGAGTTAATCATTAAAATCACCTACTTTAGTAGGTACAATGTCTCGGCCCTCCATGGCATGAGTTTGACACCCCTGCTTTAAGTGCAAGGGCCACAAGGGCCACTAACAAAGAAACAGTACATCGGAAGTGCAGAAGTCTGTATGTATAGTTTCCACCATTCGGTACTGGATTAAAATTGGAATTGCAAATGCAAAATAAGGCAAAAACGGTAGTTTATCACAACTTACAGTGAGAGTCGCCATTTAAGTTAGGATGCATGTATTTTGGAATGTGGGAGGAAACCGGAGTCCGCGGAGAAAACCCACACATGCACGGGAAGAACATGCAAACTCCGCACAGCTGAGATTCGAACCCAGGTCTTCCCGATCTCTGGACTGTAAACGTCTGACCAACAAGGATTTCTCTGCAAAGTACCAAGTCACTTTTGGCTTGGGGATGAAATACTTATTTCACTCAACCAAAAGCTACTTGAGCCCCAAATACTCCGATACTGGAAAGCAACCAACAGACGCGATGCAACAGACTCTCTAGTGCTGAAGATTTTGAGGCTGTTGCTTGGCAACTTGAAGTTTCAAGTCCCTCTCATACATTTACTATGGGATGAAAGTCCAGTTTCTTCGCAGGTCATTCCAAATAAATAACATAAAAAGATGTATGTTTACTGCTTGGCTGAGGTAATGACTGACCACCATTACGACTCCATTACAATTCCTGCAGCCCGCAAACGCATTAGCGCCTCATTGCCAGCTCATTAATGAAGGTTAATGTCACTCGTTCCGCAAAAAGGTTGAATGGCTTTCCCGTAACTGTGAGTAATTTGTGGAGACTTCCTGATGCCGTCACCAAAAAAACAAAGTTAAGTTGAGTCCATCTTCTGCTCAGGGTCCCAATTCGACCAGGGGCGGCCCTGAGAGATATCACCAGTACATGCTGTTGATTTATACTGAAAAAAAATAACAATTACTGACTTTATTTACTATTCGTAAGTTTACCACTGCCATTCAAGTGTATTCAGTTGGAGAAAAATGACGTTAAGTTGAGAAACTGAGGCTAACGAAATGCACAATTTGGCTGCAGCCAGCAGAGGCATTTTTGATGCAGCCTCAACAAGAACGACACAATTGCTCATTCATTTGCATATAGCCAGTTAAGGAAATTATAACAATTATGCCTCTCATAGTTATTAACCACATTTTCAATTGAGTTTTACATGACAATTACAGGAATGCAGTAGACAAAAGGAAGGCAACGCTGTCTTTAGATAATTCATTACCTCCCCCAAGGAGATAATATCTTGAAAAGTTCAGTATGTAATTGGATCAAATTTTCAGGAATTAAGAGAAATGAGAAATGGAAGAGCTGATTAATTTTTTTTGCATGGATTTGGATCTCCGTCTGGATCCAGGAATTGTTTAGAATTGTTTTAGAATTCTTTAACATTGCAAGATAGGACCATTTTTGGTATTTGTTCATATACGTAACTCCACAAAAAATGGTCAAGGGTGGGATTGAACCCTGGTCTCCTAGCTGTGAGGTCTGCGCGCTAACTACTCGTCCGCCGTGCCGCCCTTCTATTTAAATTACCATTAAAAAAAAAAATAGTACAGTACTGTAGAGTTGAATAGTTTAACAGTAATCATAGTATATCTGTAGTCACAGATAATTGGTTTCAAACCCAACTGTGATAAGTGAATTTCATAATTTTATTAATTAAATATTTATGTAGTGAGAGCATAGAAACCTGTTTAGGACCTTCTAAATACATTTTAGAACATAATTAGAGCCGTCCAAACATGAAATAACATCCCCATAGTCACTTTAACACCCATATTATCCAATATAGTAGACATAATTAAATTAGAATTATTCACTGTACTTCTATTTTCCATGTGTGGGCACCAGTTTAATGAAGCCAATTGTCTGACATCTCGATTTATTTCCTCAACTCAACAAGTACAGGAAGAGACACGATTGTGTATCTTGACCACACACGTTTCTCCTTTTAAGATGTGATAAAATCCCAGTGTTGCTCTGGTTTAGATTGTTTATTCAGTTGTGCGTCCTCCTCTTCAACCTTCCTGTTAGGCTATTTTAGTCCTGGGAAGTATTTTCATCAGCGATTTGGAGATGATGATGTTTTTATCAACGGGTATTTATCCTCCTCAACCAGTGTGAAGGTCAAGTTAGGGGGCAGATTTATTTGTTCTTAGTGTATACTTATGGGAATAGGAGTCATTTGTTTATCATTTATCATTTAAAACTATAAAAGTAGGTTTTGTGTTAACATATTATGAAGTCAGCTGTTGATGATGACTGATTTATTGACTTCTGTCTACGGTTTGCTGTTTTATTAGCAAGCTAACGATGCTAATTTGTGACACAAATACATTAAAGGGTGTGTCCAAATGGTAGCATTGTAAGCTAGCTCATATTAACTCATTTTCTTGTGTTGTAATGCACAGAAAAGGGAAAGAAATATATGTTTATGTTTTATACAAGGATTGTATTGATGGGCAAATGTTCCCCTTTGATGTCTTTTTGTCATAAATTAGCATCCTGAGCTTGCTAACCAAATGGCAAGCAGAGCCAGAAGTCAGTAAATCACCCATCATCAGAAGCTGATAATGTTAAATAACAATAATAATAATAATGTAATAATGTTAAATAATAATGTTAAATTTACAAACACTGTTGGACTTACGCAGTGTATTAATAACACGACAAATATTGGTGTAAAATGGTGGACGTAAACCGAAAAAAATGCTAACCAGGGTGGACACTAACCCGAGTTCCACTGTGTAGGTAATGTGTAATTTTAGTGCATTTCATTTATTTTAATTTTTAAACTTGTTGTGGGCAGCACAGTGTGCAAGTGGTTAGCGCATAGGCCTCACATCTAGGAGACCCGAGTTCGATTCCACCCTCGACCATCTCTGTGTGGAGTTTGCATGTGTGGGTTTTCTCCGGGTACTCCGGTCAAGCCACACCTTTATGTTTTGACGGGTGATGCATTCATGAACATTCAGAAAATATCAATAATATAAGTATATGTGTGGTCATTACATACAAATATGAATCTGTAAAATTGTATGAAATGTATATGTAGTACAATAGTATATACATGTAACTGTATGGAATTGATATATTCAATTATATATGAAATGTATCTCTTTGTTCATAAAATATGGTAAAAATTGACATATTTCGCACATAGTTGCAAATTTGATTAATCGTGATTATTTGAAAACAGATTAAGTTGATTAAATGTTATAATCATTTGACAGGCCTAGACAAAATGTCACTAATGCCAATTCCGCATTTATGATTCTGTGTAATGACGGTGGGCTCCATGGTAGCGTGGTTAGCGTGCTGGCCACACAGCTAGGAGACCCGGGTTTGATTTCACGCTCAGGTGTGCATGAATTTTCTCCAGGTAATCCAGTTTCCTCCCACATTCCAAAAACATGTTAGGTTAATTGGCGACTCCAAATTGTCCATAGGTATGAATGTGAGTGTGAATGGTTGTTTGTCTACGTAAATGTGCCCTGTGATTGGTTGGTGACCAGTCCAGGGTGTACCCCGCCTCTTGCCCGAAGACAGCTGGGATAGGCTCCAGCATCCCCCGCGACCCTTGTGAGGATAAGCGGTAGAAAATGAATGAAGTTAGTTACTCATTCTTTCCCGCACGACAAAAAACAAACAAACAAGCAGTAATCATGTGTTAACCTTTCATATCCACCAATAGGAATACAGATTTCAAGATCAAGAGGGCTGAGCTAATTAGTGGCCGGTGGTACACATGAAATGGGACAGCTTTAGACGCTGTGTTGAGAAGTGAAGCAACAACAACTCCACAGTAAAGGCAGTGTTTGGTCTTACAGCTGCCTGCTGTCCTTGCTTGACCTTCCGTGTCTCCACGCTTAGAGCGGAAGGGCTGGACTGGGCCAAGATTGCTTGTAATAACAAATGACTTCACATAATGGTCCTGTAATGCATGCTTCCAATTTTTTGGTGGTTATAGATACGTTTGTTATAGTAATTGTGAAAAAACAACCCCCCACCAAAAAAATGCTGGACTTAAAAAACAATTTTCGACATAGATTACACATATTTTTCATAAAAGGTGTCCTAATTTGGTTACTGTTAAGAAGTATACAGTGCATCCCTGCACATTCACCATTCATGTCTCTACAAAAATGTCTTGTGGTCCTTGAATGCACCATCGTTGTGTGCTGAGAAAGTTTGTTTCGCTATGGAAGCACCAGCTTCGATGTTCATTCATTTTCGACCGCTTATCCTCACAAGGGTCGCGGGGGTGCTGGAACCTATCCCAGCTGCCTTCGGGCGAGAGGTGGGGTACACCCTGGACTGGTCGCCAGCCAATCACAGGCCACATATAGACAAACAACCATTCACACTCACATTCATGGACAATGG
Source organism: Doryrhamphus excisus (assembly GCF_030265055.1). NCBI lineage: Eukaryota > Metazoa > Chordata > Actinopteri > Syngnathiformes > Syngnathidae > Doryrhamphus > Doryrhamphus excisus. Next base: position 6,888,789 of record NC_080480.1, read on the forward strand.
ACAATTTGGAGTGGCCAATTAACCTAGCATGTTTTTGGAATGTGGGAGGAAACCGAAGTACCCGGAGAAAACCCACGCATGCACGGGGAGAACATGCAAACTCCACACAGAGATGGCCGAGCGTGGAATTGAACCTGGGTCTCCTAGCTGTGAGGTCGCCGTGCAGCCCCATCCATCATCTTGTATTATTTATTTTGTACTTCTTTTCCTCCCAACAACGTATTTGTACGTCTAAAAGAGGTGATGACATAACTCTCCACTAATGCATTTCACTTCAGAGCAATTTTAAGTCCTAAATACAAAGTCCTTTTTTAGTTGGGAACTGATATTTTCTTGAAACGTATACATGTTCTACTGCTGATTACTGAAAAACAAGGGTTTAGTCTTTCTTTTGGTAGGTTCTATGTTTATATAGCCATAAAACACAATATTCTGTGTGCCTTGAAAGATCCGTCAAAATCATATAAATGGACGGAACTGAAGGGGTTGTCTTTTGAAAAATGACAGGGAAGTGTCTTAAGCCTATATCGGGCTTAAACCTGCATGTTGTCGTGAGTGAACAATGGCAATTGAAGCCTGGCTATCGGGAGTACTGGGAGTTGTCCCAGTGGGCCGATCAATAATGGGCCAATTGACGGTTGTTTATTTATGTATAAATTTATTGCTCCTCCATGCCTTGGTAACTACGGTAACTCATCTCCTAACTATTGCCCACCTCTACCAGAGACATGAAGTAAGCCCCCACATACTGCATGTTTTTTAATGTAATAGTTAAATACCCCTTAGGAGAAGCTACACAATTACTGTACAAGGGCTAGTCGAAAAGTGTTTGAATTTTAAGGTGGGAGTGATTTAGCTGGAGGTTTTAAATGTCTCCAAAGAAACCCAAAAAAAGACATGCTGAGTCACCCACCCTTGTTTATCTCCCATATTTGGGAACGCGGATCTATTACTGACTTACTTATTGTTCCAGACAAGAACCCTAGGCTGAAGTCTGTAGCCCACTGTGGACTTTTCTTATTGTCCTGACACAATAACACTCATGTTTGACCTTTATTACACTGTATGTCACACATACGCTGTATTAAATATGAAGGGTAACATTATATATAAAGCAGGGGTCTCAAACTCAATTTACTTGGGGGCCACTGGAGCTTGGGTCTGGGTGAGACTGGGCCACATCAGGTCCCCCCCCCCCCCCCCCTCTAAAAAAAATGCATTTACTCAAAACAGAAAAATGAATAAACTTTGCTTTGGTTTGCTTTTATTTTTCTGCACAAAATAAGATGAAAAAAAATAAACAAATCAAGAATAAAGAAAATCAATCAATCAGTAATAAATAAATAAATATAAAAATAATAATAAAACAGCAAATAATAAAAACTTAGGAAACCACATATAGTTGGTGGGTAGACAAATTATTTTTTTCAGATTAAAATGAACAAAGCATTATTAGAGCCCTGTAGACATGACAAAACACGACTATCACATTGTCACATTTATACTTTTTTTATTTACAACATATTGCGCAACTGCAGGGTCTTGAGACACATGCTAACTCGCAAACTAGAGAGCTAGCGACCTTTAAACGGTAGCCTTCAAGTTATTTCCTTTAAACTTAAACAGCCAAAAACTTACCACTTCCACACGGATAGGGAGGATAACTCATTCATTCATTTTCTACCGCTTTTTCCTCACGAGGGTCGCGGGGGTGCTGGAGCCTATCCCAGCTGTCTTCGGGCGAGAGGCGGGGTACACCCTGGACTGGTGGCCAGCCAATCACAGGGCACATATAGACAAACAACCATTCACACTCACATTCATACCTATGGACAATTTGGAGTGGCCAATTAACCTAGCATGTTTTTGGAATGTGTGAGGAAACCGGAGTACCCGGAGAAAACCCACGCATGCACAGGGAGAACATGCAAACTCCACACAGAGATGGCCGAGGGTGGGAATTGAACCCTGGTCTCCTAGCTGTGAGGTCTGCGCACTAACCACCAGACCGAGAGGATAACTATACAGTTATTTAACCTTTAACATGAACATTAATCAAACGTAATAATTTTTTCTGGGTACATGATACCATACAGCATCCATATCAAACTTGCGCGGGCTGCACTAACATTAAACTTTCATATCAAGGCGGGGGCCTCAAACTAGTGTCCTGCGGGCCACATTTGGCCCGCGGGCCGCGTGTTTGAGACCCCTGATATAAAGGGTATCGACTTTGTTAACATGAATGAGCCTTAATATTTGACTTTATTTCAGTGCATTATCATATTTCTATGGAGATGTTTTCCGCAGTCACACACTCATCCATCTTTTTGGCTTCTGTACAGAATACAGTTGGGAGAATTATCTCTGTGGCCTCCCAGAAATAGTTTTCACCCTTTTTTGCAGCCCATCTGAACCACAATATTATGACTGACTAATCAAGTCTGTTTGGCCGCTAATCGTCTTGTTTGAATCAGCATCAACTGGAAAAAGAACACACTTCTGAAGTATTTGAAATGACCGTATATTGTAAGAGAGCGGTAAGTCAGACTTCGATACGGAGTAAATATTAAATAGAAACAGTTGGCGACTGTCAAGGACACAAGGCCCAGAAAATAGATATATATTTTTCCCGTGGGTGTCATTGTATTATTTTAGTTTCATCCGGGTATTTGTGCCAAAGCAGAAGCACAATGACGCACACCCAAGGACACCGTACAAAGACTACATATAACACAAGACCAAACAATAATGGAAAAGTGTCATTAACGGTTGATGGAGATGTATTATCATTATTATTATTATTGCTCCAGGTGTGGAGTTTGCATATTCACCCAAGCTTACTACTTTTCTGTGTTTGAAGACAATTTTCCACAAAAAGTTTTTGCAGACAGTCAAAATATTACACATAGCAAGCTAAATTTTCCCATGTATCATTTTGCAAAATCAATTGCCCAAGCTCATTCTTTGTTGTTTGTTGCTCGTCTGTTAAATAACTCACCATGGGGCCAAAAAAAGTGTGGCCGATCTCACCAGGATGTACCGAAAGTCCACATAAGTGATGTTAAATTCATTAGTCCATGTACTGCAAAACTATAATTATATTCTCTAAAATGGATTTCTGTTTGGGTGAGAGGTGGGGTACACCCCGGACTGGTTGCCAGCCAATCACAGGGCACATATACGTAGATAAACAACCATTCACACTCACATTCATACCTATGGACAATTCGGAGTCGCCAATTAACGTAGCATGTTTTTGGAATGTGGGAGGAAACCGGAGTACCCGGAGAAAACCCACGCATGCACGGGGAGAACATGCAAACTCCACACAGAGATGGCCGAGGGTGGAATTGAACTCGGGTCTCCTAGTTGTGAGGCCTGCGCACTAACCACTCAACCACCGTGCAGATTTAAATGATTTCTTATGGCAAAAGTTAGTTTTTTGTTAGATTTTTGAATGGTTTCCTAAAAAAAAGCAAGGTTGAGGCCTTTTTCAGTGAGTCACTGGTCTTATCTTGCGCTTTTATTTTGAAGGGATTTTTTAAAATGTTGTTTATTCATTTTTATATAGGTGGCGACAACACTGCTATTTGAAACCCAAAGTCGTTGAAGAAGACCAACAATGTAGGTTAGAAGTCTGCTGCCATTATAGTATTGAATGAGTGCTGCATTCCAAGACCCACAAGTGTTGATGTTTGGTCCAAACCTGATATGTGCTGCTGATTCCACATACTTTATATACACTATCTGCTATCTAGCATGTGCAAAAGCTTCAAGTCAGCAAGCTTGTAAGTGCTGTATCAGCCATGGCTGAGGTTTACCGCATTGGGGGCAAGATTAGCGTGCTTCTTAAAAACAAGGAAGGGCCTACATGGAAGGAGTATGTGTCTTCATTGCGTTTCTTGTTCATGCAAAGCTCCAGACTGCAACTAAATGGTTGCATTTTGCGACTAAAATATGAGACATTGTAAGTGAATTCTTTATGTGCTTGCACAGGTGCAACGGCAAAGCAACAGATTTTGTCCCTTATTATTGTGAGAATTAAAAATATGGAGTCAAATGACGACAACTCGTCACAGTCTAAGCCTAGCCACGGCAGCGTGTGTGATCGCTCACGTTTCAATTGCATTTAATCGACTTTTCTACCATCTTTGTTTACATATTTTGCCTGGTTCTCACTTTGTTCTCTCTCTCTGGCGGCAGCAAGCTAGCTAGAGTTACCTTTTTTATGAACTTTGGTTAACGTCATTAATCCGCTCTGGAAGGTCTAACTCAAACCAAAATGGACTCTAACCAAAGCAAACTTTCGAAAATAATGTAAAACCAAAAAACACATAACATTTTTTAAATAATAATATATATTTTTTAATATTATGAGGAAAATAACTTCATAATATTATGACATCATTCTTGTAAAATTGCGACTTTTTCATATTCAATTACAATTCTATCAGCTTGTTCTTTAGACACCCCTGTTCTTAAAATATTATCCCAGGCTAGTCTGGGAGGATAACCTCCTCTTCTCCTCACCAGTAATTTTTATCCTTAATCTAGCTGAGCACATAGTGACGTGTGTCCTCTCTCTGAACTTTTTATGATGTGCATTTTCACTTCCATGTTCAGGGCTTTCCTTTTATTTGGCACTGCAATGACGTCAGCCTCCCTCTGGGCTGCTTGTCCTCCAATGAAATGCTTTGCTTTGCAATGCATTACGGGAAAATTATGGATCTTCTTCCATGTTACACTCATATTGGTACATGTTTCTATATTCCTTTTGAGTGTTAATTTGCTGTGTGATGAGTTTAGTGTTCTTTGTAAGATGACACAGTGAGACAGACTGTTATATTGAGGAATGACTTCCTGCTAATTTCTAATGGGGTTACAAACTTTTCTCACTCATGATTGGTGCCTGTGACATAAACAATACTATTGGTACATGTTTTTACATTCCTTTTGAGTGTTAGTTTGCTGTGTGATGAGTTTAGTGTTCTTTGTAAGATGACACAGTGACAGACTGTTATATATGCAAATCTGTTTTCCTATCTAAATTTAGTGGGCTTATACACAGGAATTTATGATAACAAGCAATGTAATTCTTCCTCAGTGCAGCTCTTTACAAGGCACACATTGTATTCTTTCACCACCGCGCACTGTCAGACATAAACATTGTTTCAATTCCAGCCATAGACGAAGGGGAGGAAAAAGAGAGCTCTTCACTTCAAGACAAGTACGAACAAGATTAATACCACAGCCTGGAGCAAATGTTAAGAATGGGAGTCCCGCAGTCGAGCTGAAAATAGCTTACGCTTGACATATGTGAGTGAGGTAGAATGGAAAGCTATGAAGATGACCACTGTTTCACCTTTGTGAAGGCTAATTACTGGAAAAAAAACCATTTTAGCAATATTATAATCATAATGTCCTGCTAGGAGAATGGCAAAGTTATGCATCAAGGCATTTATTTCCGTGCTGACATTTGCAGAATGATGTACGTAGTTCCTCTTATGAGGCAGTGGATTATTTTAACATTACTTATCGTTAATGGGTTTTACATCTCATTGGCTATGGGACTGTACTGTTCTTATCATTGAGCTGTGGCTATCTCACACACCAGTGAGTGGAGTCATTACCTGTGTTTGATGAAAGACAGGAGTGATAATGTCAGAGTCTCAAATGCTGCAGTGGAGGTTATACTGTCTACACTTAACAAAATATAAAGGCAACTTTTGTTTTCGCTCCTGAACTTTTTCTACGTACACAAAAGGCCTGTGTCTCGCAAATATTGTTGAATAATCTGTTGAAATATCAAGTTGCTGATTAGACATCAGGATTATTACACAGGTGTGCCTTAGGTTGGCAACACTAACAGGCCATTCTAAAACGTGCAGTTTAACAAAGAAATTTTTTGTTTAAAATACGCTTTTCCCACTATTCTAACCTATAAATGTAGTTAAAATGTTGTACTCTCGTGTTAAACAATGCCAAAGTTTCAGATAATGAGGTTTGCGCATTTGAAAGTCAGCCCTGAAAGAAGTTTGGGAAGGCTAAAAATGCTCGGTTTCAGAAGGCGGGGTAAAAGTGACACTTTGTGATGTCACAGAGGGGCGGACGTCCTTATATGGTTCATAGTTAGGAAGCACTTTGGGTGTGTGACCAATCACAGCGGAGAGGGCATGCCCGGAGGCAGGGCGTGGGTAGAATAAATGAACAAACAGCTGGAATAGGTGCAGATTCTGGAAGATCTAAAACAATTTCTGTGCAGGTTATTGTGTGTAGCTGCTCTATAGGAGATCACGACTCAATACAAAGGGTCAAAAAATTAGCATGACAGGTCCCCTTTCAGTTTTTTAGGCTCTGTGAGAAATTACCGCAGTAGCTAGTAGTAGTATTGCTTCCCCTGTATTGTTGCTGCTGTATTTTTTTAACAACAAACTATCTTTAAAATGTATAGTTATCATTTTAAAGCACTTTACAAGCACGGTCCCCCACAGTGACATAACAGAAACATCCTCCAGCTGCGTAGGCGAGATTTTACACGTGCATGCATGTGGTATGAGTATAAATTCTCATGCATGGGAAGGAAACTGCGGTTTACTGGTCCCTTAAAGGTCCTCGTGATGATCCCAAGTGTGTCATAACCCCTCCTGTGTGCCGAAACAGGGCCTTTCATCTTCAGCATCCTCAGTCCATGTCACTTGATGTACGTGCAGGAATGCACGATGGTGCTTTTGGTCATGATCAACATTGATGGATCAGTCAGTTCTTCATCAGGGTTAGCTCGGGTTAGCTATTAATCCGACATGAGTATGTTAGTGCATCATTATAACTTATATTAGTCATATCAAATAGAATAATGGACACAGAACATTATAAGTGCAAAATGATGAATCACATTGGCCCACAGCATATTTTTTTAATATAAATATTTGAAAGTATTGTTAAATATAACATAAAAAACTAAAACACAAAAATAAACTACAAGTTTACAAGAATAAAGTCAAAATATTAAGAAAAAAACTTGTAAATTAACAAAAAAAGTAAGAATTTTGCAAGAAACACACAAGAAGATCCTAAAACCAAAAATATGAAAGTAGCAAGAGTTCAACTTTCAGACGCCTGAGAGAGGGACAAGGTATTTAGTGGCCAAGTTAAACACCATCTGACACATAATAAATGTTCCAAGGTTGAAACATTTTGTGTTGTGTTGCATTCCGGTAAACTATAAACAATATTTCAACGTTTGTTTGACTTTTAATGTGAAACCAGACTTTCTCGGGAAACCGCATGAATACGTATTTAAAGTATTGCTTCCAAGTTTTGAAAAAATGTGTGTTTTGATGTGCTTTTATGATTCTTGGCTGAAATATTTGGCCAACAGTACTATTGCTGGTAGGTCTGAGGACCTCATGAGTAGTTACTGAGGAACCAAGGCACATACATTTGGAGTAGTTATCGAGGAACTAATGATACTCACAAACACCCGTTTTGGTGAGTATATGAAATCCTGTTGTTCTCAACAGCATCACTAGCTGTGGTCTGGCTGTCCTTGGTGCAAATGATTATTGAGAGTCACCGTCAGCACAGACAATTACGGAGCTGTTTGGAAAGGAAGCGGATGAAACAGGTACTGTTGTGGTTTTTCAGCTGCAGGGAGTGTTTTTCTTCCTCTGAATTAACATGAAAAAACAACATTTTAATGTTTTGTCTTCATGCATTTCATTTCAGAAAACCAGAAATCCAAAGAGCATAGAAAGCACAAAAATGGTGGATGGTGTTGCAATACTGCCTCCTCCGGAATCCAAAGTCCAGAGGGAAGCTGACGTCATTGCAGCACCCCAATCAGTGCATTGCTCAGATGCAATGCCTTATTGGAACATTTAAAAATATTGGGGATTTTTTCCATGTTGAACTCATATTATATATTAGGGTGAGCCGCTCAGAGTAGAGCCACTTCTCCTTCACATTGAGAGGAGTCAGTTGAGGTGGCTCGGGCATCTAGTCCGGATGCCTCCCGGACGCCTCCCTGGTGAGGTGTTCTGGGCATGCCCAGCCGGGAAAAGGCCCCGGGGCAGACCTAGGACACGCTGGAGGGATTATGTCTCACAACTGGCCTGGGAAGGCCTTGGTGTCTCGGTCCCGGTGGAGCTGGAGGAGGTGGCCGGGGACCGGGAAGTCTGGGCTTCCCTACTGAGACTGCTGCCCCCGCAACCCGGACCCGGATAAGTGGAGGAAAATGGATATATGGATGGATGAACTCATATTGGGAAATATTTGTATATTTGTTAGGTACACATTTCGAGTGGAGTCATACAATGGCAAATACATTAAATATAGCCACATTCTACTTATGCAAAGAGCATTGCTCTGTGCCGCTTGTCCTCACTGGGGAGGCGGGGGTATGCTGGAGCCTATCCCAGCTGACTTTGGGCAAGAGGCGGGGTACTTAATATTAGTAATTGCGACAGAGAAGACTAAAAAAATGTTTTTTGTATGTACTCCTTTTGTATGTATGTCCTTGTGCGTTTCAGACACGCTTCACAAGTTACATAAAGCTTACATTTGCACAGTTCAACAATAGTTTGATGACCTCATTGAGACACACAGCAACCACAATAACGAGCTATTCCGTGCAAGCCTTTATGCCATTATCTGTGATTTAGTGGAGTGGTCAGAAAAAGGCGGTCTCTCCTCCAAGGACGTCAGTGAGACACCCAGAGGTGACGTTGGCTGGCTGCAGCCACTCACATGTAAAAGCAAGCAGCCGCAGTCAAATAACAGAGGGCATGCTTGTGCAATGTCACTGCGAGGCTGCTTGCTCCAACAGGAATCACCGAGGAACCACACAGTCAGGAATTACCAAAGAAGTCATTTGGAAGGATCTGAAAGCTGGATCGTCACATTGAGCATAACAACACGGATGACTGGCTGTCAATACAAGCTTGGAATGCATGGATTTCCTCACTCAGAGGTACGGTAGAAAGGATGAATTAAGGCTTGTTTTCAACATTTTGATTTTTTTTCTTGTATTTTGTGTCCAAACTTTTTCCAAGAGGGCTGCATACAAAAAAAAAGGATACAGGGGACCACTTTGGGATTTCTACATATTTAATTTTGTAAAAAGCCTAAATTAAAGACAACGCTTTTTGCTCCCTTTTTAAAACTTCTATATAAAGTAGCTCTATAATTTAAAGAAAGAGAGGTTTGTCGCACTAAGAACACCTGAACACATGAAAGCAGGCTGTTTTCTTTCCAACAAAAAACAGAACATAAGAGCTCTAGTGAAATGTGGTACTTAGTTTGCAAATGTGTGCCTTTGATTTGCCTTAAAAACATGTACTTTATTCAAAAATCTCAATCTCTTATTCATACTGTGTTTCATTCTTCACATAATACAGCTTATAATAGTACAAAACACTAAGAATACATACAGCATTTACATGAGGTCAATGAAATTGGATGCGTAATTGTTATTTTTGAGGAAGGCAAAAACTGTTCGAACCTGTTCCAACAACCCGTACTGTTGGTATTATGGAAGACAAAGTCAAACCTCATTACAACAAGATTTTAAGTCTTTATTACAGCAACCATGCCCAAAAAGTGAAGTATTACAGTAGTCTCTCGTCACTTTGTGACTCTAATTTTGCAGCTTCACTCTATCATGATTTTTTCATGCTGTTTTGTGGTTGAAAATGGCCGATTATTGGTCATGTGAGTGTGAATGGTTGTTTGTCTATATGTGCCCTGTGATTGGCTGGCGACCAGTCCAGGGTGTACCCCGCCGAAGACAGCTGGGATAGGCTCCAGCATACCTGCGACCCTCTTGAGCAGGGGTGGGCAAACTTTTTGACTCGCGGGCCGCATTTTTTTAACAAAATTGACGGGGGGGGGGGGGGGGGGCAGACTATATAGTATTTTACATGCAACGGTCCTATTTTTACGCATATTTTACATGTAAAAGTGTCATGCAATCTGCTATATGTGCACTTTGAAATCATTTATTTGATGTAAAGTGTGTTGGAAATTAAATGTATTATTATTTTTATTATTATTATTGTCTTTATTATTACTATTTCATATATATATTATTATATTTGATTTGTTATTATTAGTTATAGTAATGTTATTATCATTATATTATTATTATTATTATTATTGTTAATAATAATAACAATAATAATATTACGACTATTATATTAATATTATTAACAACAATATGAATATAATAATAGTAATATTATTATTATTAACAACATTCTTATCATTATTATTATTATTAACAACATTCTTATCATTATTATTATTATTGTCATTATTTTTATTTTTATTTTTGTGCTTGTGTTACTTTTTCCAGGAGCATTTTGGAAACAACAGACCACATCAAATAACGAAATTGATAAAGCTGCTACCTCAACCATCAAAAAGTTGGCCCAAGCCACAATGCCAGGTTATGTGTTGAGTTTAAATGAAATACTTTGGAAAAAACAGGCGGGCCATATTGAAACACTTGGCGGGCCGCATGTGGCCCCCGGGCCGTAGTTTGCCCACCCCTGCTCTTGAGGATAAGCGGTAGAAAATGGATGAATGAATGGTCATAAATGTATGCCTACTAAAGCAAATTGCATATATTTTTTTGCCTAAATTAATAATTTCATGAATAGAAATGTATAAATGAAGTAAAATACATATAAAAAGCATCCAGTAGACGCAATCAAGGATGCTGTGAATGATATGTAGTTTCTATACTGGTTGCTAGGTGTCAGAAATATTACTGTAAGTTTTCAATGACGCACACAAGCATCAAATTTGACAACAGGTTTTTACTTTAGGTCTGAATTCTCTCATAAAACACAAGTTAGTGTTGCTGCAGTAAGTCACGCTGAAATAAAAAAAACAACTCTGAACATGAGCATGAGTCTTATTTATGTCTCAAATTGCTTATTTGCTGTCATTCTGTCTACTATATTGGCTAATATGAGTGTAAATGTGACGTTAAGGTTGTTATTTTAAGTCTAGAGTAGTGCTTCTCAACTGGTTTGTAATCAATTAAATAAAATAAAATAAAATAAAATAAAATAAAATAAACGTCAAACCAAATTGCATATAATTTTTTTTTAATGTAAACTCAAATATTGATTTCAGAAACGACATTGATTTATTTATACTTTAAAGGGGAGCTGGACTTTTGGGGAAATACTTATTTCTCTTTTCTGTGCATTCTGGTACAAGAAAACGAGTTAATATGAGCTAGCTAACAGCTAGCTATGAGCTAACAACCGGCGTCATGGGTATTTTGATGCTACAGCGCTCACAAAAAACACTAAAAACAACACCAACAGGGTTCAATTTACATGACTGACCTGTATATTAGCGAAGCTACAGTGATATTGCGATAATAACATGAAAAGTTTTATCTGGCGGACAAACACAACATGTCGCTAATAAGTGGATACCTAGCTCTCAATTTCGCTACAAAGACTCAACAAGATGCTTGTTTGCCGTCAGCATTTTTTTACCTGAAGACTGGAGCACACGTCTTGTGCTGGAAGACACAGCCATCTCAAGTATCTATGCTGCTGTTGTTGATGGAGCTAGCATAAGTATGTGTATCAATGTGCTTCAAAGTTTCTGTTGTGATTTAAATCATGAAAACACGGCAAGATACTGCAACTATTATTACTGTTATCATGTTATCCCCTTCTTTGGGGGAGAGATGTTTGGATGTAATTCTGAGATGATGATGATTGATGTAACAGTTCAACCTGATTACTATCATTAATTAACAAAACAGGAAGTTAATCCCTTTTTTTCATTCAAGGACCCTCTCAGCCAAGAGGACCATATCAACCCTGAAGTTGAGCAGTGATGTTGGCAATGCAGCATAACAACACCTCCGGCTTTTTTGCCTCCTCGCCCCCATCGAACCATAACGTCATGGTAAAGGAGCCAGCAGTGGGATCCGTGTTCGATAACGCCACCGTATCGACAAACAGTCCCACAGTACCTGGCATCACGATGACTCTTGGAATCATCTTCAATGTGGTGGCGCTCCTCATTCTCGCCAATGCCTACAAACGATTCCGCCGCAGGTCAAAGGCTACGTTTCTGTTCTTAGCCAGTTGTCTGGTTTCGACTGATCTAGCAGGACATGTGATCCCTGGAGCCCTGGTGCTCAGAAGATACTCAGCGGGGGCTGTGACCTTGAATGGCCCTCCTTCCATCTCAGGAGGCGAACTCAAAAGTGATCCAGATGGCTCCTGTTTGTTTTTGGGGGGTTGCATGGTGTTTTTTGGCTTGTGTCCCCTTTTTTTGGGCTGTGCCATGGCGGCAGAGCGCTGCCTGGGCGTCTCCAGACCGTTGCTACACGCTCGTCTGGTCACCACGGCAAGGACAAAGATGGCACTAGCTCTCATCTGGCTGCTGGCATTGGGCGTGGCTTTGCTGCCGTTTTTTGGATTAGGAGCGTACACTTACCAGTACCCGGGCACATGGTGTTTTATCAGGGTAATGGAAGGCACCAGAGCCACAGACCTGGTCTTTGTGGCACTCTTCTCCGGACTGGCATTGAGCTCACTGGCCTTTGCCTTTGTGTGTAACACCATCAGTGGGATCACGCTGGTCAGAGCACGACTAAAGAAGAAGTCTTGCTCCCAACGCGGCTCGGCGAGGTCTCACGACACTGAGATGGTGGTCCAGCTGGTTGGCATCATGGTCGCCTCGTGGATCTGCTGGAGTCCTCTGCTGGTGAGTTTCAGACTTACACCCGTTTCAAAGCTTGTTAAATCCTGGAAGGACTGTAGAGTGCAGTTCTGTTCCTAAAGCTGTTTCACTGACCCCCCCCTCTTATAGGTCTTTGGACTGATTTCAGCCACCCGGTCCTACAGGGGCTCCCTACACCCTAACATAGACACCTACAGAGCGTTAATGGTGACCGGTGTCAGGATGGCGACCTGCAACCAGATCCTGGACCCATGGGTCTACATCCTGCTGCGGCGCGCCATTCTACGTAAAATTTACAGCATCACTAAAAGGCAGGCCAGTTTGAGGGGGAGTATGATTCGCTCTTTCCGCTGGGAAGTCAGCTCCCTTCAGACCTCGGAGAAACATAATGTTAAGATTTAAGGGGACGGCGCACGCCATCTGTCATTCAGCAGGTCAGAACTCTGTGTGTCATTCAGCAGGTCAGAACTCTGTGTTCCAAATGATTTGATGGGATTCTGAATGATAATGATTGTGAACTGATTGTAGTTTATAGTCCAAATGCAAATTGTACACCACGTTTGCATGAAAGCATGTCCTCTATGAGAACAAAAGCAAATTCAAAAGATTCTTTGTTGAAGGAGATGTACAGTATAATGTGTCCAATATGTCACCACATAGTATATGTGAAGTTATATGTGTTTTGCCGTGTGACGGAGTACAAAAATAGAAAAGTCAATGACTTGTGTATATGCTCGCATGGAGAGCAAACCACCTCTTATTTAAGCTCATCTTGATGATGTGAAAAACCGCCCCAGGGCCTGTTGTACTACGGTGGCATGAATGTGATTGTGCTTCTATTGTGGAAATCTGAAAATAAAGAGTTATAGTTGGAATCAAAATACGTGTGTGTTTATGGGATCCACTGTAATAGACTATACAAATACGTACAGTACATATAAAATATACATGAAATATTAATACTACTTTTAAAAGAATAATATTTTGCCCTCAAGTTCCAGTGACCAGTTTCATTTTGGATGCAGTTTATTATATAAGCACGATTAATAAATGCTGAATATTTACATCTAATCAGAAAAATAATGAAGAGTGGGTTTAGACCACACCCTGTTTGAAAAACATTTTTCCTATTGGCTGAAAAAAAACAACCCCGGAAGCAGCGTCCAATCAACACAGTAGTAGGCGTAACCTTACTGACGACGTCAGTATCCTTTTGCAGAGCGCTGAATTCTTGCGTGCAGACAGAGGAAGTTACTGCAAGGTGAGTAAAATACATACATTAACGTTATCAACATTTGTACGCCAATTATTGCGCTATAGTTAGAGTGTAGATGCCATTAAACGCGTCTCTCCGCAAGACCAATTTGACTCAAAACAACAATGCTACGTCGGTAAGGCTAAGCTAACATGTTAATTGAGGATGTGTGCGTTTATTACATATTGGTGTTTGGTAGCTCATTGTATGCACTCTCATATGGCTTTTAAAACCCACAAATGAAATCAAATAAAATGAGCGCCCACGTTTATTGTTATTGTGATTGTTGGGCCCATCGATGACTAACAATGAGCTAACTGTATTCTTCCGAGGCGGTGGTAGCTAATGTTAGCCATCGCCATCAAGTCGCACTGGTACTGGAATTAAAATGGCGTCGCTTTCTGAATCTGACCAAATGGTGTAGGGTATTTTAACAATAACAATTGGCTTTTACATATTTTTCATGGGTATGACTAACGAAAGGACGAATGTGTGTCAATCGACATTTTGCCGCTAGGCCTTTGATTGCAGTATCAGTCCATCACTTGTTGGCCGAACGTTATTAATGCTCCATTTACCCCGTGTTGTGTTCAGGTGCCTCGACTGATTTTTTTTCATACTATTCCACGTCAAATCACACGAGGCTTTAATAGTCATCCTAGATTTTAATTACGTTGATTTTGACATTGTAAAAATTGTATTTTTATAAGTGAATGGCATTGTGGTATCGACTTGAATTGTATTCTACTGTGACACAAAGGCTTGTGGTACTGTTAATGAATGCATGGATTGACAGTGGTAATTACTTGTTTCCCCCCCCTTTTCAGACAACATTGCAACATACCTGCTGCTGCTATCTCCACGATGAAGATGGTAATCATTTTTTGTCTACCCCTTAAATGAGAGGGTCCCAAAGTGTGTGGCACGGAGGAAATTAAGAGCTTGTACTTAATGTTGACGCAGAAAATGTGCACGCGTTTGTACATATATTGTACCCTAAATCCTTTCTTGTTTATACCAATAGGGCCCTCCACTTCGATACCGCTCCTTGCGTGTCTTCTTGAATGACGACCGCCATGTCATGGCCAAGCATTCGGCCATCTACCCAACTCAGGAGGAACTGGAGAATGTGCAAAACATGGTGTCCCACACAGAACGAGCCCTCAAGGCCGTCTCAGACTGGCTTGATAAACAAGAGAAGTCTGACTCTGATGGCTCAGACGCAGATAAAGAGAGGTATGAAGACATGACAACATCTACATCATTTGAGTCCACATTAACCAACAAGCTCACAATGTTGTGGTGACAGATTATCGACATATCCCAACTGGTTTTATACATTTTAGCGTACTTTCATATTCCAAATCACAACAAAATGAATGCTCTGACTCTTTGATTCATTTCTGTGCTGCAGTGAACAGAAAGATCAAGCCACACGTACCCTTCGTGGTGTGATGAGGGTGGGCCTGGTGGCAAAGGGCCTGCTATTGAAGGGAGATCTGGACCTTGCACTCGTGCTCCTGTGCAAGGACAAGCCAACCATCACTTTGTTGAAGAAGGTGTCCGACAACCTCGTTACACAGCTTAAGGTGAGAGAATAATCCACCCAGACTGAACATGCGCAAGTCCTTTACGTCTATTTGATAATTATGAAAGCACTGCCATGGTGAAGTGACAGTAAAAGGATTGTGGCATACAGTTAATCCTTTACCACTTCCTGCTTTGAATGACTTAGTGTCACGGTTTTTCAAAATTATATTAATTATGCCGGTTGAATGTGGCCCATTATTCGTCAGAGAATAGGCATTGATTTTCTACCGCTTATCCTCATGAGGGTCGCGGGGGTGCTAGAGCCTATCCCAGCTGTCTTTGGGCGAGAGGCTGGTCGCCAGCCAATCACAGGGCACATATAGACAAACAACCATTCACACTCACATTCATACCTATGGACAATTTGGAGTCGCCAATTAACCTAGCATGTTTTGGGAATGTGGGAGGAAACCGGAGAAAACCCACACACGGGGAGAACATGCAAACTCCACACAGAGATGGCCGAGGGTGGAATCAAACTCGGGTCTCCTAGCTGTGTGGACTGCGTGCTAATCACTCATCCGCCATGCAGAGAGAATAGGCACATTTAAGCACATTTTCATAGATTCTGTGATGTATGTAGTGTGTAGTAATGTTACTGTAATGTTCCGTGAGACACACAAGCACCAAACTTGAATGTTGGAACAACAGGCTTTTATTGCAGGTTGGAATTATCTCACAAAAGGCACCATAAACCCTAAAACAGCAAAACACAAGTTTTGTGTTATGTCTACTAATTTGGGTAATATGAGTGTAAATGTGACTATAGGGATGTTATTTATTCTGTAGAGCCCTCTAATCAAGGAAAAAAACATATGGATAGTCACAAACAAGTGTTTTGTTCATTTGTCTGGATTATATTGCCCGCAGCTCGTCACAGAAGACAAGTACGTTGTAAGCCAGCACATCCGGGAGGCCAGTATCGCCATCAAGAGCACAAAGGAGCCCCCTTTGACCCTCACTATTCACCTGACTTCCCCCATGGTTCGTAAGGAGATGGAGATGGCCGCTGCTGGCGGTAAGTGCAATAGGACTGCAGTGTTTCTTTTCTGGCACTCCACACCTCCAGCTGGGAGGCCACGCAGGCAACAAGACAGATATTGTTTATTGGGCCTTCAATGGAGCTAGGGGACAAGACTACACTGTCACATAACCAAATACTGCTATGCTTATAGCTCTCTAGACACTCTCATAGTTCCATGTAATGTAATTGTACATTTTTGATGGCCCAATATACAGTATAGGGCAGGTAGCTTTTTCTTCTCCATGAAAGGTCAAGGTCACCAAAGAAATGAAGGCTTACTGAGAATTTAACCAAACACAAAAAGAGAGACCACTTTGTTTGCATGTTCTTTATCATTGATGAACGGTTTGCATTGCAGCAAAAATGAGTAGCACAATATACAGTGGAACCTCTGTTTTCGTACAACGCGTGCAATTTTTCCATGTAGGATATAATGAAAATGTAATCTATTGCAGGTACCCAAAATATTAAGAAATGGTTAGTTTTATTTGCAGAAAACAATACAAATAATTATAAGTGAGTGAAATTGATAAATTAACATTTTACCTTTTATTGTTGACTCACTGCATTACAGTAAACCTTTTAGGGGGGGCCTCTGTGGAATATACGAGCTGTCATCGATTTGAAACTCAGCAGCTGAGCGATGGAGTACTTGAGCGTGTAATGCCTTGCCCACTGCTAGCTGTGGCTAATGAGTTTGCATTAGTCTCATAGCGACTTTTAAAGTGGACGTACTATACTTTTTCCACTTTTCTGACCTATAGATTTTGTTATAATGTTGTATTGTCATGTTAAATGATGCCAAAGTTTCAGATAATGAGTTTTGTGCATTTGGATGTTTTTCCAATATCGGCTCATTGTCACGTCACAGTGAACCGACTTTGCACTAAAAAAAAATCGACTAAACAGGTAGTCTGCGAAAGGTGAACCACAATAGAGCGAGGGAACATTGTATATAGTAAATATATTTTTAGGTTTCATCGTAGATGCTTTGGACTGTGTTCAATAATAGACATTTTTTTTGTTGAAAACTGGGACGTTCGAAAACCAAGGTTCCACTGTATTGTGAAACTGTCATTGGTTGGTTGACCCAGTTTGATTGCAGTATTCCCTGGCGGGGAAAGCGTAGGGTTCCAGATAAGGACAAGAATGTGTGGATTCATTATGTTTGTCTTGTTAGCCCATGGGCTCTACCCCTTGAGTTAGTTGACATAAAAGAATCATTTAGTCGTACATATGTATGCGGTGACAAGCTCAGAATTATTGTAGTTAGTTCAGTTTCCACCAGGATGTGTCTCATCACTAAAACTCCGTATAGTGGAGACATAAGCCTTTAGGAGCTCTTAAGCAGAGGGCTCTTGACCTTATCTGCAACTCCTGTGCTACTGGTACCCCGTAGTTTGGGTCTTTGTTTATAAGCCATCAATTTTGCTGCAGTGCAGACTTGTTTTGATACCCACCTTTTGTGTACTTTATCTACCTGTGGTTCCAATTCTGATTCTCTCTGTCAAGCCTTCTAGTTTGTCAATTTTAGGGACGCTGGACCTTTGACCAACTGGCCGCTCTCTGTCTCGGAAGGGGCAAAGTGCAGTGCACCCAGTATTGGGGCAAAGGGGAGGGGCTCTTCCTCCTGTCAAGCTCAGACACTGATGCAACCATGGAGATACAACCTCCACATACAACCATTTATCCATTTGAGAAATACTTCTTTAAATTATCCAATGTCAACTTACTTTGCATTACTGTAGCTGGTTGGTTTTTAAGTGGATGCCTTACCTGCCGGACCGTGCACCGCCATGTTATCTCGGAGGTTGAGAACGTTTGGTGGTTCTCCAATGGAGGAGTCCCCCTCCCCTTCCCCCTCCTGCCTGTGGTTTGGGAAGGCTGCCTGTGTTCCCCCTGGCCGGCTGACAGAACTCCCCTTGGTCAAACTGTACCTTGTCTTCTTATTCCACCTGCCAATAGAAACGCTATCAGTCAACGATCCCCCGGATGCTCTGGACAGGCAGAAATGCCTAACTGCCTTGGCGTCTCTCCGCCACGCTAAGTGGTTCCAGGTTTGGATCTTGTCTTTATTTTGTCTCTAAACAGAAGTAGTTTCAAGTTTGTTTTTTTATGCAGTGTCTTTTTTGTGTTTTTAATTGGTGTTTATGTTTTTTTATTGGCTCATATGAAGTGTATTTCCTGTAGTGATTGTTGATGTAAAACATTTGCCATTACAGTGTCCTTGAGTCCATTAGGAATTCAGATGCAAGGTTCAATAGCATATTTTTTACTCTTTATAATTTACCTTAACGGCGACTTTACTCGTATGAGCACCATTACATAGACATAACCAGGTATCCAGGTGCAATATTTCTATAATGCCACTGTTTACGTGAGAAGTAATGATAGTTGCCATGCAACTATGGACAAAGGTCTCCTTTGTTTTGTTTTGTTATTTTCTTTTCATTTGCACTTAATTGTGTTGCAATAGCCAGATGTCCAAATACTTTTGTCAGTATAATGCAGGGGTGTCCAAACGTGTTCCATCAAGAGCTAAGTAGATGAGCTATGAAGTTCTATATACAGTATATTGTATATTGGGGTTGGGTGGACCTTAACGTGTTTTACGATATTTTTCGGAAGTATGACGATATAAAATTTTAATTCAGCGGATTGATAATTATTCTTGTAAAATTACTGCATATTTTTCATTTTCAACTTGCTGAAGCCTATCCAGCTGTCTTCGGGCGAGAGGCTGGACTGGTCGCCAGCCAATCACAGGGCACATATAGACAAACAACCAATTTGGAGTCGCCAATTAAACTAGCATGTTTTTGGAATGTGGGAGGAAACTGCATAGAATGTGCTGCGGACCGCACATTGGACACCCCTGATATAGTGAATGTACAGATAGCAAATCATATATTCCACAAATTAAAAGTAAAAGTTTGAATGTTTCCAAGATGCAGTATTATCAATATGCAAAGCTAAGCTTGCTTCTCTGAAATTTGGCTGACAGGTTTGTCAAAGTTCTTATTTGTGAATACTTGAGGATGCTGACAAAAAAAAAATGACGCTCTTCAATCAGCATTTGGAGGTGTCACCTGACTTCCATTTGACTGTGAGCCAAATGAAGAGATTTAAGTGTTTGCGTGTGGAATATTACATGCAAACACATAATTATGCTCTGTGCGTGTTGTTGTTTTTGGTTGCTATCACCGCTTCAGTTCTTAGTAGGGTTGGGTGATATGGACTTTGTTTAATATTGTGATAAATGTTAATCTAAAATTAAAATTCAGCAGCGTCTTGTAAAAAAAAGCTACAAACGTTAAGCCATATAACGAAATACACTTGTCTCAAATTGTAAAGCACGTGTATTTATTCGTAAGAAACTAGCTAACTTTTCTAATGAAAATCCTCTGCACACATTGCTATAAATGTAAAAAAAACTGTAATGCCTGTGCTTGTCATTTAGGAAGATGTAGTCACCCATGAAAGTCCAACTGCATATGGAAGATATTTTTATGAGACGCTTGTTTTGTTTACCCAGACATGGGTGCAGATGGCGCTCTTAATTTGAAAGACGGTCACGGAAGTGTGTTCAGTGTGTGGAGAATGCCTATTTACGTCTAAGACGAGCTGCGTTCAAAATAAATGTGCTTCTCGTGTTTTTTTCACATAGAATCCGCACATCTTCATTGGATATTGTGAAACGTTCTTTAAATTAAAGAATTAAAACACAACGTGGTGAAAATATACTCAAGCCCGAGTTGCGCACAACTAGTTGGCGTTCGAAATTAAGCTAACCTCTGCTAGCTTCATTAAATTTCAACCTGCTTAGGTCGGAAGGTCCGCCGAGTAAATTCTTCCCCACACGAACGTTCCTTCTCACGATGACAGCATTTGATTCATCTTATGCAGGGGTCTCAAACTCAATTTACCTGGGGGCCACTGGAGCTCGGGTCTGGGCAAGGCTGGGCCGTATCAGGTTTTCCAAAAAAAAAATGCATTTATTAAAAACAGAAAAATATACAAACTTTTTCAGTGCTTTGGCTCCGATTTTCTACAAGAAAAGCTCTGATAAAACATTCCAATGTTCTCAAATATCTTAGTTTTTATTTTTCTGCACAAAATAAGATGTAAAATAAATAAACAAATCAAGAATAAAGAAAATCAATCAAACAGTAATAAATAAATATAATAATAATAATAAAAACTTAAGAAACCACATATACATAGTTGGTGGGTAGACAAATATTTTTTTCAGATTAAAATGAACAAAGCATTATTAGAGCCCTGTAGACATGACAAAACACGACTATAGTCACATTTATACTTTTTTTATTTTTAACATATTGCGCAACTGCAGGGTCTTGAGACACATGCTAACTCGCAAACTAGAGCGCTAGCGACCTAAACGGTAGCCTTCAAGTTATTTCCTTTAAACCTAAATAGCCAAAAACTTACCACTTCCACACGGATAGGGAGGATAACTATTAACAGTTATATAACCTTTAACATGAACATTAATCAAACGTAATAATTTTTTCTGGGTACATGATACCATACAGCATCCATATTAAACTTGCGCGGGCCGCACTAACATAAAACTTTCATATCAAGGAGGGGCCTCAAACTAGTGTCCTGCGGGCCACATTTGGCCCACGGGCCGTGTGTTTGAGACCCCTGATCTTATGCATCCACCGCGGCGCACAGCCGTCAACTCCGCCTTTTAATTCATACCGGTATACGTCATTTTCGTATTATTGGAAGAATATATAAAAAAAATAAAAATACCGCCCAACCCTAGTTCGTAGCCTCATCTCTTCCTGCTTTGTGGCTGTTTGTCGCTTTGTGCCACAAATCCATCAGGAATATTGCACCTTTCTAGCCTCGTGGTTTTTTTTCTTTTTACTCTCATTGACTATACCGACCTGCCATTTCAAAATGGCTCTCTCATTTTAAGCTTGGTGTATGTCGGACACAGCTTCGTAGACACTTAAGTCCTGGTTTTAATGTTTTCTGCTTGATCACTACACTGTGAATCTGTCAGATGACTCATAACTCACTCATAAGGGATTCCCTTTACATTAGTATATTTCCATAATAACTTCGCTCAGGTGTTCTAGTGTTGTCATTTTTCAAAATTAGTTCCATTTCTATGGATTTTTTTTTAATGGTCTGTGTTGTCTCTCCCCTTTTGGCTTACTTTTGCTTGTCGTCCTCGTGCCCCCCTCCCACCCCTCCCTTATTTGTGTCCTCAGGCCAGAGCCAACGGACTGCGCTCCTGTGTAATTGTCATTCGGGTTCTAAGGGATTTGTGTGCCCGTGTCCCCACATGGACTCCTCTTTGTGGCTGGGTGAGTGCAAGGCTCTTGATTAAGGGGCGATCCGGATGTTTCTGTCAGCCATAAAATAAAGTCAGAGATTGCAAGATTTCGAGTGGTGCCTGCATATTGCGCATCTCCTTCGACTTAATCTAAAAAAAGTGTCTACGTTTCTCATGCGTAGCCTCTGGAGCTGATTTGTGAGAAAGCCATTGGCACAGGAAACCGCCCCATGATGGCAGGAGAAGCACTGCGCAGAGTTCTGGAATGTCTTGCTTCAGGAATCCTGATGCCAGGTGAGCTTGCGTATCACCTTTTTTGTTTTAATCCATAATGGGGAAAAAGTAGTCCAAAACAGTCTTTGGTCTCCTTTGTTGTAGATGGAGCTGGAATCTGCGATCCATGTGAGAAGGACCCCACAGACGCTATTAGTCATTTAGACTTCCAGCAGAGAGAAGACATCACTTTGAGTGCACAAGTGAGTGGGATGATGTGAGGTTTAGGTGTACCCGCAACTTGGGGAAATTCACCCTTGCTTGTGTTCTTAGCATGCCTTAAGGCTCTCAGCATTTGGACAGCTTCACAAAGTGCTTGGAATGGATCCGCTTCCCTCTAAGATACCCAAGAAAACTCCTGGACCTCCAATTGATTATATCGGTAAACTGCTGACTGTTTTAAATAATAATTTAAAAAGTTGGAAAGTGTAAATAACCTTTTACATTAATTGTATCTTCAGTGCAAATCCCGCCCAGCACAGCATATGCGCCACCAATGAAACGGCCCATAGAGGAAGAGGAGGGAATTGAAGACAAGTCTCCCAATAAGAAGAAGAAAAAACTACAGAAGAAATGTAAGTTCACTTTGCTAGATTATGTGACGCCCTTAAATTATTATTATTATTGTAATAGTAATGTTAATGGTTTAATTTCATTTGAACATGCATCAGATTACAATTGAATGCATCCCATAATCAGTTCACAGTTCCACATGTCCAAAAGGAGTAGGAAGAAGCAAAGCTTATTAAATCCTACATCTCCAGGGCTCTACATTAAAAACCAAAATGACTTGCCCATAGGGAATCCTTAAGGTGAGAACTACTTGCCCGAACTTGCCCCATGAAAAGACTGCCATAATGATATCATCTAATTTTTTGTGGCATCACATGGGAATCTCAAAGATGAAATGAGAGTACTACCATAATACCTTACACATGGTAGTCGTAGTAAGCAGTGATATTTATAAGTTGTGCACCACAATGAAACATTATTGATTAGACACATTTGTGTACTAGTAAAGTGTTTTTAATCCAGAAAAAATGCTCAATGGTCAAACAATTTGTGAAGCAAAGGTGAGAAAAATACACAGAAATGGAAGTGCTAGATTTTGTAGCTTGTGCAAAATCAGCACTTGGTATTGGATCTAATCGGTGGTGTTTCATTGTGACCGCTTCAAATTGTCACAGCAATGTGATTCACTCACCTGTGCCATCATTTGATTTGCTGCCGCTAATAAAATACTTGTTTAGGGGGCACTGGTTCATCACTTTTTGCTGTTTCCTTCAGAATTAGACGATGTTCGAGCGCCGCCATGACGAATGTTTTCGTAGTCAAACGATCGCTGATTGGTAGATCGCGAACAACGGGTGTGGAATAAAACACGGACTGTGGATTACGGACCGCGGTCTAAATAAACGATTTTGATTGGTCCATTTCAAGATTTGCAAATTACCACCGGAATTACGCAGTCCGTGTTTTACCAACACCCAACAAGAACCGCTTTATAAAAAAAAACTCTTGGCAGTATGGCATGCCAAAGTGCACTTGCCCGACGGGAATATCACTGATTGGATTTACTTGCCCGAATTTTGTTTTAACTTGCCCCGGGCCATCGGTACATCGTTATTGTCGAGCCCTGCCCTCCATCTGGTACTTTTACAATCAGTAACTGTTACATTTGTTCACTTCCTGCTTTCCTAATATGGTTTACGTTTTTTTTTTTATTATTTTTTTGTCACATACCGAATTACAAGGTGATATGACCATCCAATGCCATAATGGGTACCATAGTAAGTGTCAATATAGTGATATATATAGCACATCATGACTGGTTCAAGACTCTTCATCCTTGTATTTAGCAAACATCAACTGCTTGTATTGTTTCTTGAATTGGCTCATCGTTGTGCATTGTTTGAGGGTCTTACTCAATCCATTCCATAGTTTGATTCCACATACTGAAATGCTATGGCTTTTTAACGTAGTCCTAGCATTTCAGTATGTGGAACTATGGCCTGGATTGAGTCTGGATTCTTGTACAACAAGAAAAAAGAGAACAAGTTACGTACGAGTGACTCTTCTGATGGCAGTGTGTCAAAGAAAAGTGACTTGTAAAATGCACATTAACATTGGCTGGTCCCAGAGTCCAAACGCTGTGATCACCAGGACAAAGATAGTATCTTCGAACAAGGGAACAGGTTTGATAAGTAAGCAATGGAGTGCCCTCCCTTTCAGTGCGCAAATCCAGTGTATTTAATGTTTTTTTATTACAGTATATAATATCCTTTCTGTAATCTGTGTACAGTATGGGTGACTTAGGTGTTAATTTAGGTATAAGTTGCAACTTGACACCAAAACGGGTGTTTCTGGCATAACGGACCGAGGAAATGACCGTATATTCTCCTCAATTGAACTTTCCTAAGTCTTTGAGTGAATATACCCATATGTTTCCAATCTTGTCATAATTCCATGGTTGTATTCTGTCCACCAGCTGCAGAGGATAAGCCTGATCCTCCCCAGTCTATGAACGCTTTGATGCGGCTCAACCAGCTGAAGCCGGGTCTGCAATACAAGCTGATATCCCAGACGGGACCGGTTCATGTTCCTGTCTTCACTATGTCGGTAGAAGTTGATGGCAAGACCTTCACGGCTTCCGGTCCGTCCAAACGGACCGCCAAGCTGCATGTAGCTGTGAAGGTGAGCGCAGTGTGTGTGAAAAGGAATGTCCTAGAAACTGTTTACGAATTTACGAATATGCATGCATTTTGACCCTTTAATATGCTTGTACGCTTTGCTGCTTTCAGGTGCACATTTTGTTGCATTTTGCCAGTTTCTGTTTCTTTGTTTAGTCTTTACGCTCCTCTAAATGAAATCCTCAAGCAACAGCGACACTAACCGCAAAAGGCTGTGATTGCTCAGCTTTTAGTAAATTATATCCTGTCTGTATACAACATGTTTAGAGGGCAGACACTGACATAGAATAATAAAATAAATGTGTATCTGCTTGCTTTGAACCCCCTTGTTTTTCTTTTTTTCATCTGCAGGCCTTGCAAGACATGGGTTTGCCCACAGGAGTGGAAGCAAAAACTCCAGAGCCCATAAAACCGGAAGAAACCCCAGTACCCTTGGAGGATGTGAAGCCTGTGATAACAACCACTGAAGCTGCTCCAGCGGCCACAGGACCAGCCGTCACCGACAACACCGATGCTGCAGAGGTACAGAGACCCTGTCTTTGGTTACAGGCATGAAGCATTGAGACATTATGACTTCCTCCCCCTCTCTGCTATTCAGACCACCCGCCAACAGGGACCGATTCTGACCAAACACGGCAAGAACCCCGTGATGGAACTGAACGAGAAGCGGCGTGGCCTGAAGTACGAACTTACCTCAGAGACCGGTGGCAGCCATGATAAACGCTTTGTCATGGAAGTGGAGATTGATGGGCAGAAGTTCCAGGGGACAGGATCTAACAAGAAGGTGGCCAAGGCGTATGCAGCACTGGCTGCTTTGGATCGGCTCTTTCCAGAGGGTTCTGCGACTGAAGCGACTAAAAAGAAAAAGGGATCACTCCCAGTAAGCACCCAGAGAACGCATGGTCATGTTTATCCGAGATGGAGTCTTTGACAGTCTTGTTGAAAATGTCCTTTCAGAACAATGAAGGCTTTGGCATGATGGGACCTCCTGGCGATGCGACTATGCCCAGGGGAAGAGGGAGAGGAGGGCGAGGTCGTGGAAGAGGCAGGGGATTCAATAACGGAGGAGGTAAAATACCAGACACACTCGGGGTTCTCAACTGGTGTTGCACTGGCTTATTAAATTGTAATTCTAGGAATGAAGCTTCGGGATTTGTATCTGTATTTGATTCCGATATTGGCAGAATTTACGGATACTGCCATTACTCCATAAGTGCTTGCTGGCTGTTCGACTGCTCTGTTTACTTGCCCGGTGGAATGTCAAACCAACAAAACGTCGGCATCTCATGGCATCTCTCAACTATGCTACATTCAAAGAAAAGAGTGGCAGTGAAGCATGTTTTCTATTTTCAGGGGGGAAAAATTAATTATGGCCAAAAATCCTGGAAACTCCAAATGTAATTTTTTGCATGTTAGTAAGAAAAATCAGGTAGAAAATGGTAACTGTATTCATAAACAATAGCCACGTTTACATGGACTCAAATATTCCAATTCCATTCAGGTTATTTGCTCAGACGGAAAGAATTTGTATACACCTCATTCCTAAAGAAAAGTGCCAATCCGAATGAATATATAATCGGATTCACAGAGGTGGAATATTCCTTTCCCCAATCCAATTGAGGTATCTTGTACCCGCTCAATCGGAAAGTTGTCAGGGTGCGTTCTTTCAGCGCATGCTCAGCTGTGACGCAACATGCAGACGTCGCTCAGGTTTTGAAAATGGCGGCAAGCAGTCATCACTGGACTACAGCGGAAAGTTTGTTTTTAATATAAACTTTAAAAGAACTGAATGAAGTTGCTGCTTAAAAAAAGCATAGCAACTGTCCCGACAACCGTGGTAATCACACTCTCGTCCGCCATCTTCGATGAATCATGTGATGTTGTTTACGTTTTACTGCACATGCCCCATTGACTATTCTGTTTCATTATAGTGGGAATTGGAATATTCCTTTCCATGTATACACTGTTTTCTGGGACGTCATTCGGAAAGATTCCATTCGGAATGAGGAAAATCTCTTCATGTAAACGTGGCTAATAAATGTCTGCACAAATGACGTTTTCTCTCAACGCCTTGCCTTTCATGGACACCCAGATACCAAATATGGAAGTGCTTTTTTTTAATCTACAATGTATGAAAGTCAATACAAACTCCCAACACGCATTTACCGTAATTTCCAGACTCTAGAGCGCACCTGATTATAAGCCTCACCCCGTACATTTTTAGAGGAAAACCGTTTTTGTACATACACAAGCCGCACCTGTATATAAGCCGCATGTGCCCACATTAAAACATGTAAACATATTTACAAAGAAAGACAGTACACAGAGTTTTCAAAGTTTTAATAATATAACTTAACAATAATAATAATGTAACTTTCTTCACAAACTGTGCCTGTGACGCGGCAGTAAAACGGTAGCAACATGGTAACAACACGCTAGCAACACGGTATAACAGGTCTAGTAAAACAGGTCTGGTAAAAGAACATACTGGTAAAAATCACGGTAAGGCGTCTTCATCTTCCTCCTTTAAACTGAAGCCATCGAAGTCATCGTCCTCAGTGCAGCAGCTCTGTTTCCTTCTTTATCGGACAGCTCGATTGCTTTTAGCTTGAAAGCTGCGTCATATGCCTTTCTTTTTGCATTTTCCATGATGAGGGTATGTTCACGCTAATTTAATTTATGCACAAGACAAGAAGTCGCAGTCTTCCTCGACGCATATATTCCACCGGTCTTAATCTTACCTTTTCTACTCGAGAGCCCCTGGCGGCCGTTAGAAAAATTACATAAATTGGCCTCATCACTGAATAAGCCACAGGGTTGAAAGTTTGGGGAAAAAGTAGCGGCTTATAGTCCGGAATTTACAGTATACACTGTTTTCTGGAACGTCATTCGGAAAGAGGAAAATTTCTTTATGTAAACATGGCTAATAAATGACTGCACAAATGACGTTTTTTCTCAACGCCTTGCCTTTCATGGACATCCAGATATCAAATATGGAAGTGCTTTTTTATCTACAGTGTATGAAAGTCAATACAAACTGCCAACATGCATTTAATATTGCTATTTTAATACCCAGACTTTGTCTAATTTCTCACTCATTTTCTCATCTGATCTGTTACTCAACAGGCTTTGGCACGTACGGTTATGGAAACAGCTCCATGTCTGGATACAGTAAGTATTCTTTTCCTTTTTTTGCTTGATTATAGTTCCACTGTTACAACATGAGAAATCCAAACTACCAGTCAGTCTGTGTGTGCAACCATACCATACCATTACCTGCTCTTGTTATGTCAGGCCAGGACTTGCCACATCTCGTATGCATTGCCTATCAACCAGCAAAAATAGATACTGAACAGTTTGGATGATCCCAAATTCAGTGATTTTTAAGTTGGCAGGCCTGCATCTGCTTTGTACAATTCCCCGATACCCTTTCTTGCTTTTGGCAGCCTATTCTGAGCACTGACTTACTTACCTGAGCGTGACAGGAGCAGAGAAATCTTTTGAAGTCATGCTTAATTTCACAATCTGGACACATTAATCCAAATTTTAAGGCAGAAAAATCTTCATTTAAAAAAAAAAAAAAAAAAAAATCTCATTTTGACATTTTCCCCCTCCTTCTCTGCCTTGTCTCACTCTTTAGGTGACTTTGTCTCAGACTTCTATGGCTACCACGAGTTTGAGAACTAGACACACACAAAAAAAAGACATGTAGATAAGACAAAAAAACACTCAGATGTGTTCCAGCTGCTTCCAGAACACCCTTCAAAGTCCGCAACCCTGGAAATATAACGAACCCCTCTTTTGTCAGTCCACTTGTAACCTCCACAAGACACTCTGCCTCTGCATGCATTTAAACATAAGTTACCATCTCCTATGGATGGTGCAAACATCTGGATGTCTATAGTCTCCCTTTTTGTTGAGTATGGCTTTTATATATGATACATTCCTTATGACATCTGTGATGATTATGCTTTTGCAACTGTAGTTTGTACTTTGAACAGTTTGAATTATGGCTGCACTGAATGTGTGATGCTTTTAGTTTTGTTAAGCAGATATCTCACCCACAAAGTCCTTGTTTTTGTTTTGTTGTTTTAAGTATTGTTTTTATTGCAATAAATGTGATTTTTACCATTAATTGCTGTGTTCCTACATGGCCTGATTCCATGTGTGTGTGCGCTTGTTAGAAACACACAGCATTACCAGCTGCATGTTAAGATAGTGCCATGCTATTACTTCTCAGATTACTACAACAATGGTGGCGCAAACGGAGGAGGCGGGCCATCGGGTGGCCCTGCAGGTGGTTCTGCAGCCAGCACAGGACAAGCATCAACACAAAGCTCATATGGCTCGTACTACGAGAGTGACGGAGCCTACAATGCCGCAGGGGCTGCAAAAATCCCCAAAAAGAAACCCCCCACACGGGGAGGAAAGCCATCTTTTCAAAGTCCTTCAGGTGCGGGCGGTGGTGCTGCAGGAAGCTACCAGGCCAGCAACCCTTCCGGACAGGGCTCCTATAACCAGTATGGCCAAGGCTATGGACAGGGAAAGAAGAATTTCAACCAGGGTGGTGCAGGGGCATACCCTTATAGCACTGCCTACCCCAGCCAGGTGACGGGGGGTACTGGAGGAAACCAGGAGTACAATTATGATGGTGAGTGATGTTTGTTGATATTAGCGTATAAGTATACCACACACAAACTGACTAATTGACGACGTATTTAATTTAAATTTTCCCCTCTGAAGGTTTCAACAGCCAATCCAATTACAACACGCAAGGAGGCGGTGGTGAAAACCAAGGTTTTGGCACCAGCCATTCTCAGTACCACAGTCCTGCAAGCTACGGCAAGGCAGACACCAGCGGAACTTACCAGTATAGATAGACTCAGTTTGCTCGTGTGAATCCTCACCTCTAAATCCCCCCCTCCAAAAATAATCCTTCTGTGCTCTCCCTACCTTCCTACATGTTTGCTGTTGATGTGCGTTTTTGGTCCTGTGCTGCACATCACCAGAAGATGTCCGACTGAGTTGTAGTTACATTTGGTGATCTGCTTAAGAGATTTGATGTGCTCAGTCCTGTCTTTTTAGTTCTAGTTTTGTCTTGTACTCTATTTATACAAACCACTGAGTATGAAATCTGGTGCGACAGGTCTTGTGTAGCACAATTTTTTTAACAAGTTGCATGGCAACTGTAATGTTTATCTCTGCTTGTAATGACCCAAGGCTTGTAGATATTCTCTTGGCTTTTAGTTTTGAGTTTTTTTGCTTTTATTTCCATATTGTGGTTTGATGCCATAATTTACTAATGATGCAGAGGCTACCGGAAATGCATAATTGCTAATGTTTAATCCATATTAATGGTCTAATCAGCTTTTGATTTTGTGGATGTATTTTTTTCCCCTCTGTGTATGTAACAATATGTGTTTGTATTGATAAAAATTATTTTGAATTTATGTTTCAGACTTCATTGATTAATGAATAGTACATTCATGAAGGATTAGAAAAAACATTACATTTGAATCCCATTTATTTCTTAACTTTTAGTAGTTTTTCTAAAGACTGGCCTTAATCTCCGATGGGTTTAGAAGCAGATATGCAACATGGTGACCATGTTTTACTTTTTTATTTTGAAGGCTTGGCCTGGCTTTACCCACTCCATGATAGGATACGAATTTCGATCAACCGACCGATATATATATATATATATATATATATATATATATATATATATATATATATATATATATATATATATATATATATATATATATATATATATATATATATATTTTTTTTTTTTTTGTTTTTTTACAAAGACTGGTTATAATCTGTGTTATTAAAAGATCTACAGTAATCCCTGTAAATTGGACATCCCGGTTTGTTTTGTTTTATTTTGAAGGCCTGACTTTACTAAGTACAGGATGTGTTAGGCGATCGTACCGGAAGTTGTACTGCTCCGGCAGATTAGATTTTTCATGAAACTTAAAATATGGGAAACTCAAAAAAGAAGGGGAAATAAAGTGGTTTACAAGTAAAAAAAAAAAAAAAGGGGGGGAGGTTTGACAGGTATGTTTTACTATACAGTACTACGGATTACCTTCTATTTCACAGACATTGCGACGTCATATCCGGTCCCTTTGATCTCAGACGGCGAGGTAGTATGGCTGACACGAGTGTGGTGGAGACGTTGCTTCAGCTCGTTGAGAAGGTGGACGACGGCGTGGACAGCCTAAATGTGGCGTCTAGCCTCGGAGTGGACCACCAGGTCGTCGTGGGAGCCGTGAAGAGTCTGCAGGCTCTCGGCGAAGTGAGTTTTCCCGGTGTTTGTGGCACCGGAAGTCAAGTTGTGACAGGCAACATTGTCCGGACTGATGCAATGAGGACAGCAGACGGGTTAAGTGAGTTGCTGTCAGGCAGGTTTATTAAGATGTCTTGTATCAACCAGCATTTTTATCCTTTGGAGTCGTATTCATTCCGCACAAAAATCAATGCTAGAGGCACTTACCGATTTTAGTGGAATTTATATTAGTAATGGGGCAACAAATAAAGACCACCAATATCATATTTTTCTCACTTAAAGCGCAATTGTAACGACACAGTGTTACAAATACAAAAATCTGAACACCCTCTAAAGACCTGTAATATAAATATTAAATTCCAAACAACAAACCCTGGTGTACAAAGTGTGGCCCGGGGGCCATTTTTCAATGTCATATGAAGGCAAATCATCATACTTCCATGCTTTCTGGCATTTAGATCATCTCAGCTGAGTTGCGTTCCTCCAAACACTGGGAGCTGACAGTTGAGGGCAAAGAAATTGCTGAGCAAGGCAGTCATGAAGCCCGGGTCTTCAACTCCATCCCGCTGGAGGGTCTGGCACAAAGTGACCTAATGGTGAGTGTGACAGATGGTTAGTCACATCATTACACATTCATCTGTTCATATAGTTGGTCATTTTAAAGCGTGAAAAGACATTTCTCACTCTGTGTCTCTTGTCTGTAGAACTTGTCCTTCGGAAAGATTGGCTTCAGCAAAGCCATGTCCAACAAGTGGATCCGATTGGACAAAGGACATGAAGGCGGCCCCAGAATATTCAGAACCGTATGTGTTTTGTTACATTCGATTGATCCAGAGGATGTGTTTAATTGTGTGGTTCTGTTTTGATTTCACAGATGGAGAACATAGAGGACCAGGTGAGAGAGAAACTGCTTCTGGTTCAAAAAGGGGACGCCACAAACCTGGAAGAGAAAGAAAAGAACGAGCTGAAGAAGCGCAAACTTCTCACTGAGGTGTAAGTGATACCGGGGTTCCTTTTGTGCCACAAGGTGGCAGCAGAGGTCCCCATTTTGTAGCTTTTTGTATGATAGTTTTTTTCATAAAAGTTCTTGAGAAAACTGTTCGAGTGGTAAAACAGATCAAACTTAACATGAGACTGCAGTGTTTTCGTCAAGCATTGAGATTTAGCACAGTTTTACAGTCCTTGAACACACCACAGTTGTTGTGAGGTGCAAAAGTGAAACTTGTATATATGCATATATGTGTTTTAATAAGTATGTGAGGCATATTGCAGCAAGGAGGATAGGGTTCCGCTACTGAATGTACAGTAATCCCTTGCCACTTGGTGCTTCAAATTTTGCGGCTTCACTCCAAAATATATTAATAATTTGCTCTTTTTGCTGGTCAAATATGGCCTATTATTTACAAAAGTACATAAGTATACAATTTTAGCCTAAATGAAGCATTTTAACATCAAAATGACTGAATGAACTAATATAAGGCATTAAGAAGGTGCATTCAAGTAATGTTACTGTAATGTTCAGGGAGAGAGAGACAAGCACCAGTCTTGATTGCCGGAACAACAGGATATTATTACATGTTTGAATTATCTCACAATAGGCACAGTATAGTAGCACAGTATGACTATAGGGGTTATTTCATATCTGGAGGACTCTAATGAATTAAAATGTATTTGGGAGGTCATAAACATTACAACAATATTCCATTTATAATAAGGAGTCCTACTTCAGATTACTGTAATGTAATAATTCCAAGTTACTCTGATTGCAAATGTTGAAATGAAATCGTAGGAGAAAGTTGGTCATGCAAGCTCATCTGAGTGTCCTGGTTTTAATCACTGTCTTCAGGACGGTAAAGTCCTACTGGATCGCAAAAGGAACCTCCTTCAGCACCACTGTCACCAAACAGGAGACGGAGCTCACACCCGACATGATTGCCACGTGAGTCCAACTTGTGTTTTAATTAGACATTTTAAAAATGCTGTTCTACCGGAATACGGTTTGAACAAAACTTTAAAATCCGTCTGGGTCTGCTCTGATGTGTCAGTCAGTGACAGTGTGCAGAGTTTCAGACAGTGGACGCAGAGAAGCCTCCGCTCATCACAAGGGGACACGTCCAAAGATGAGGACAATGTCCTAAAGGCAGGGCGGCACAAAGCCATACAGGATGACATTTTTTAATTGATTTAAAGGCCCATTATTGCAGGAACATGTTCAAGCTAACAAGTGCAAAAGGACATCTCATTGTAGTCTACCTTTAAACATGTGGAATTATATTATTTACTTGGACTATCTCTCTAGTGTGTGTGCTCTCTAATCCAATGCATTGCACTGTAGCGGCAGTTGGAAAGAGAAAAACTTCAAACCGTACAACTTTGAGGCAATGGGTGTGGCTCCAGACAGCGGACACCTGCATCCGTTGATGAAAGTGCGAACGCAGTTCAGACAGATCTTCCTGGAGATGGGGTGAGTTGCTTCTATGAAGGGATCAGGAGAACTTACCTGACCACAACGGTGTGTGTGTGTTTAGTTTCACAGAGATGCCAACCAACAACTTCATAGAGAGCTCCTTCTGGAACTTTGACTCCCTCTTTCAGCCGCAGCAGCACCCGGCTAGAGACCAGCATGACACCTTCTTCCTGTCAGGTGAGTGTGTTGGACATTTTTTTTTTTTTTTTCATAAGTAATTTTACTCCATTGATTTTTAGACCCTGCACTTGCCCGTGAGTTGCCACAAGACTACTTGGAGAGAGTGAAGAGGGTCCACACAGAGGGGGGGTTCGGTTCACAAGGGTGAGACAATCCCATGATCACATAATGAGACTCATCAAGGGCGTCTTATTATGTAGTAAAAAGTTAAAATATTCAGGGTGCACCTTGGACTAATGACCAGTCAATCACAGTGCTCACTCGCGTACAGTCGCCCCTCGCCACATTTCGGTTCGAATATCGCTCCCTCACTTAATTGCATTTTTTGAAAAATTAATGAATTAAGAAATGGCTGCTATTAAGTGGTTGACTATAAGATATGCCTTTATTCGTCCCACAAGCAAAAGTAAGGTACAAAAGCACACAAGAGCACAGAAAGTGCAAAATCATTGCATGGTTATTGCACACTTATTGTAACAGGGATTTTGGAGGGTGGCCCATTATTTGTCAAAAAATATTGAAAGACCAATTATTGTGGTCACACAATACACAAAACATTGATAATACATGACATGACATAACATTACTGTCACACTGCATGTAGTCACAGCATGTCTGACAGGATAGAGTGAAATAAAGTTTTCCTCCCATTCCGTGTGGAAGTGGTAAGTTTTTGGATTCTACCTTTTACCTTTCAAGTTTAGAATAAATAGATTTGAGGCAAGTTAACTCACTATCATACCATGCTTAAAGCTGTGGCCTTCTCTTGTGTGCCTCCAGTGGACCCCTGCCCTGAGTATTAGCAATATGGTGTA
Source organism: Doryrhamphus excisus (assembly GCF_030265055.1). Taxonomy (NCBI): domain Eukaryota; kingdom Metazoa; phylum Chordata; class Actinopteri; order Syngnathiformes; family Syngnathidae; genus Doryrhamphus; species Doryrhamphus excisus. The sequence goes on from NC_080480.1 coordinate 6,923,412, forward strand.
AACAAAGAAAATAGGAGTGCAAAGGTGACTACAGCGGTGTCATTTCATGTCTCTAGTAATGGTTAAAAAGCATATTTAGAAAGTCATGAACAGGTTTTTTATGAAAATTAATTCATTTTCTAGTGCTGGAGCCTATCCCAGCTGTCTTTTGGTGAGAGGCGGGGTACACCCTGGACTGGCCAGCCAATCACAGGGCACATATAGACAAACAACCATTCACACTCACATTCATACCTATGGACAATTTGGAGTCGCCAATTAACCTAGCATGTTTTTGGAATATGGGAGGAATCCGGAGTACCCAGAGAAAACCCATGCATGCACGGGGAGAACATGCAAACTCCACACAGAGATGGCTGAGGGTGGAATCGAACTTGGGTCTCCTAGCTGTGTGCCCTGCCCACTAACCACTTGTGTGCCGTCCAGCCTGTTTTTATGAAAATATTCAATTTATTAATATTGAATCCTATGTCGCTGTCTGGTCTGGAAGCAATTAACTGCAGTAAGCAAAAGATGACTGTACCTACATCAAGTTGCTCCTCCCCCTGCTGATTGTGATGTGCATCTCCAAAAAAATCTATTGTCGCGTTTCAGCATGTACACCATAAAGCCTGTGATTGGTTGGTGTGTTGTACATTTCCTGTGGTTATATGTCCCCACATGCTCCTCAAATTTGAGATCAATGTTTATAATAGAAATGCATATATATGTTTTGACTCCACACACAAACGTCCATTCATCTTGCTTTGAGTCAACTAACCACCACTCCCATTTTATTGCCTCCTATAAATGCTCCTCAGGTACAAATACGACTGGAAGATTGAGGAAGCACAGAAGAACATCCTTCGTACGCACACCACAGCAGTCAGCGCACGCATGCTGTATAAACTTGCACAACAGGTGAGCTGTAGAGTTAAGGGAATAATAAGCTTGTTGATTTTTTCTTTAACTAAACACTTAAGAGTTGAAAATGGGTGTATGCAGAAGAATATGGAGAGCTTTTATTACTGCAGTACACCTTAACACTGAACCTGAAGGTATCCCATGCCAAACATCTGACCTCACTAATACCGTTGGCACACTCGGTTTCCTGGAAAGCCTTCTGAGGGGAACAGGGATTTTGTGTCTTTGCGTCCGTGTGTGTATGTGTTCCACTTATTCCTTTTTTTTTCCACCAGGAGAAATTCACCCCCGTCAAGTACTTCTCCATCGACCGGGTGTTCAGGAATGAGACTTTAGATGCCACCCATCTAGCCGAGTTCCACCAGATAGAAGGCGTGGTGGCGGACTACAGGCTCACTCTAGGGGACCTCATGGGCATCCTGCATCAGTTCTTCACCAAGCTGGGTTAGAATGTACACAAACATCATGAAATCATGTGTCCAGTATGTAGTGGTGGCAACACTCCCGCCAGTTGTACCATTTAACTACTTATGCTAACATTACATGTACATGGTCATGTTAACTAGCTTCATATAGGTTCACATAAAATATAAAAGTTAAAAATATATATAAAATATAAAAATATTAAATATATATTATAAAATTATAATTAAAATTATGATTAAAAATTATAATTATACAAATATAAAAGTTCATATAAAATACTAAACCATTATTATCAATATAACACACATTGACTAAGTGTAAGTAATACACAGTTTGTTCCATACAAAAAAATATCAAAATATAGTAGATGTTTTCATTGACAATAAAATGATAAGAGTAGAGTTCGAGAGTCTGCTTTTTTGGTTGTGGATGTTCAGATCTTAACTTTTGTCTTCCAGGAATCACAAAGCTACGTTTCAAACCCGCATACAACCCCTACACAGAGCCCAGTATGGAGGTGTTCAGCTATCATGAAGGTTTAAACACACAAATACACACTTTAGCCGACATAAATGCTGGTCTACCACCTCACGTATTGTCAAAAATAGATGCTTTTTTTCATAGCTGTGTGTGATGTTTCTATGTACATACAGGTCTAAAAAAGTGGGTGGAAGTGGGGAACTCTGGCGTCTTCAGACCAGAGATGCTGCTACCGATGGGCCTCCCTGAGGATGTATCGGTTATTGCATGGGGGCTTTCTCTGGAAAGGTAAACACACAAAAGAATTAGGTGTACCAGAATCCTCAGTTGGCATTTTCAATGATTATTAGTTGCTTCTTAGTTGGTAGACATAACCGTGGTGTTTCCTTAAGCCTCTAATTGGCTTAAGGGGAACTCAGTGAACATGCATGATTTTATTTCTGTTTAGTTTCTGATTACAGTACAGTACACACCTCACATTTCAGCAATTATATGATTATGTATAATTGATTGTAAGGTTCTCTTAATAGTTTTTAAATGTCTTAGGGGTTGTGGGCCTTCTTATCTTTCTGAATTGCTTTTAAGTTATGAACTCTCGCAGACCCTCGGGTCCTCCGACACCGGCCTGTTATATATTCCCAGAGTTAAAACAAGAACACACGGTGAGGGATCTTTCCAGTTTTATGGCCCCGTCTGTGGAACAGCCTGCCGGAGGACCTGAAGGCCGTAGAGAACGTTGCGATTTAAAAAAAAAATAGGCTCAAGACCCACCTATTTAATTTGGCTTTTAACTCATAAGTATACTCTATATATACATATAAAAGTATACACTTTTTTTTCTATATATACACATATATACTATATATATACTATATACGTGTCTTGCTGTTGTCTTTCTTTTTTAACATGTAAAGCACTTTGTGCTACATTCTATGTATGAAAAGTGCTCTACAAAGAAAGATTGATTGATGTATTCTCATGAGATCGTAATATAGAAGAGAAACAGGAATATGACCGAGTAGTCAGTGTATGGATTTCATGTGCCTGTCGTTCAAACATGCCAGCAGGTCAGCAACCATCTGCTCTTCCTTCAGCCGTAACTCAGCCAGCCTTGTCTTATGTCATTGCAGACCCACCATGATCAAATACGGCATAAACAACATCAGAGAGCTGGTGGGACACAAGATCAACCTACAGATGGTCTACGACAGCCCCATTTGTCGACTCGAGTCCTGAGTTTGGTACAGCTCTTTTTTTTTTTTATAGACCTCGGGACACCTTCATGGCTGCCATTGTTGCTATAATTAAGTACACTTCTATTAACAGGCTTTTGAAATCATGTAAGAGGCTGTTTCTGTTTCAGTCTCTAATACTGACACCCTCCTTTGTTACAAAAACACATAACTCGGATTGTACTGGGAAAATCACTGTTTCTTTTTCAACGGTAAAATAAACTGTCCATATTGTAATGCTCTTATGCTTGTCTCATGTAGGTAATTTGGAAGATAATCTCGTACAACTAATCAGAAGTGATATGTTAGCCATCAAAACATGATAAGCTCATGAAAATGGTCAATATGTTCATAAATAGACAAAAAGCTTCCATCTTCTAATGTTAAAAGTACAGTAATCCCTCGTTTATCACAGTTGCTTGGTTCCAGACCGGACCGTGAAGTAGGATTCATCATTATAGAGAATATTTTGATAGTTTGATAGAGTATAGAACCCTTGTTTATGACCTTCCTGTATGGTTTTTAATGTCAGTAGACCTTTCCAGGCATGAAATGACACCCATAGTCAATTCTACAAATTACCCAATATAGTAGAATTGATAAGAGTAAACTAAGACAAGAATTGTGCTTGAGTGTTGCTGTAAATGTGGAAAGCTGAGTAGGGGGAGGACAGGATTTATTGATATATTTTTGAAACACAGCAGTAATCAAATATATTTAAAAAAAAACTTTAGTACTGTATTTTTCTTGAAAAGAACAGCAGCAAAATGTTGAAATTGTTTGTGTTACTAGTATGTGTTCTAGGTTCATGAATGCTTAAAAAAAGCATGGTTACAAATTAGGCTTAAATCATTACCCTGATGAACGGTCACAAATCTCCCACACTGGAGCTGTTCTACTTGCAGTTATTTGGACTGATATAATATGTATGTTCCATGACAGGCCTTTCATACCAGCCGGGGGAACTCCAGGAGAGTGTTCCCTGCACACTAAAAGACTCCAGGATTAAGTCTTGTGTACAAGCGGACTCCTTGGAACTCCCTAAGTCTTCGCCTTAATCTTAATCCCTTCACTGTCTTGAAATAACGTTTTAGTGAAGTGTGTGAGGCGGGCCAGCTGGTCACTTTACAGGTTTGGACGGCAGCCTGACTTGACGTGCAGACTGGATTCAAAGGTAAACCCTAATAGGAAGTCTGGACTGTACAGTAACAAATGGGTGACACCAAAAAATACGACATCCGACGCGAGTCAATTGTGTAAAATATTGGTTTAATGTGATGCTGCCTGCACAAATATGGCAACAACACGAATGGTTACCAGCAGTAATAGCGTAATACACAAAGGAATGAATGGTTAATCAAATAATGAATATACCAGTATGTCTTTTCAACCCATTATAATGTAAACTCAGGCACACAGATATTTATATTATAATCCTCCTCTTCGTTCTTGTCTTCTTCACTGACTGCTTCCAAGTTTTCGTCAAAACGTGAGTCTCAAGTCACGTTACATTATTCACAGAAACCTTTGCAAATTTAACAGAAGCGCACAGCGGGTTCATGTCTGCACATGTCCTTTGCACACATTGCATGCAAATTGAATTTATCTCTTGCACAACATCCCCCTCAATTATTCATTTTTATTTAATGTCAAAGTCATTTTACCGGGGAGTCCATTCCCCCGCATTGCTTCTTCAAGGTTCATGGTCTTATTAGTCTTCATTGCAAATGCTGTTCTCCGGGGTCGGGGAAGGCTGGCGAGTTCTGATGACTTGTCGGGCTGTGCGGGTGTGGAAAAAAAGAGGGGATGTAGGGAATGGCGGCCAGTAACAGAGGGCTGGTCTGGGGGCTGTCTTCGGGCGGTAGAGGGATGACCACGTCATCCTGGTCCCACACGTGGAAGGCGTTGTGAGCGAAGGGGTGCGGTGGGTGACTGGCTGTGGGCTGTGTGTTGTTCTGGTCCTTGTTCTCGTTGCCAAGTGGACCCAGCATGCAATCTGAGAACGATTTAGCATCAGAAAAGAGTGAAAAGTTCGGCGTTTTTCCATCAGACACTTAACTGCCAGCTTCATCCGCAGTGTTACCCATGCATTCATTTATTTGTGGCGGCCTGGCAAGAATGAATTCAAATTAACGTTCGATTTAAGAATGAAGAGTTAGCACTTATTGGACTTTCTGTCATCCGTGAATGGACCAATGCAGTCTGACAGAAAGATCTCCTGTTCCATCAATGTTGCCAATGCGGGATCTCTGGGTTAAAGAGGCTTTTAAGTGTGAACCAGGACAGCTTCAGTAAACCTTGGCATACATTATAAGTCTATGTAACTCTACATCAGGCGTGTCCAACTCCTTGAAATATATATTGTATAATATTGCGCTTGCAAAATCATAACAGATTTGCACTTTTGGTGGTGTTAGTATGCTAACAGTTAGCATTTTAGCAATTTTATACACATCTGAATGCAAATACACTTTCCATACTTAGTGCTATGTTACTAGTTTAGCAAATAGCTTTCTATTAAATCGTATACAATCATGCAGAGCTGCACTTTTGGTGGTGTTAGCATGCTAGCCATTTCATTCATGTCTAAATGCAAATACACTTTCAGTACTTAGAGCCATGTTACTGGTTTAGCAAAAAGCTTTCTATTAAATCGTATACATTTACCTTGCATCATTCAACATCATGACAGAACTGCATTTTTGGTGGTGTTAGCATGCTAACAGTTAGCATTTTAGCAATTTTACACACGTCTGAATGCAAATACACTTTTTATACTTAGTGCTATGTTAGTAGTTTAGCAAATAACTTTCTATTAAATCGTATACATTTACATGGCATGATGCAACATCACGACAGAACTGCACTTTTGGTGGTGTTAGCATTCTAACAGTTAACATTTTAGCCATTTCATTCATGCTGAAGTGCAAATACACTTTCAGTACTAAGAGCCATGTTAGTAGTTTAGCAAATAGCTTCATATATATATATAGCTTCAAATCATATACAATTTCATGGCATGATGCAACATCACAACAGAACTGCAGTTTTGGTGGTGTTAGCATGCTAACAGTTAGCATTTTTGCAATTTTACACACATCTGAATGCAAATACACTTTCAATACTTAGTGCTATGTTGGTAGTTTAGCAAATAGCTTTCTATTAAATCGTATACATTTATGTTGCATCATTCAACATTCACGACAGAACTGCACTTTTGGTGGTGTTAGCATTCTAACAGTTAGCATTTTAGCCATTTCATTCATGTCTAAATGCAAATACACTTTCAGTACTTGGTGCCATGTTACTAGTTTAGCAAATAGCTTCATATTAAATCGTATACAATTACATGGCATGATGCAAGTTTCGGTGGTGTTAGCATGCTAACAGTTAGCATTATAGCCATTTTATGCACATCTGAATGTAAATACGTACATGGCATGATGTAAGGACACTATAGAACTACCTTAACACTTTCAATACTTAACTGTTTGCTATTTTACTCATGTCAAAAATGTATATCTTGATAGGTGCTAGCATTTTAAGGTAGCATTTTAGCTATTTCACTTGTGTCTAAATGCAAATACATTACCATCATGTAGAAACACTAGAACTGTCGTGGTACTTGGACAACTTAGCTTGCTAACTGTTAGCATGATAGCATTTTAGCTATTTTAGACAAGTCAAAATGCTAAAATAGATGACCTGATGGCACTATGAAAATGCTGATAGTGTGCACGTAAATGCCATGTTAATGTCATGTATATTTTTATTTTTTTCATCTATTTATGCCATCTATTTATATCACATAGAGTCTAATGAGATCTTATACAAGACTTTAATATTTGATATTCATTTTAAAAGCTAAAATATTACTGTTACATTACAGCAAAGTATAGAAACTAGTATAGAAAAAGTCAGTTCAACATTTAATTATCATTTGTGTGATTTGATTTCACTAAATGTTGGACTTTCCTTTGACTAGTTTCAAGAAGAATCATACCTGCGATGTCAATGGCCAGATCCTTGATGAGATGACCAATGATGGCATAGGCAACTCCGACCACCACCAGGGCCGCCATGAGCAGGTAGAGCACCGCCTTGGGCAAGGGGATCAGGTCCTTCGAGATGGGCTTGTACTGCTTGTAGAGTGGGTCCTCTATGGAGGTGGAATAGGGATACGCATGGGCTTCGTCAGTGGAGTTCCACACGGTGAAATTATATCCATTCATGGCTACCGTGGAAAGAGTTTTAAAAAAAAAATTTGGTCACTCAATTATGGAGCATTCTCATAAAGAATCGATGCTCCTTCCATGTGGGAGTCCCACAAAAATGTCCAGTCAGTTCATGAAGTGGCACTGCAAGTACAAAGCAGTGTGTAGCAACTGTCATTGGATTTAAAAAAATCAAGATATTTCATAAAAGATGTCTCACCTTCTGTTAGAGGTCCAGTGAGGAGGTTGGGGCTGCTCAAGCCGGCAGAGGCACTGAGTGATCGGCTCTCTCCTCATGTCGTCAGCACGCCTCTGCTCACCACAGGCTTATGTTGCCCTTAATTCCCTCAAGTTAGCCAGAAGCTGCTGGCTGGGGAGCCTTTTCTGTTTGGAACTACACGTTTAACCCCTTCCCTCCTGACCAATACAAAAAAACCTCATTGAACCTGTATTAGATGCAACAAAACCATGTTAGGTTAACTAACATTTGCACACTTCAGCATTGCTTAGTGAAATGAAATCACACAAATTGAACTGACTTCTTTTCTATACTAGTTTGACTTTGCTGTAATGTAACAGTAATATTTTAGCTTTTAAAATGAATATCAAATATTAGTCTTGTATAAGAGTATGTGATATAAATAGATGAACAAATATACATGACATTTATGTGCACGCTATCAGCATTTTCGTAGTGCCATCAAGTCATCTACATTAGCATTTTGACTTGACTAAAATGGCTAAAATGCTATCATGCTAACAGTTAGCAAGCTAAGTTGTCAAAGTATCACGGCAGTTGTAGTGTTTCTACATGATGTAATGTATTTGCATTTAGACACAAGTGAAGTAGCTAAAATGCTACGTTAGAATGCTAGCGCCTATCAAGATATACATTTTTGACATGAGTAAAATAGCAAACAGTTAAGTATTGAAAGTGTTAAGGTAGTTCTATAGTGTCCTTACATCATGCCATGTACGTATTTACATTCAGATGTGCATAAAATGGCTAAAATGCTAACTGTTGGCTAACTGTTTCTTCACCTCCTGTGTTTAAATGTTACCAAGGGAGAGAAAAGAACAGCAGCTTCACAACAAGCTGTCACTTCCTGTCCTCCACACTTGTGGAACACATTTAGTGCAACACACACATTTTATATATGCCTTAAATGGCTTTCAATCATTCATTCATTCATTTTCTACCGCTTATCCTCACAAAGGGTGCTGGAGCCTATCCCAGCTATCTTCGGGCAAGAGGCGGCGTACACTCTGGACTGGTCGCCAGCCAATCACAGGGCACATATAGACAAACAACCATTCACACTCACATTCATACCTATGGACAATTTGGAGTCGCCAATTAACCTAGCATGTTTTTGGAATGTGGGAGGAAACCGGAGTACCCGGAGAAAACCCATCCATACACGGGGAGAACATGCAAACTACACGCTGAGATGGCCGAGGGTGGAATCGAACTCGGGTCTCCTAGCTGTGTGGCCTGCGAACGAACCACTCATCCGCCTTCCAGCCCGTTTTTAACCGGAGTACCCGGAGAAACCCACACATGCAAAACTCCACACAGAGATGGCTGAGGGTGGAATCAAACTTGGTCTTTTAGCTGTGAGGCCTGTGCGCTAACCACTCCCGCGCCGTGCAGCCCACAACTATGTTTAAAAACGAAAACAAAGGAAATACTTAAAAGCACGCCACGGGGGTAACTAAAATTATACAATACATACACAGTGGAACCCGTGTTAGTGTCATGTTGCATGTTTTTGAAATGTGGCAGGAAGCCGGAGTCCCTGGAGGAAACCTACGCATGAACGGGGAGAACATGCAAACTCCACACAGAGATGGCAGAGGGTGGTCTTAAATGGCTTATTTTATCTTATTATATTTACTATATTAGGTAATATGAATGAAAAGGTGACTATAGGGGTGTTATTTTGTGTCAAGAGAGCTCTAATAATGTTAGAAACTGTCTTTAAAAGATTGTAAACTACAAACACTTGTTCAGTTACTTTGTGACTTATCACGGTTGGGTCCTGAACCAATTTACCGCCATAAACGAGGGATTACAGTGGAACAACTACAAATTAAACGGCATAAAAATTGTGGTTTAGCCTTAATGAGTAGATTGCCAACATCCGTTTTCTTTGGCGCTGATGATGATGTACGGTATGAAGTAAGTCCCAAATTAGGCTATCTGTCAGCATGATGAGGGGGATTTCCTCTTAGATTGGCAATTATGAATCCCATTGAGCTCATGATGCAGACTATCCCACTGAGCTTCTAATCCAGTATGATTCATTCTCTCATCCTAAGTATCCCAGTATTAATCTGCCACATCAGACCGGATGAGGAGAGAAAACGAGCACGGAGGCGAGAGATGACAGCTCTTTTTTTCTTTTCTTTTCCCCACTCACTTCACATGCTTTCACATCACAAGCGAGCCATCACGCCAACATCACCATCATCATCATCATCATCATCCCCATCTGAAAGGACACACGGTTGGGGCCACAATTAGTCACAGTGACTCGACTCACATCTACATACGCCCAAGAGATGAAAAGCCATAGGTCCAAAGGAGGGGGGGGGGGTGCAAAAGTAATTTCCTTATGTAAGAGCTGTGCAGGACATGCACAGCCAGGGATTTGCAGCTCTTTTAATTCCTTTCACTTGAAAGTTGCAAAGGCAGACATGCGATACAGATGGAGGGGATGGAGGTCTTTATGTGGAAGCCCCCCCCCCCCCCCCCCCCCCCCCCCACGGCCCTCACACCTTCATGTATTCACTGAACACATGTTGAAGGATTCACTACTGCCCAGTTACTTGTGTATGAACTTTGCTACTGAGATGAGGAATCATGCCTTATTATTCAAATCCATATAATCAGATTATTATAATCATGAGTACAGTATGGTGATCTATTTTTAGTACCTAAATACCCTAATGTAAAGGATTAGGTTGAGTACAGAAGACTTGAAATCATCAAATATTGGGAGGAAAAATGTCACTGTTAAAGCACGCTTTAATGTTACTAATAACACAACATTGTACATACATAAATCGGCTGCTCGGTGGAAGAGTGGTTAGCGCTGTGTTTGCGTTAATCCTGCGAATTTGAGGTCAACAGGTGTGGTGACTCTTCCCCCTCAGGATGCTCTGAACGTGGGCAACAACACTGGCGTGTGAGACCTCTGCACTTATGTAACCGCCATCTGCTGTCTGTATACATGTTACACATTCACCGCACCATGTGATCTCATGCTTTCCATGGGCTGCATTTTAATACCATTTGACACGTTTGGGCTGTGCGACTCGGTTACAATTTATTACACAATTCTCACATTTGTGCCAGTTGTGAGTGGAGACTCTAAATACATTGTCCATAGGTATGAATGTGAGTGTGAATGGTTGTTTGTCTATATGTGCCCTGTGATTGGCTGGCCACCAGTCCAGGGTGTACGCCGCCTCTCACCCGAAGACAGCTGGGGTAGGCTCCAGCATACCCTGGCATAGATGGATGGATCTCGTTAAATTACAACTATTTTCTCTTGAATATTTAGTTTTTACAGAATTCTTGTAAAAAAATGTTTCTTGTTTAATTTTATTAGTACTAAAAATGTTTCATCATAAGATTACATTATCCAAATATTACATTTTCTCGTTAGATTACAATTTTTTCTCTTAATAGTTTTGACTTGTGTCTTGTAAAATGACTGCAGATCTTTGCTTGGGTTTTTTGGGGTTCTTGTTAAATTATATTTTAAAAATGTGCTGTGGGCCAATTAAAAAAACCAAAAGCTGTGTTATGCAAATGGCCCACAGGTTGCACTTTGGACATCCTTGATCTAAACAGAACACAAACACCCCCAAAATACATTTGGAGTACATTAACTATTAAATGTTTTATTGAAAGCCCTGATGCAAAACGCTGACCTCTGGCAAACCATGCAAAATCATGATCATATTAGAGAAAGAACCAATAAAGTGCATGATGCATCATCCCAAACAGTTGAGACCATGTTATTATCTTTAGCTGAATTACCTTATCAGACATCAGTAACCGAATGTGATTGTTGACCTTGAGAGTTCTTCTTCAATATTTGTCTTGATACAAAATGAAACATCCAACACAAATCACTGCATTTTTGTGAAATTACAAAAATATCTCTAATTTTTTAAATAGGCATTACAAGCATATGTCGTATGAGATGGCAGACTCCAGCTTGATGGAAAACGGCACTAAGAATTTAGGTCTACTTGTCCACAGTGAAGGACTGCAGCCCGGTGATGGCTCTGCCCAGGATCAAAGCGTGGATATCATGGGTACCTGGGGGTGGGGGTAGATGGTACACATATGTAGAACATTTACGTGCATTAAATGAAATGCACCGATTTTGTGACGCTCCCCACCTTCATACGTGTTGACAGCCTCCAGGTTCATGACGTGTCGGATGATGTGGTACTCATCCGCGATGCCGTTTCCTCCCAGCATGTCCCGGGCCTGCCTGGCGATATCCAGGGCTTTACCGCAGCTGTTCCTCTTCAGCATGGAGATCATCTCCGGGGCCGCTCTGGTGACAAAACCGCAGTCAAACCAAACGCCTCCCTCGCTCAAAGTAGACTCAAAGCTGCACCACGTGGACTATATGTATTGAAATGCAAATGCTAATATACATGCAAAACAATATTTGATACTAATTAATAACCTGCAAGGATACTTTCTGTGGGGAAGTTTTGCGTGGACTTCCCAGCGTGCCTTGCGGGAAGCCTCTCTGACAGTATGATCATTATCAAAGGCATAATTGCTCATACAGTATGCGTGTTCTCACTTTTTCTCATCAATGAGTCTTCCCAGCTGCAGACAGGACTGCAGTCCGATTGTGATCTCCGTCAACATGTCGGCCATCTTTTTCTGCATCAGCTGATTCCTTGCAAGTGGCACTCCGAACTGGATCCTGGTTTCAAGAAGAAGAACTCGTAAGACTGCTTCAAATATACACATGCACAGACAGCTGTTACCTGTCCAGTGTGTACTGCCGAGCTGCATGGAAACAGAACTCTGCCGCACCTAGAGCGCCCCACGCTATGCCGTAACGAGCGTTGTTCAGGCAGCCAAATGGACCCTGGCAGTAAAGGCAGGAACTTCAAAAACATGCATACAAATGCAAGCGCACAAAAAGGACGCATGGTACCCTCCCAAACAACTCCTCACCCCAAGGCCGGACACATTAGGCAGCAGGTTCTCCTCTGGAACCTCCACCTCATCCATGAGGATCATGCCGGTGGCAGACGCTCTCAGGGAGAACTTTCCCTCAATCTTCGGAGTGGACAAACCTTTCATGCCACGCTCCAGAATGAAGCCGCGAATTTTCCCGTCGTCACACTTGGCCCATACCACCGCAATGTCCGCCAGCGGGGAGTTGGTGATCCTGCAAGGAGGAGGGGGGGCGCGCACTACAGCTTCAAGTATTCACTTAAGATAAATCTCCAGTATTTAAAATGTATTCATTATCATCACATATCGCTCAATCAGCAAACAAGATCAGGGTTCCATTTACCATTGTGTACATAGCTCCACCGTGTGGCTGTTTGACAACATTACACTACTATGCAATCCTTTCAAGACAAAAAAATATTTGACAAATATTTTTCTTTATTTTTCTCCAGCTGCTATGCCTCCTCTGGAAGACTTCTGGCCCACCTCATAGTTAAACATCTTTTTAGAAAACAGGTATGGTGTATTTTACCTTTTAATGTTGAATTTTGATTTGAAAGAGAGCTATTCATTTAACAATACATTTCTAATTGTGGTAGTTTTGGTATGTATCATACTGACAGGTATTTCTCATACTTAGGTTTTAAACACCTTTACAAAAGTCATTTTCTCCAGACAGAATGGAGATTTTCAAAAACAAAAGCTTGGTGTTTATGTTCGGACAGATACTAAGCTTTTTGTCTTGTGTCATGGGAAATGTGAGCTGTTATCTCATAGATTTAAACCTTTATTTATCAACGGAACATGAGGTATTGACTTGGATATTTAATTTCATGCAATAGCAGACGTGTATGGCAAATAATGAAGTATGGCCTGATTTTAAAAATAATTTACTCACTATTGTACAATGTTGTACTAATATCTCACTATATGGATGAACACACCAAGACAGTTGTGTGGTACGTGTGTTTGAGATGTGTTGTGATGCCATCTACTGTATGGAGTTGGAATAACAAGCTACAATGACAATATAATGCAAACAAGTAGCCCAAATCTATATGGTTATAAATGTATGAATGGGAAACAGTGCATTTAATTTTTATGGTTAAATGAATGCTTCTCTAACCGTGTCAATCACAACCAAGCATTATGCTCATAAAAGGCAGGATTGTCAACAATTGTACTGGATCTCACCTTATAAGATTAGTCATGTTGTGGGCATGTATTTGTCGATTATGGATGTATTTCAATGTCTACTTAGATCCACACACAGGTGGCACTCACCAGGTTTTGGAGCCTGTGAGGGAGTAGGTGCGACTGGACGGGTTGTACTTGGCTCTGGTCTCCATGCTGCTTGGGTCGCTGCCATGATTTGGCTCCGTCAGACCGAAACAACCCAGGATCTCGCCACGAGCTAAGGAAGTTGTATTCACCATAGAGGAGTTTAAAATAATGGCCACTAATGCAAAAGCGCATTCCCGAACATCAACAAGCAATACTTTATGGAGGAGCAGGGCTGTTTCTACTTACCCAGCTTGGGCAGGTACTTCTGTTTCTGCTCCTCGGTGCCGTAGGCATTGATGGGATGCATGACGAGTGACGACTGCACGCTCATGGCTGAACGATAGCCGCTGTCCACTCTTTCTACTTCCCTGGCAATCAAACCGTAGGCCACATAGCTCGTCCCGGCACAGCCGTACCCTTTCCAATAAACACAGGATGTTATTGTCAATGTTCAGCATAAGTAGTCAACCAATAGTGTTGATTTTATTTCAACAAAAAGGTAACGCCAGGCTAAATAAATGTGATGAAAAAGTAATGGTGGAGACATGATCACACTGACCTTTAATGGTTGGACCCAGGACCCCCATCTCCCCCATTTCCGACACAATTTCTCTGTGAAATACTGAAAAGCAAATAACACATGTTCTGTGACGCTTCAATAGCAAATGATTGCATTCTTGGTAGTTGATATAATATTCTATGCTAATGCCCACCACAAATAGATTTGGTGTGATGTGTTTGGCCTCAATCATGAACACATTATAATGGGACTGTCTGTGAATGGAGCTTGTCATTATAAAGGCATACTACATACATGAAGTGCAAGGAAAACATTCAAGCGGTGGGCCCCTGTATTGGCAAAATCAATATTTCCACATTAGGGACCTTTACTCTATTTTGATGCAATTAGTGGGAGTACCCTCCCACACTGATGTATCACACAGAAAAAGCATACTGTATGTATTGGGCAAAATTCCACATAAATGCAGTATTGATACCCATCCCTTGTAATATTTAATGAAATACACAACATTTAAGGACTAAGTGTGCCATTTACCTTCATTTCTGTTTGCTAAAACGATACGAGGCATCAGTTTGTCTTCGCAGTAGGTTCTGAAAGAGTCTCTGATCATGACCTCCTCCTCTGTTAGTAGGCCTTCCAGGTCTAGAGCATCACGCCAGTTGAACTGGACTTTAGCTGTTGGCATTTCAGATCAAAACATCACTCTTGAATTGTTAAAAAAAAACTTTTTCAATCTCAAAATCATGGTCAAAAACGTACGTGCTTTCGATTTCTCAGTCTTCTCTGCATCTGAGGAAATAAGAGAGAAACATATGACAAGCAAACCCTCTCTAGTTAAAACATATAAGCACATGATTCACATTTAATGCACAATTGTGGAGCCCTTCTGGCTCCCTCTCTGCAATTGCGTGGCTCTAAACCTGTTCTGCATAAAACTATAAGCGTGTGTTGTGAATTTCCACTGAAATTTAGCAGGGCATTTACTTGCATTTTATTGCGATTTATTCTTATCATTGATGTCTTACCCAATCTGGCAGCTGCTGCAGTGCCCTGAGCTCTACTTATTGAAAGGATGTTACATCTCTGAGGTTGAGCCAAGAGTCGACACATGTTCCTCAATGCCATGATGGAGATTCGTCTAGAAAGTCTGAACAAGAGGACAACATAAGTCAACTTGGTGACATAACCTTCACCGTGTGTTTACACCGGTAAGCTACTGTATACACAAACAATGGCTGTTAAAAGACAACATTTGCGTATAAACATTATATATAGTGTACATTTTATCATATCTTATCATATCTTTTATCAATCATACATGATTTTACACACTGGTATGCCGATTCTGAAATTATGTAACAAGACCATTCGACAACAAGCTAGGCTAACTCTGCTATGTCTAACTTATTAGCAAACAGCTAACAGCGTACAACCTGTATTATGGCTTTGTTAGAAAGACTGGGTGTATTTTGACACCCTTTTACTGCATTACATATGTTTAATTTATCTATTTCAGACAAAAGTTCTGGTTTTGTTTGAAGTACCTGTCTGTAGAAACGCTTGTCCTGGATCCCCTTCTCTGTTCTGGTTACGACAGCGAAGCCAGTGACGTCATTACGTACAGGACTGTCACAGCGTGCAGGCGTGGCGCGATAAAAACGCGTTTTACGCTTTGGTTTTACTTTTTACCTGGTATATAATACTTAACAGATAATTCAATATGTTTATTACATTCATTGCTGAGAAAAGTACATTTTATGGGTATCTCAGTGACTGCAGCTGATCGCGATTGGCTCATTAGCGGGGTGTGAACCTCGGCAGGAAGTGTACACCCACAAATGTACAGTATGTAAGCACAGTATGTGCTTCCTCAGTTATCACCACCCAATAACAGACTGTATTTATGTAGAATAAATGGTAACAGACAAATAGGCACATAATAATTATTACTTTGATTAGAAAATAAGGAATAATGAATAAACACAGCAGTAAAAAAAAGTGACCAAATTGCAATGCAACAGATCAAACTGACATGAACTTTGTAAATGAGTAATTAAATAAATACAGCATACGATATGTCGAAATTAGGAGATCAAATGCATAAATATGACATAGGTAAGTCATAATTTTGATATAAACTGCGCATGTGCTGCCTTTTCCACAAAGCCTTCTGCACATGCGCAGTCTGTCATTTTGACTTGGCTGCTTTCTCACATTTAGGGCTTTTTATCTTATAATTTCGACTTTTTATGATGTTTAAAATGTTTCTTTCAGTGGCAGGCTCTCTTAACAGACACAGTAGAATGCATTATTATTATTACTATTGTTATTATTATTATTATTATTAATCAAGCCGTTACTTAGTTTTACTCCATGTACTGACATGCAAAAACCTCTTAGTAGAGTGTTTTCTTTGTAGTGTGTGGGGTTTTTTTTGTTTTATGTTACAGAATGTACTCTTCAAACATCAAAGATGAGCACAGGGACAGACAACACCTTTAAGACCAAGGTTTCCGGGATTTGCTAAAATCTGCAGTGATGTAATGACCGGTGTGTGTGTGTGTGTGGCCTGCATCACAACATGCACCTTATACACAACACCTTTAGTACGCAAGGCTAATTGGCCCACTAAACTGTCAATAGGTATAAATGTGAGTGTGAATGGTTGTTTGAGCCTAAGGGAGACAGTGAACATGGCTGGATGTCTGGTGCAGTAGTTCATATTGGGATAACCATTATGTTACGAAACCATGTTAAGTATTAGGTCATAATACATCACAGTATCCAAGTAGCTACAAAGTGTGTTTCTCCATTTAGGTCAAGTAGGACAACTGAAGTCTGCCTCTGTGGGCTGGGAGTGCAGAAAAAGGCCCAACCAATGTTAGGCCTGCGGCTACATTACAAATGTATTATTTGTATTTATAATTAATGATGTTTGGGATTTCATTGTGGGACAAAAAAATGTATGCCATGTCATTACTTGATGGAGGCGGAAGTATATTATTATATATTATTTGGATTATTTGTTGATTTATCATATCTGATTCCAATAAAGTGTGTGTTTTTTGCGCAGCTCAATAGCTGTTAGACCATGTAATTTAATATGCTAATGACGGTGGGCGGGTCGCTCCAAATATTGATTGTATCAACACCAAGGGTAGTGTCAGACTGTCAGTATGGGATCGATACCAGCATGATTAGCATACATGCAACCCCTCCCTTTTCCTCACCGCAGTCGCTATCACGTCGGAAATTATTTTTTTTCTATATTTTCTTTAGCCATGCATTTACTGGATTACTAAATTATAAGTATTGCCATCTTTTGTAATTAAAAATGTTCGTGCCTGAGCATCAACTTTGTATTTTTGACGACTGCAATCTACAATACAGTAGCTCTTACCATTCGTGCTTCTGACACGTAACGGTACTCTTATGAAGAAGCAAAACATCATTTAGTCCCGCCTCTTGTCATTCATTCGTCGAACGTCGTATCAATCAGTGTCCGCCGCGTTTTTCATTCGTCAGCACTCTCAGCAGAGGAATGCCCCTTTAAACGGTAGTAGGGCTGTGAAGATTTTGGAGCGGACTTTTACCCCTGTGTTCACATGGACACAAGTCTTTCAAGATAAGACTTCTCAAGGCTGGAAATAGACTCAGTCGTCCCCCTGTTGAGCAGTTTTATGTTGGAAGAAACGGCCCGACATCATGGAGCCGGAGGAGAAACCAAAATACGGTAATGTACGAAGCTGTACATGTACTGATAGCCAAATACTGACCGACTACTACTGTATCTCAGCCACAATAAAAGACGCCGTTCTCCGCAAGAACGCGTTTCTAGCGGATTTTAATGTCCTGTGAAGGGCGTTGTATTAGCTAGCCGATACCACAACGAGTGGACCACTTTCACTTCTGCCACCCAGTGGATATGCATTGCTATATGGTTCATTAGCTTGGAAATTCAGCTGCCGTTTATTATATTGGCTATTGTTTACATGCAGTTCATAGACGCCATCTTTTTTCATATCGACACTTGAAATATTTTCATTGTTTACATTTTGTTATGTGAATATTCAGTATGTCGTTTGTGCATTGTGTCTAGTGTGATATTTCTTTGTTTACATTTTGCTATGTGAATATTCCAGTGTGTCCAGTATGACAATTCTTTGTTTACATTTTGTCATGTGAATATTCAGTATGTCGATTATGCAGTGTTCAGGACACAGGACACATTTTTGAATCCCAGAATTTCAAATTTAATAAGAAAAGTAATACATGTGTATATAAGGTAAGCAGTAAATTATTGAATTTGGTGTAATTTGGTGCTTCAAGGTCTTTTGAGTTGTCTTTTATTTCCTTGATGCTATATTTGTTCCTCCATGTCCTTGATAACAAGTACTTTCTTTGGTGCCACTCCCTAATGAATGTGTTTAAGTCCCTGCCTCACACTGAGCTGCAGGGACACAAAGTATGTCTGCATCGTGTACCCCTATGTCCCAATATATCCTGTGCTTGTCCAGTTGCCGCCACATTCCACACATGGGTATGGTAGGAGGCAATTGCATCTTTGGTCACGTTAAGCTTATTAGAAAATACCTTTTAAATTCATTTGTCAGCTATTCTTGTGTTCCAGGAGTGGGTGTTGTTTTATGTGTTTTAATTTCCCAACGTTGCAAACAAGACTACGACAGAAGAGCACGGTTTTTGGCTTGGAGAGAACATATCCCACAGGGGGTAGTTCATTGAGTACTATTCTTCCATGCAATGGTTTTATCGTTTGGTTTGTCAGGCGCTTCACCAGCACTTCAGCACACATTTCTATGACAAATAGGGACAGATTGACGTAATGACCAGTGGTGATTCATCTGCAAATTCCTGACACTGGTATGTTAAAATCCTTGAAAATCATGTGGTGTAACACCCTTTACAAGATAAGCCAGCTAAAAATGTGAATAGATACATTTTGTACATACTTATCACACCATTTGACATACAATACAATACAATGAGACTCCAATGAGAACGACTCCAGTGTTTCCAACAGGACCTCAATCTATCTATGGCACTGGGTTGACTAATACAAATATACAGTTGTCTTTATCGCCGTTAATTAGTGGTTCCAGACTCAAAACACTGCTTTTAAAATTATTAGAGCCCTCTTGACATGAAACAACATTTTACATTTGTATATCACAGTATAGGAGAGCTAATGAGAAAGTAAATTGCCATATTAGACTTTAAATGGCTTTACACTCATATGATCAAATAAAACTGTTGGTGTGTGTGTGTGTAAATGTTAACCTGAGTGGCAGCCGGACAGGAAGTGATGTCGGAGGTTCAGAGTTGAGTTTCAGCTTGGTATCTACAGTTGATATTATGATAATTACGTTGTTATTATGTGATGTGGTTATTATGTACGTATGTTATTACATGATGGTTGAGTGGTTAACATGTAGGCCACACAGTCAGGAGATTGGGTATGCCGGGTACTCCACTTTCCTCCCACATTCCAAAAACATGCATGTTAGGTTAATTCATCAACTCTAAATTGTCCATAGGTATGAATGTGAGTGTGAATGGTTGTCTATATGTGCCCTGTGATTGGCTGGCGACCAGTCCAGGGTGTAGCCTGCCTGTCGCCCGAAGACAGCTTACCCCCGCGACGCCAGTGAGGATAAGCGGCATAGAAAATGGATGGTTGGATGTTGTAATTTTTGTGCCTGTTGTGAGATAATGTTCATTTAGTCATTTATTTTCTATGAGGGTCGCAGGGGTGCTGGAGCCTATCCCAGCTGTCTTCAGGCGAGAGGCGGCGTACACCCCGGACTGGTGGCCAGCCAATCACAGGGCACATACAGACAAACAACCATTCACACTCACATTCATACCTATGGACAATTTGGAGTTGCCAATTAACCTAGCATGTTTTTGGAATGTGGGAGGAAAACGGAGTACCCGGAGAACATGCACGGTGAGACCATGCAAACTCCACACACAGATGGCCAAGGGTGGAATCGAACTCGGGTCTCCTAACTGTGTGGCCTGCGCGCTAACCACTTGTTCACCGTGTAGCCCCGTGAGATAATGTAAACACAATAAATGTCTTTTCTGGCAATCACCTCTCACCAAACACTGACACCTAGTGGCTAATGTAGAGTACTACATTGGCAATTAGAGTGCTTCTGTGGTGTATATGTATTTTTTCATGTTTTTTTTTTTACAACTGTAATTGAGTTATTCCAGTATTGACATTTAATGAAATTGATATATTTGACACTTGGAACATGATGTGGAATATCTCAATCCTTAAGAACATTTGCACAGGTCAGACTTGAAATAAAAACTCAGTTCTTGCATTGAAAAGTTACTCCTCAACACACTCCCTCCAATGTTGGAACAAAGCTGCAAGTTTCCATGGAAGAAAACTTGTCATTGCTTCCAAGCTGTGGGCTTCACACGATGGAGCAATTTCAGGCTGAGTTTTAACAACGCAGAGAAAAAAAGTACCTCCCTCATGACAGGATCTGAAGCAGCCATGCCCTGTCGCAGATGAGCTGTAATTAGAAGACATATTTAGAAGAGCGCTTTGAAACATGATTCACTCAAGTTTCTAGGTTTCTTCCTACTTCACATTCTGGCCCTTCTACATTGTTTTTTTTTTTACCCATAATTGTAGCCACCTGTTTTCCCTTTAATCCGTGGCAGTACGTACGTCTAATAACCCAGACACAATCACGTGAGTCTGCTAACTGAAACAAAGGGCTGACTCTGCAATGGTTATGTGCTATTGCTAGCTTGGTGATCAGGGTGGGAAATCATTAAAGTCATCACGGTGGTGAGTCTTTTGGGGGGAGGGATCTTAAACTTGGACTTAACTCTCCACACTTTGTAATAAGACACGTGGAACACTGGCATGGCATTCAACAGCTGCACCCTCAAGATGGTCAAAACCAAACGTGTCCAAACTTTTGTCCTCCAAGGGCCACACACTGAAAAATCAGGGGATTTTTTAAAGCAACTCATGATGATATGCTGAGACGTTATTCTCATCAAATTAGAACTGTTTTTCTTCAATTTGCTCACTAATAACCAGGGTCTATACATAGTCCTTTAGTTCTAACCAGGGTCTATACATAGTTCTTTAGTTCTAACCAGGATCTACACATATTCCTTTGGTTCTAACCAGGATCTATATACTTTTCTTTAGTTCTAACCAGGGTCTATACATATTTCTTTAGTTCTAACCAGGGTCTATATATACGTATTTATTTCTAACCAGGGTCTATACATATTTCTTTAGTTCTGACCAGGGTCTATACATACTTCTTTAGTTCTAACCAGGCTCTATAAATATTTCTTTAGTTCTAACCAGGGTCTACACATATTTCTTTGGTTCTAACCAGGATCTATATACATTTCCTTGGTTCTGACCAGGGTCTTTACATATTTATTTAGTTCTAACCAGGGTCTATATATATGTATTTAATTCTAACCAGGGTCTATACATATTTCTTTAGTTCTAACTAGGGTCTATACATCTTTCTTTAGTTCTAACCAGGGTCTATACATACTTCTTTAGTTCTAACCAGGGTCTATACATCTTTCTTTAGTTCTAACCAGGGTCTATACATACTTCTTTAGTTCTAACCAGGGTCTATACATTTTTTGTTTAGTTCTAACCAGGGTCTAAACTAATTTCTTTAGTTCTAACCAGGATCCACAGAACCTTAGCTTGCTGTCCAGCAGGACTCTAAAGGCATCAGGGAGTGGGCCACCTGGCATCTGCTACCCTGACCCCTTAAACCATGGCACCAATGTAACTCGCCTGGTCCAGGCCTCAAACTAGGGTCTGGTGAATGACAGTTGAGAGCATTAGCATCGAGCTACAAACCCACACTGTCAACTAGATATTGACGCCCCCCCTAAGGGGTGCCCAATGAAGACTGATTCACGGGTCCCTCAAGGGGGCACAGCAGAGCATCTTACTTGTGATGAGTCATTATAAGGGAATTGAGTTTGCCATCCCTACAGGCCGCACTGGCTTGTACAGGGATAGCATCTCCACATCTGGCTTTTGTCTTATCCTGATGCGTTGCGCCCTTCGCTGTCCAAGTCCCAATCTTTATGCTGCCCAGCAAACTGAAAGCTTTTTACAGATTAACCTCACTGGCGAGTACTTTTCTAAAACCTGTTCTAAGTAAGCATTATCTTAATAAGGTTGGAAATCTAATTCCACGCCCAGTGATCATATTATATAGTTGGAATTGGATTAGGTCCTGTGGGAGAGCTTTTACCAGATTAAAAAGCCACCACCCTGCATCACTGAAAACATCCTGTTATTTATTCTTATTAATTCATCACTCAAACCTTTCTTGGCATAGTGGATGGTCCCCTGTAATGATTGTTGTGCTTTTGGTGCAAAGCCAAATCCTGACCCGAACGTCTTTTTTCATGCGCAATACAAATGACGCGGATGGAAATGTGTCGCCACTGGTATAAATATTTGTTGCATTTCCTCTCCATTACAGCTTTGTTCATGCAGCGCATGTCTCTGACAGTAGACGCAACATCACACAGATTACTGTTTGCCTTTCATTTCACTTGTGCTAGCAGCCGTCAAGATGGAAATGTTGGCATAAAGCCATACCACCTTTGCATTTTGATTGCAGTTAGCACAGTTTATTCATGTTAGCTCGACGGTGTCCAAACTTTGCACTTAAATGAAAGGATGCTAGAATGCTTGTCATTTTTGCCGGGAGTTTTTTTCCCCCGATTTGTTTGTAAATATTTGTACTTTTTCTACTCTTAATATTATGACTTTTATTATGACTGTCATATTCTCACTTTCTCCTGACCTAATTATTTTTGTGGTTCACATAATATTATGACTTGAACTAACAAATAAAGATGAAATCAACCCAATGCTGCTAAAACTGTATTCCCCCCTCATATCATGTTTAATCTCATGAAATTGCGTGCATTTTTTCCAGTAAGAATTTGACATTCTCTTAAAATTACAGTTGTTTTTTTTTCCAAAATTAGAACATTTTTTGTCATATTGTGTCTTTAAAAACTATTTTTTATTTAATAGTCCAACTTTATTATTTTAACGTTATTGTAATATTTTAGTCAATCTTGTAAAATTTACTTTTTGGACTTTGGACTTTATTCTCATAAAATTACAGCTGTTTTTTTCAATTTTTTCAATTTTTTACAACTTTCATAACGTTGCTATGGTAAATCTTTTCATAATACTATGACTTTATTTCCATATTTTCACCCAATTATTATTATTATAACTTTATTTTCAACAAAATCTTTCAAAAAAATCTTTCTTGTTGTTACAACTATAGAATTATATATTTTTTTATATTATAATTATATTTTTCCACATTATACATTATTTTCATACAAGTACTTTTTATTAGATTTCATCTATTTATCATAATCTTGTGTAAAATGAGTACTGACTTTAGTCACGGGCCAACAAAAAAACAACTATGGGCTGCAAATGGCCCACAGGCCACACTTTGGACACCCTTGTTTGAGTTAAACCAATGGAAAGATGCAACGTCTTCTTTAGAAAACGCCAACAGAGGCCAGATATCCCCCCCTCTTGTTTTCAGAGAACACATGTTTCCAATAACAACAACATGACTTGACTTTATTTTCTTTTCACCCATTCTTTCACACAGCCACGCCTCTCGTGTGTCTCTATAGACAACAGGAAACCATTTTTTTTTCTGCAAGTGGGAGGAGACTGAGGGGGATACACAGGTGGAACACAGATTGGGAAGCGGCATTTGCTTCGGGATAAACAAGGTGGAGGCGGGGGGTGGAGCGTTGTTAGCAGGGACAGGTTAGACAGGTTTCTCCCCACATGATACCTACTTCTCGTCTGCTTTTGAAAAGCTACAGCAGCGCTAAGAGAGTGTCGAATACAGCGTTTTGTTTTTTTTTTGGAGGAAAAGGAAAAGAGTTCTCTGCACATTTCAGCATTAACCACAAAAATTCCAAGATGCCGGAGGAAGGCCAATATTATGGAAAGCATGGTAACTACCCTTCCTGTTTCACTTTTGTTGTGCCTCCAGACTAAATCTTACTGCCTTTTTTGGGGGAAATGTCTTGCCGGGGTTGAATTGTTTAGAGTGAAACTGGAGCAGTAGTGTTAGCTTTGTGGGAAAAGTTTGGGTGTGTGCTGCTGATTATGCAGGTGTGACCATGACGAGGAAACATTTGGCTGTTTTTATTTGAACGTGTGCCACTGAAAGAGCAAACTAGTGAAAAAGCAGCATTTTGAAACTGATTCAACCTGGCAAAATCTGCTGCCCATGAAGCGATACAATATGGCATCACAGCGTGGTATAACACACACAATGTTTCTAACAGGAAGCTATGATTTCTCTAAGAGGTACTTTGGTAAATGCTTGCTGGAGCATTATCTCCCTAAAAGCATCCATAATTGATATGCAAAGACGACACTGACTACTATATCACTTCCTGTAAAAACTGTAGAAAACAACTAAATCCAAATATGGACTATTTATATTCTCATGCCTAATCCTGTGCTAGTGAGACTCCTCAGTGTGCTATGAAAAGTTTTGGGTCAAATTAAGTTCAATTACTCCTTCATTTCATGAGATGAGGCTGAGAACCGAGCTTGTGACTTGTAATTTATACCACGTCACTAAGAGGGCTTTCCATCGTGATCAACAGCAGCGCTCATTGACTAGCTATTTAGTTTCCTGTGCAATAGTAGTGAACATCGGCGACTGAAGCGCCATCCGCGGTTAATATCCTTGTAAATGTTTCATGGAATAATTAGGGATGCACAAGGTTTTTTTTTTGTTCAAGCTGATACATCCTGCTTCTTAAGACTGATGCTGATACCGATAACCTTCTTCTTTCGCTTTTGGCTTTTCCCTTAAGGGGTCGCCACAGCAAATTGATCGCTTCCATCCAACCCTGTCTTCTTTCTCTGTCTCTCAGTCTGGCCTCTCTGACTTTATTTGCAAGGCCAAGGCTTGCAAATAAGAAGGCTAATATGTAATGTCCCTCTGATGTACTCGTTCCTGATCCTATCCATCCTGGTCACTCCCAATGTGAACCTCAGCATCCTCATCCCTGCTACCTCCAGTTCTGCTTCCTGTCTTTTCCTCAGTGGCACTGTCTATAGACCAAACATTATGACTGGTCTCACCACAGTTTTGTAGACATATACCAATAACCATTACTGTATTATTTTTATAACTGTACTTGAGTCAAATTGGCGACTTTAATTGTCAATAGGTATGAATGTGAGTGTGTTGTCTATATGTGCCCTGTGATTGGCCGGTGACCAGTCCAGGGTGTACCCCGCCTCTGGGATATAAGGATAAATGGATGGATGGTTGAGTCAAACAAATCTGTATTTGAGAAACCTTGTCATGACATCACTAATCTGCGTCTTTCTTTCCGCAATGAAATCCCAGTTCTATTGAGCCCTGGGGTTGTCCCTGTAAAAACGTTTGCACAGTTCATACAGCAAGGTGATGGGAACAGGCACCGGGTGTCGTAGACTGTTCCCTCCACAGAAACGGTGATAAGTCCCACAGGATCGAAGCCATGGTTGTTTACAAGTGAGCTCCCGAGTGGGGTGCCTTAACAAGCAAGCCTTACATCAGACAACAGACCTAGCGAACGCACCAGGGTTAGCTACTACAAGCCTTTTGCAGCACGCCACAGAAAAGGAGCGCTTGATTTTGATCAACTTACAGCCCAGAACGGGTCATCTTCGCCTCATTGCTTGGTTATCTGAGCTATTTTAATGTTACTAGAATAATCCACTACTAAATTAAACTACTACGCCTTCATGATGCCTTGTTGTCACCACTCGGCACCACTTTTACTTAACTTGCCTTCATCACATTGTGGAGTAATGCTATTGTCTGGGTGAATATAGCACAGGAAACGACAGCCGTGTAGCTTAAATGCACTCACTTTTTCCTCATGGTTTGGCTTGCATTGTACTGAGTCACCAGGGAGGAATTTGTTGGGTTGCCAGGCGTGTCGGCCTCTAGTGAGAATGGTAGGAAGGATGGTATATTTTCTTTTTGAAGAAGCCTTCTGTGTCCGTCATGTGGCTGAGACATAATAAAGATGTCTAAGATTAAATGAACCTTTTTGTTACACAGGCGAGCCCAGGAAGTATGATCCCACGTTCAAGGGCCCGATCCACAATAGGTGAGTGTTGATGGGACTTAGGAAGTATTATTGGGGACTGGAACTAAGTCTTGAAACATTTCATTTCTCCAGGGGCTGCACAGATATTGTGTGCTGCATCATCTTCGTTCTTGCCATACTGGCTTATATTGCAGTGGGAATACTTGGTAAGGTGACTTTTTTTTGTTTACATGTTAAAATGTTTTATATCTTCAATAACTTGATTTTTTTTTTTTTAATTCATGGTCCAGCTTGGTCGCAGGGTGACCCCAGAAAGGTGATCTATCCCACAGACAGCAAAGGCCAATTCTGTGGGCAAGGCGAACTTGAGTGAGTAATTGTTTTTTTCCCCCACTCTGCTGGTCTAAAGAACATTCATAGCAAGCCGACAACGGACAACATAATATAAACTATACAATACATTCATTCATTTTCTACCGCTTTTTCCTCATGAGGATCGCGGGGGCTGCTGGAGCCTATCCCAAATGTCTTTGGGCGAGAGGCGGGGTACACCCTGGACTGGTCGCCAGCCAATCACAGGGCACATATAGACAAACAACCATTCACACTCACATTCATACCTATGGACAATTTGGAGTCGCCAATTAACCTAGCATGTTTTTGGAATGTGGGAGGAAACCAGAGTACCCGGAGAAAACCCACGCAAACATGCAAACTCCACACAGGAGTGACCAAGGGTGGAATTGAACCCTGGTCTCCTAGCTGTGAGGTCTGCGCGCTAACCACTAGACTGCCGTGCCGCCCCTATACAATACATACAATACAATATTATATATTGAATACAATATATAGAAATTAGGGATGTCCGATACTGGCTTTTTTGATGAAAACCCATATGCCGATATTGTCCAACTAATTTCCGATACCAATATGTGTAAGATGACATATCTCCTGTGGTGGAATGAACACGCTTGTGTTGTTTACAGCATTTAACAAAAAAAAAATCTGATACCGATATCAACCGATATTGCATCCCTATGCTGATATCGGGCCAATAATGATCGGACATCCCTAATAGAAATACAATGAAAGTATGGTAAACCCTCATTGATTGTGATGAATTGACAATTGACCTGACAGACATAAGTGAATTTCAACCTAGCAAGATTCCACAGAAAAAAGTTTTTTTTAACATTTTAAGAGCCCTTTAGACATGAAATAAGACACGTTGTCATCTCTGCAACTGTATGGCTCAATATAGTAAATATAACAGAAAATTTTAAAGGAACTATTAATGCTTTTTTATGCTTTTCTGACCTATAAATGTAGTTATAATGTTGTATTCTCATGTTAAACGATGCCAACGTTTCCGATGATGGGGTCTGCGCATTTGGAAGTGAGCCCTGAAAGAAGTTTAGCTTGGTTTCGAGCCCCAACAGTAGCTCGTGTTAAGGATTATTGTCCCTGTTGTGAGATAATTCACAATATTCATAAAAGGCTGCTGTTCTCACCAACATTACAGTAACATCAGTCCATACCGAAGTGGTTTTGGTGTATACTTCCTGCTCTACTTTTCACCTGCAACAAGCAGCTGTGCTCAGAAAAGTCCCTGTGGCAACGGCAAAGTTTCATTTCCTCATTGCATCTTAAGACAAATCATCTTTCCACTACTCGATATGGTGCAAAAACAGAAGCAATGAATGTGGGTATCATTTATTTTTACATTCATTTGCATACACATTCATCTCAATTCACAATAGTTCTGCAGCTTTCCAATCACGTGGCTCAGGTGGAAGAGCGGTCGTTTCCCAACCTCAAGGCTACGGGTTCGATCCAATACATGTACACTGATGATAACTTATAACTAATAGTTGCAGTATCGACATTCTTATGCTAGTTCCATGAGCAACAGCATACACTTATAATGTTTGCTCTCCTTGGGATGGCTGTGTCTTCCAGCACAAAGACGTGTGCTCCAGTTTTCGGGTAAAACATTTTTGATGGCAAACGAACACACGAAATTGAAAGCGAGGTATCCGCTCTTCCGTCTGTGAATGACGTTGAGACTAGCAGTTAGCAAGGCGTCGTGTTAGTCCGCTAAATCAGTTTTTCATGCTAGCTGCTACAGTAATAATATCGCTGTAGCTTCATGTAAATGGGACACTGTTGCCGTTTTTTTTTGTGAGGGCTTTAGCGTCAAAATGTATTTCTCATGACGTCCGTTGTTAGCTAGCTCATATTAACTTGTTTTCTTGCACTAGAATGCACAGAAAAGGGAAAGAAATATGTGTTCATGTTTCACATAAGGATTGTGAATGATGGGCAAAATTTAAAAAAGTGCAGTTCCCTGTTTCTCATAATATTTCTCATATTATGACTTTTCGATCACATGGCATAGAGAAGAACATCACTATGATGTTTACCACTTGATTGATATACAGGGTAACCAGTCTTAACTAAATTAATTCTATTGTACATACTACATCCATGTACACACTGATGGTACTGCTGGCTTTGTTTACTCCACATTACGTACCGCTTCCGCACAGGCTATGGGATCTCTGAAGTGACACAAGACTGCCGTCATTGTAGCACTCGGAGCTAACTAGTTAGCCTTCACTTTATTGATTTTAAACCTAAGAATGTTTGAAACAGAGTGGAGAAGGGACAAAGCGAAAAAGTACCACTTCCACATGGATTGAGAGGGGAATTATTTGGACTCTTCATTCATGGTTGACTCTGTCTTTCAGTATTTTGACTAAAAGGCCTCTTGGCAGCACAATGGACACCCCTGATCTAGAGAGACGGTTATAGTAAATGTATGATTACAATTTATATTAAAAATGGCATGATTTAACAAGTAGCCATAATTTGATGAAACAAAGGATGGATTTTTTTTTTTTTGATTTTTTTCACTTTGTATTTGACTTCTGTGTGTGTTTTTTGTGCTTTCAAAAGGAGCAAGCCACTGCTGTTTTACTTCAACATCATGAAGTGCGCCAGCCCCATGGTTCTGCTGACGTTCCAGTGTCCAACCACCCAGGTGGAAGCATCACGCAACACATTTATCATCATAAACATGCTTCTGTTTCCTTTACAGTAAATCTGAGTTATTTCAGGCGCATAGACGCATTTCCTGTACTGATGCAACCCTCCCCCCCTTAGATATGTGTGGAGAAATGCCCCACGGAATTCAAGACGTTGACTCTTGTGACGGCTTCGGACTGGCCAATGTATAAACCCTTCTGCAAGGAAAGCGCGGATGTCCAAAATCTGCTGGTATTTGTCTTAATTTCTCTCAAACCCCACCACGTACATACGGCATATTAACTATTAAATGTATCTGTCTCATTTGAAGGCCAATAAGGTAGAGTTCCTCAAGTCAGGTGTGTGTCCTGGTGTTTTGATCCCCAGCACGCCTGGTGAGTTCAATCCCTCCATATTATCCAAGCTCTGTACTTTCTCTATGTGCAGTTTTGTATGTGTCGGAGGGGATAAAAATGGTTGTTATTCAAATTTGCCTTTTAAATCAGTAAGAAAAACAACTTTGGACTTTTTGGTTCTTGTGCTCCTGCCGGCCACCGTAGCCCCAGTCTAAGCCGACATGGGAGAAGAAGCAACCATCGGCACTTAATTTCATTATAACTTATATTCTTTCACATGTCACTTCCCCAAAAAGTTCCCATCTAAGACAATTCAGACCTTAAACATTGTACAAGAAAAGCCTCCTAATCATTTCTTTTTCTAGTCTTTCGTAGATGCCTCCCAGCTTTGAGCAAAAACAAAGGAGAGATAATGGTGGGGGAAGCAACTACTTTTCCCGATGAAAGCGGAAAACAGATAAATGCCAAAGAGCTTGTACCTGCAGTGAAGTAAGTACTGGTGGGGGCAATCCAGGAAATCACATTGCATGATAACATACATGTTATTGATTGTATCATTAACGTGTGTTGGCTTGAGCAAAGGGAGCAAGTCCTGTAATGAAATAGAGAAGCTTCTTAAGAACAGATCTGTACTGTAGGTGCCAAATACTTAGTGTATTTTACTCGATTTACAAAAAAAAATCCTATAATGTGAAGTGAATCTATGGTTAAAAATGACAGAAATTGAAATGAAGTGATGCCTCCATACTCTCCCCACAAACAGGAATGTGTCTCTAGCTCTTGAAGCTCGTCAGGTGGTCATGAAGATCTTCGAGGATTACACAAAGTCCTGGTACTGGATCCTGTTGTAAGCTGTCATTTTCCACACACTGATGGATTTCATAGAATAACTGGCTTTTGTCTTAATTGTTAACTGCCTTTTACTTTCTCCAGATGTTTAGTCATGGCGACGGTTCTCAGTCTGATCTTCATCATCATCCTACGCTTCCTCGCAGGGATCATGGTCTGGGTCATAATCGCCTTGGTGATACTTGTCCTTGGATACGGTAAGACTCGATCAATTTAAATGTCCTGGATTTACGCCGTAAATGGGAAATGAGACATTTGTATTCAGAACACCCATATAAGGAATAGTTTAACACACTAATACAATATTTAGAGGTCAGAAAAGTGGAAAAAAGTATAATAGGTCCCCTATAAATCAACCTACACTATGGAAGCCTGTTTCCGGCACTAGAAAAAAAATTATCCCAATGGTAAGTCGAAATTCTGAGATGGAAAGTCGAAATTCTGACATGGAAAGTCGAAATTATGAGATAAGAAAGTATAAATTATGAGATAAGAAAATGGAAATAATGACATAGCTTTGTAGAAGAGTCACAGCAGCAGCAAGAGTCACAGTTCTCCTCCTCCTGTTCAGGCATGGATTGTGAGTACATTGAGGAGTACTTTAAGTGTGGCTTTACAAGTGATGAAATACTTCATTTGCTGGTGAATTCACATGGAATTAAGCAAACGCACATTGGAAAGAATTTTGAGGCATCAAAATAATAAAAGGGATGTGGCTGTTCACAACTGTCTAGCCATTTTGCCAAGTGACGAAAGACGACTCTGAAAAAGACGGCAACTATGGCACATGTGCAGTTGGTATCTAGTAATTTCGGGCTGCACGGCAGTCTAGTGGTTAGCGCGCAGACCTCACAGCTCGGAGACCCGATTTCAATTCCCCCCTTGGCCATCTCTGTGTGGAGTTTGTTCGATTTCCTCCCACATTCCAAAAACATGCTAGGTTAATTGGTGACTCCAAATTGTCCCTAGGTATGAATGTGAGTGTGAATGGTTGTTTGTCTATATGTGCCCTGTGATTGGCTGGCGACCAGTCCAGGGTGTACCTCACCTCTCGCCCAAAGACAGCTGGGTTAGGCTCAAGCACCCTCGTGAGGACAAGCGGTAGAAAATGAATGAATGAAAGAATCTAGTAATTTCGACTTTCTATCTTGTAATTTGGACTTTCTTATCTCGTAATTTTGATTTACGATTGGGATAATTTTTTTACACTTGCGGAAACGGGCTTCCATACAAACACCTCATTTATCATAGTTAATTAGTTCCAGACCTAACCGCGACTAGTTAATTAGTCAGACCGCAAAGAAAGATTTAAATATCCTGGCCTAAAAGACTCAGTATGCACTTCAATCATGGTGAGCATTCACATAGATGCTAGGTGTTATGATGCTAGGTGCTATGGATCATTCCACACACCGCTTGTCACTCTGCAGTAGAATGTGAAATGATAATTGTGACTACCGCAATAGAAACATATGTGTTCATACATACATACATAGGTATCTTTCACTGCTACATGGAGTATGCAAGCCTGGAGGGAAAGGCCGGTGCTGATGTGACCCTTCAGGAGCTCGGCTTGCAGGCGGACTTCACCATATACCTTCAGCTCAGACAGACCTGGCTGGTCTTCAGTAAGTTGCACATGCAGCATACTGATGTTATGCACTGGTCCTCCAAGCAGTACAGTTTGGTTTGGTACCCTCTCATTTGGGTGTCAACTGCAGGTGTAGGGTACCCAAAGGCAAATTAGTGGATCCCCTCACTTACATCTTACATGTTACTGATGCTGAACTGAACTGTACTGTACTGCGAGGCATCAATATGTGCTTCAGATGTCCCCTCCTAATTCCACCTTCTCCTACTAGTGATCATCCTTGCCATCGTGGAGGTCATAATCATCCTACTGCTCATCTTCCTCAGGAAAAGGATCCTAATTGCCATAGCACTCATTAAAGAAGCCAGCAAGTTAGTAGCGTCCACATTTCAACTAATCAGTGTTTCCCACTCATGAATTTATTTGTGGGGCCCGCCACAAATACATTTGGACCACCACAGTCACATTTGGTGATACTTATTAAAAAAAAACATTGTTATAATACCACAGATAGATTGCAGTCCTGTGGGAAACACTGCTAATGCTACATTATATTTGACATGGGCTAAATATAAGTGTTGATGTGTTCCCAGGGCGATTGGACATGTGATGTGTTCGCTTTTCTACCCACTCTTCACTTTTCTGCTCCTGGCCGTGGTCATCGCCTACTGGGCAGTGACTGCCGTGTATCCTTTTCAAGAGAAGCGGTGACACAGTAGCGGAGTGGTCAGATCACCCACAGTCACTTTGGAATTTTTCAGACATGAACCACTGCCATCATTGTAGTCCTTGACATGGGTGTTCAGTTTCCTGTCTACCTCAAATGAGCCCGTCTACAAAGTATTCAACAAGACGGACTGCAAGCACTCAACAGAAACATGCAATCCAGATGTGAGTTGGAGATTCCACACGTTCATATTTTGGCTGTAAAATGTTGGAACATGTTTCACCTGACCTGACCTGACCTGTCGTGTCCACAGAACTACAGTACATCTGAGATGTTGAAGACCTGCCCTGACTCTGAGTGCCTTTTTGCCTACTACGGCGGAGACACTGTTTACCACAAATACCTGATCGGTCTGCAGTTCTACAACGTCTTCCTCTTCTTTTGGTGTGCCAACTTTGTCATAGCGCTGGGACAGATGACCTTGGCGGGGGCGTTTGCCTCCTACTACTGGGCTTTTGTCAAGCCGGACGACATGCCTTCCTTGCCGATCTTTTCGGCCCTCGGGAGATCTCTCAGGTGTGTATTTATTTTATTTTTTTCTATTTTTGCATTGTCCTAAACTACTTGTTTTTAATAACATTTTAGGTATCACACGGGAACTCTGGCTTTTGGCTCTCTGATCCTTTCAATTGTCCAGGTCATCAGGGTTCTGCTGGAGTATCTGGACCATAAACTCAAAGGTGGGTCACACTTGTTGGTTTATTGGCACACATAACAAAAGTACGTAAAAGTAAGTATTGAGGTCTTATTAAGCAGAGTCCAATACAGTAATCAATATCCACATCATTATACTACTGTACTACTATCAAATGTAACATTATTTTAATTGATTGAAAATAAGCTGGTTAGTGCACAGGCCACACAGCTAGGAAACTGGAGTTCGATTCCACCCGCGGCCATCTCTGTGTGGAGTTTGCATGTTCTCCCCGTGCATGCATGGGGTTTCTCTGGGTACTACGGTTTCCTCCCACATTCCAAAAACATGCTAGGTTAATTGGCGACTCCAAAATGTCCATAGGTATGAATGTGAGTGTGAATGGTTGTTTGTCTGTATGTGCCCTGTGATTGGCTGGCCATTTGTCCAGGGTGTAACCCGCCTCTCGCCTGAAGACAGCTGGGATAGGCTCCAGCACGCCTGAGACCCTTGTGAGGATAAGCGGTAGAACATTAATGAATGAATGAACAATAAGCTAGGGCTGCACGGCAGAGGAGTGGTTAGCGTGCAGGCCACACGGCTAGAAACCGGAGTTCGATTCCACCCTCGGCCATCTCTGTGTGGAGTTTGCATGTTCTCCCCGTGCATGCGTTGGTTTTCTCCGGGTACTCCGGGTTTCCTCCCACATACCAAAAACACGCTAGGTTAATTGGCGACTCCAAATTGTCCATAGGTATGAATGTGAGTGTGAATGGTTGTTTGTCTATATGTGCCCTGTGATTGGCTGGCGACCAGTCCAGGGTATACCCCGCCTCTCGCCCGAAGACAGCTGGGATAGGCTCCAGCACCCCCACGGCCCTCGTGAGGATAAGTGGTAGAAAATTAATGAATAAATGAATAAAAATAAGCTTGACCGGACCACAAAAAAAAGCTAATGTGATGTTTTGTATTTAAAATGATCTTACTGACATATCTCTGAAACATTGTCCCTCCCCAGGAGCCCATAATAAGTGTACCAAGTTCCTCTTGTGTTGTCTGAAGTGCTGCTTCTGGTGCCTGGAGAAGTTCATTAAGTTCCTCAATAGAAATGCGTACATTATGGTGAGTTGTGTGTGGCGTTTAACTTTGGTGTGAGCGCTCAGATGAGACGTTTGTGTGATTTTTCTACTTCTGACATTTGGCCCTTAGGTGGCAATATACGGCAAAAACTTCTGCACTTCTGCCAGGGATGCCTTCTTTCTTCTCATGAGGAATATTATCAGGTTAGTGTTTTTTTTTTTTACTACAGTAAATGCCTTGATGCAGGGTGTAATCCTGATGATTCTTTCTTTTCATTCATAGGGTGGCTGTGTTGAACAATGTGACAGATTTTCTCTTGTTTTTGGGAAAACTGCTCGTTGTCGGACTAGTGGGTGAGTCTTTGCTTTCTTGTCTGTGTGACAATGTCTCCCTGTTTTTTTTTTCTCTTAAACATACGGACATACGGTATTGACGGAAATAATATATACATACCTTTGTTTGTTTTTCAGGAATCTTTGCTTTTTTCTTCTTCTCTGGGAGAGTGAAGGCTTTTGAGGATACGGCACCCCATCTCCACTATTACTGGGTATCCATACTGGTGAGTGTTTGAAACTTAATCATTCATTCATTCCTTTTCTAACGCTTATCCTCACAAGCTAGAGCCTATCCCAGCTGTCTTTGGGCGAGAGGCGGGGTACACCCAGGACTGGTCGCCAGCCAATCACAGGGCACATATAGACAAACAACCATTCACACTCACAATCATACCTATGGACAATTTGGAGTCGCCAATTAACCTAGCATGTTTTTGGAATGTGGGAGGAAACCGGAGTACCCGGAGAACATGCAAACGCCACACAGAGATGGCCGAGGGTGGAATTGAACTTGGGGAGACCTAACTGTGAGGCCTGCATGCTAACCACTCGTATGCCGTATAGCCCGAAACTTGATCAAAATTGGATAATTAATGATCTGGAACATTTGTCATGAGAGTTAGTTTCCAGCGCCACTAGCAAAAACTGCAAGTAATATTTACCTTGCCGTGCACAACAATGGTGCATTCAAGGAACACCGAACAAAGTGTGAAATCAAACAAAGTGAGCTATCTAACAAGAGTACATTCACTGCTGAAATTAGTTGGATAGCACAACATACAGGGAAGCGTTCAATGTATGGGCGAAGCAGCCTGGTCTAACGATCACAATGTCTTTGCCATGTAAACATTCTCACGCTTGCCGAAGTTATCCCACCAGCTTGCGGTCCGATGGGGTCTTGTACCAAATTGCTCTCAGTGGTAGGAGCCGTTGTACTTTTAGCGAGCAAAATAACAGCATCATCCCCCGAAACTTGTAATGGCTCCTTCGTTTGTCAGCATGAAGTGAAAGTATGCATATGTACAACACACACAGTCATTCCAGTATGCTTAAAATTATGTTTTTAAGGACAAAATCCCATGTTTGTGTGTGGAAGAAAGTGCGTTTAAAAAACTACGCCATAGTCTTGATTGCTAGACAGGCTGCTATTGTAAGTTTGAATTGTCTCATAATAGGCACAACAACCCTTACGTAACTCTGCCTAAGCCAAACCAAGTAAAAACACCTCTGAACCCCTGACGTCACTTCCTGCCCCCCCACCTTGCTGCCCTAGCACTAGAACACATGACTGTAGGGGTGTTATTCTATGTTTAGAGGGCTCTAATGTCTATTCAAAGAGTCATACAGGTTTTCTCTGCCAACTATGAAAATATTGAATTTATAACCTAGTTGTTTATTGCTTGTGTCCTCACCAGACTGTGGTGGTTTGCTCCTACATCATTGCCCACGGATTCTTCAGCGTGTATTCCATGTGTGTGGACACACTTTTCCTCTGCTTCTGTAAGTAAAGCGTACTCAGTCGGTCATTTTCGTCGTGTTTTTGCGGACTGGATCGTTGAATAACTGCTTTGCGTTGGGTTGCCAGGAAGGTTCTACTGCATGACAATGAGTGTCTTAATGAAAGCTAACATTTGGTGTGGCTTACGGTGTCAAAATGCATTTTTCTGACCTGTGGGAACTTTTTTCCTTGCTTGCCTGCTGGTTGACTTTCTCTTTCTCTCTTTGTCTTTTTTCCTCCTTTTTCTCATTCCTTACAACGCACTCACCTTTGCTTTCCTTCTTTTTAACACCTTTATTTTCCTACCAATACTAAATGTCTCATGCATTGACACATACACACACACACACACACACACACACACACACACACACACACACACACGAATCAAGGTGAAGACCTGGAGCGCAATGACGGTTCAGCCTCGAGGCCTTATTACATGTCCCCTACTTTGGCTGAGATTCTGTTGAAGAACAAGATTGAGGATCCACCAGCTTCTCAGGATGAAGATGACGGCACTCAGCAGCAACAACAAGCTAAGGAGGAGGATGAGGAGGATAAGGAGGAAGAGGAGGACATAATCTTAATAGACGAGACTTCTGTTGACAAAAACACTTCCTCAAATTAGAAACGTCTCTCAACACGGGGACGTTTTCTTCTACTGTGATGTTTCATGACGGTCTTGGCATTCGGACACAATTGCATGGTCTCCCATTTTGTTGCATTGTCAAGTGTGTCAGAAAATACGTTGGAATTCGGTGTTGGGAAATGTGACTGTAATCTATTAGCCATGTCAAGTCACAATGTGCCTAATTTCCTCCCATGCCTCCTATGGAATGTAAACCAAATTTGATCTGTACCAATATGAATACAGTGGATCCCCTCACATTGGTGATTCAGGACTCACGCTCCAAAATGTTTTGATTTTGCAGTTTTTCTCAGGGGTGAAAAAAGGCATTTTTTTTCTCATCCACCGTTAAGTCGGAAATTATTTCCAAGTATGACTTTGCAAGATCGGATATTGAGATCGGTTTGCATCTAAAATCCATCCATCCGTCTGATGTGCTAATAAAGTAGCAAAGAGTGGGGCTGACGTCAACGCAGTTTCAAACATTTCTCATGATGGAACAGAACCGGGGAAGTTGAAAAAGACCAACCCCAAATTCAAAGCTTAAGCTTAAACTGATAGCGATTTAACGATTTAGGTAAGAACGCAGTGCGGATACCATGAAGTTTTTTTGGGTGGCTGCTCAGGGTTCAGTGGTAAAACTCTATGGGGATCTCCCACACCATCGACGCCATGTTGGTTTACAGGACATTCCGCTGCTCACACTACCCCTTGAATTAATTGGTACAACGTCCAATACCGGCCCCATAGTTGTTGTATACCCCAAATTTTTGCATGACCATGGATGCGATGAAAACCACCTTGGTTCCGTCAAACAACCAAAACATGCAAAGCATGAGAAATTCATACAGAAAAGAGGTGGTCCGTGACAGGGCTTAAATCGGGCTTAAATGCTTTATCGGGCACCTCAAGCCTCATGTGGATGAAAGTATACCACAGAAGTGAGTAGGTGTGTTTTCCTTGTTTACCCTGTTGCTGACTATTTGTGTAATATCACTTCATCTCGGTATCGGCTGCAATATCGGTATTGGTAGTGAAAAGGTTGTCGGAACACCCCTCTACTAGAGAGCCCACAATTTGTATATGTTTATGCTTTAATAGTTTTTTTTTTTTTTTTTTTGGACGGCAGTCCTTGAATGCACCATAGTTGTGCTGTGACACATGCAAACAATATATTCATTCATTCATTCATTTTCTACCGCTTATCCTCACGAGGGTCGCGGGGGGTGCTGGAGCCTATCCCAGCTGTCTTCGGGCAAGAGGCGGGGTACACCCTGGACTGGTGGCCAGCCAATCACAGGGCACATATAGACAAACAACCATTCACACTCACATTCATACCTATGGACAATTTGGAGTCACCAATTAACCTAGCATGTTTTTGGAATGTGGGAGGAAACCGGAGTACCCGGAGAAAACCCACGCATGCACGGGGAGAACATGCAAACTCCACACAGAGATAGCCGAGGGTGGAATTGAACCCTCGTCTCTTAGCTGTGAGGTCTGCGCGCTAACCACTTGCCCGCCGTGCCGCCCC
This sequence comes from Doryrhamphus excisus, assembly GCF_030265055.1. Classification (NCBI taxonomy): domain Eukaryota; kingdom Metazoa; phylum Chordata; class Actinopteri; order Syngnathiformes; family Syngnathidae; genus Doryrhamphus; species Doryrhamphus excisus. The sequence continues at coordinate 6,962,119 of NC_080480.1, forward strand.
CAAAAATATACATTTAAAATTTGCTTAAATCTGGATTGGGTTGCAGTGGAAAAGAGAAAGGGGGAGGGTTCTGGAGCTGAATAATAATTGTAGTAATTTTTTATTGCAAATGCTGATCAGAAAGCACTGGTCTTGAGTTGAAACCGCTGCGAAAATGGAGTGGGGGGGATCTACTGTATAAATAACCTTGTTGCACCTTCAATTGCCTTACAATGCTTGTTTTTACTGTAAATCAACCGTTTGATGGCAACACCTCCAACCTTTGAAGAACACATTTCTCAATGTACTTGCTCTAATAAAGCATCAGGAAAATGTATCTGTTAATTGCACCATGGTTTATTTTGATGATAGTCTGACATCTGCACATCTTCCAAACAATAATCAAGACATGTGTTTTTGAATCTTTCCAGTGGAGGATATGGAGAGAAACGACGGGAGTCCCGAGAGGCCATACCTCATGCCTGAGAGCCTCCGCCAAGTCCTGAACAAGAAGAACACCCGAGTTTCTTAGAGCATTTTTCCTCTGTGCTGCCAGTGGCAGCATTACCGTGGTAAGGGTTGGTCGCCTGAACTCACCGTGTGGAGAGAAGAGCACGGGAAACAGCCTAAATGATCGTCGCCATATCAAATGTTTTAATATGAAGCTTGTTGGATTTTAAAACATCGAAGCGGTTTTGTACATTTGCAGTGCAGTAAGGTTAAGAGCACAGTTTTCTATATTTTGTCATATTTAAGGTACATGACTATAAGCTTAAAAGTAATAGTTATCCTTGAAAATGTATAACATATATATATAATATAATGTATGTAAAGACATTTCTTTGCTTTGTTTGTGTACCAAAGCCATTGCACCGCCAATTTGAGGTGCACACTGCATGTTTTTTTTTTGTTGTTGTAATACTTTTCAGATCATTTTTTATGTCTATTTCATGTTCATGGAGGTCACTAATAATATTTTTGAAATAAAACAAATTGTTTTATACTTGTGTGTGTTCTTGACGCTAATTTAAATGCGTCTGTTAGGAGGTGTTGTGTAGCTTTGCGTCAGTTGGCCTCTTGGTGGCAATGTTTATGTACGTTTTCCTGCTCCCAAGTAGCTGTTAATGAAGGTTACAACTGAAATTACGTAATAGGTAATACAAAATATACACTATTGTTTCTAAATGCTGTGTAACTAATTGTGTAATACATTTTGATGTAATAATCCACAGCACAAAGCTCATTCAGGGTTCCAAGTGTCTCATGAGGTTTATTTGCTGCAGGATAAACAGTATGACTTCATTTGGGTTTCACTAACCATTCAGGAGTCACACCACAAAAGGTTTTCTCAGCATTTGTGCGTCATCGGTCTTGAGTGATTAACAAAGCCCGGCGGCCAGCAAGGGGTGGCTTTCATTCCAGTCTCCATGGAGAACACCTGAGCAGCCCGAGTGGAGCCCTTAACACTGGCTGGTATGCACTTGATACCGACCTCCGTGGCCTTGGTAACTACAAACATGATAAACAGCATGTGGGTAATATATGTGTGAGGATGTTTCCATGTCAAATATTTAAATATCAAAGGTCGACAAGGCAATGAGATTTTTTTTCCCTTCAAGTGGAACACCTGAGAGGAGTATCCACTGATCTGACAATGCCTGCTTCTGGATTTGTAACATGAGCTTGAATAAAAGCTACAATCAAAACTGTCCTGCTCTTTAAATGTGGATAGTATGGGACTATACTGAAAATGCTGCTATTGATCCAATACTAAGTAAATACAGGACTTTTGCCTGTAAAATCCACCATTGGGGTAAAATTAGACGAACTGACCTACAGCTGTTCTATCTAGTTACACCAGGGTTGGCCTAACTAGTTCTTGGCCATTAACTGATGAAGCCTTCTTAATGTAGTCGTTCAGCATTAATTGATGTAGCCTTATAGAGCTCTCCTATCTAGTCTGACTAGAGCTGTCCTATCTAGTCTTTTAGCATGGATTGACGTCACCTTCTAGAGCTGTCCTATCTAGTCTGGCTAGAGATGTACTACCATTTAATTTAGCATTAATTGATGTAGCCTTATAGAGCTCTCCTATCTGGTCTGACTAGAGCTGTCCTATCTAGTCTTTTAGCATGGATTGATGTCGCCTTCTAGAGCTGTCCTATCTAGTCTGGCTAGAGGTGTGCTACCATTTAATTTAGCATTAATTGATGTAGCCTTATAGAGCTCTCCTATCTGGTCTGACTAGAGCTGTCCTTTATAGTCTTTTAGCATGAATTGATGTAGCTTTCTAGAACTGTCCTATCTAGTCTGGCTAGAGATGTGCTACCATTTAATTTAGCATTAATTGATGTAGCCTTATAGAGCTCTCCTATCTGGTCTGACTAGAGCTGTCCTTTCTAGTCTTTTAGCATGAATTGATGTAGCTTTCTAGAGCTGTTCTATCTAGTATGGCTAGAGATCTGGTACCAAGTAATTTGGCATTGATTGATGTAGCCTATAGAGCTCTCCTATCTAGTCTGACTAGAGCTGTCCTATCTAGTCTTTTAACATGAATTGACGGAGCCTTCAAGAGCTGTCCTATCTAGTCTGACAAGAGATGTGCTACCTCGTCATTTAGCATTAATTTATGTAGCCTTATAGAGCTCTCCTATCTAGTCTGGCTAGAGCTGCCCTACCTAGTCTTTTAGCATGAATTGATTTAGCTTTCTAGAGCTGTCCTATCTAGTCTGACTAGAGCTGTCCTACCTCGTCTTTTGTCATGAATTGATGTAGCCTTCGAGAGCTAGCTGGTCGTTTAGCATGAATTTCTAGAGCTGTCCTATCTAGTCTGACTAGCAATGTGCTAAAACGTGCCAAAAATACATACAATTTGTTTAAATATGCATCTTTTTTAATCAATAATGGGCTGTACAGCAATGATTTACTAATTTGAAGATAACAAATGACTATACAATATGTTTACGCAACACAACATACAGCACATATGAAAAATATAGAAGTGAAAATAATGGCATCACACTAGTATCGATCCGATACCAGTACAAAACCATGGTATCCATATGTACTAACCATATACAATGTAATACATTGTTAATTACATATTGCTGGATCAAAACTGAACAGTATTCGGCAGCTTTCCTCTTTTCAAGTAAGGTAATCGGTGGTAAAAACGTACCCAAATGGTATCCAATGGCATTCGACTGTCCTGCAAGCATTATTCTTGCATTATTCGTCGTCTTACTGCTTTGAGTACGTAGTATACGTCCGACGTAACACACACGCACGTGCAGTTGTGGTCGCTGTCGACTTTTTTTTCAGTTTAATTCGTAATAGTGAAAAATACAACAATAAAAATCTCTTCTTTTCAGCCACTATTGGTAACATGTTCTTATATTATTTTGTTTTGGTTTGACAACATGTCATTTGCCGCGAGTTGCGTACAGTCCCTTTAACCCACGCGCGCACACACACACGCACAAAGACAGCCCCTCCCACTATAAAGGCTTGGAAGTATGACTCCAGCCGGTGTGTCCACACTGACACAGCCACTGGAGAACATTCTTGCTGGTATCGGTTGGTCCCTTCCACGCCTTCTATGCTAAGTATGCTAAATGTCACAAAATGTAGCAGGAAGTTTTTTTTGTTGTTTTGCTAACAAAGCTAGTTTTAACGTGAACAAACATGGAGCCCTAAAAGTGACTAAGTTGACTTAAAAGCCAGCCAACATGGATGCTCATTCTCCTTAAGAAAAATGGGAAAATGGGAGCTAACGATGGTAAGATATTTATTTATTCAATGTCTTTCTTGTCAAATTATAAATGAGACGCTGTGAGCTTTTTTATAAGCTAAAATGACTGCTGTGTGTGATAGCCAAATTCCTTTGACAAACTACAAACTTAACCTGGTGCATAAAGCTCAATTAAATCACCCCAAAGGCTTATTATTAACGTTTTTGATGGGATTTAGAAGTTACAAGTCGTATATTGCACATATATTACATGTATACAAATAAAAATACAGTACAGTGCAGGCACAAATTAGTGTTCACGTGTACAGTAATGTAAATTAGGGGTGGGCGAATCGATTCATTTGTTGATAATATTCGATGCCAGTTTCGGATCGATTATATCTGCTGGTGTTCTTATTGTTATGTTGCTGATATTGAAATATTTACATATGGTTCAGAAATAAAAATGAAAGTCGTCTGAGGGAATAAGTGTCATTTTTGATTGATTTTTTTAACCTCTAAAAAAAATAAAAAAATATGTAAAAAAAGTATTATATTATAATTTATATATAGTTATATATTATAAATTATTTATATATAAATATATACATTTATTTATATATAAATGGTTGTTTTTAGTTTTGGTTGAAATGGTGATGTCTAGGGGTATTAGCAAGAAAGCCATGAATGAAGCTGTATTTACATTTGACTGATAGTGGTGCTTTGTGCTAGCATGGGCGCAAGGAGCACACAATGTTTCCTGTCTGTACAGCAAACAGTGGTTTCTACCAGAGACAATGTGTGTGTGTGTGTGTGTGTGTGATACTGTTCGTGTGGACACAGTGTGGACCATCGTAGTAAATAACATTGCATGTCTACTTGTTTCTGTATAGATTTGTAAGGCTTTTGTGTGCACACCAAATGGATTAGTTTGGAGTCATGCAGGCATTGTTATTGATGCCAGAGTTATGTAACCCTTTTTAAAAGGACACGCCAACTTGTTATGCTTGTACCGAACTGCCAAAAAAATTTTGTGGATGAAAAAAAGGATTGGAGAGGGTAAGTTATTATACGTGTTTATTATGCTTACCTCTGTATCGCCTGTTAAAAACTGTTTATGCAGCCTCGGTTGGTTTGTTTTGACATTTTGCATTATCACAATGGGGCAAATATCACTCAGAAAAAAATTTGGTTTTTACAATGTACATGTACAAATTTAGCAATCAACAATGTTAAATGTGGAGAAATACGTTACCTTTAAAGTCGGGTGACGCCTCAGGCTCAGTTACTACTTGTTTGTACACAATAAATAATGTTTCCCATCCAAAAAATGTTTTTTTGTCCACCTCATTGCCACCTTAAGAAGGCTGAAAATAACATCCTTGATCATCCAGAGTAGAAAGTCAAGCCTTTGTTGTCCATACAAAGCTTTGATGTTCTGCAACTAAACGGCTGTTCATGCTTTGTTTGATTTTTTTCCTCGGGAAAGCCAATAGCTGCACAAAACCGATCAACTGATTTTTTGTTTGTGCACACCTGGACCTAAGAACAACTCAAACAAAATTGTATTTGACAAACGGTACGTGTAGATTTGTAAACCCTGGGTCGGACTGGTTTGCTGACAGGCGATGGAGGATGTCACAGTGATCGGACTGGGCCCTGGGCCTTGGGGGTGTAGCTTCTTCGGCAGAGCGGTTGTCTTTGGGGGCTTTCAGGGTGCCATTGTGGTAATGATGGCATTTTACAGGTCCTTAGCTAGAGCGCAAGAGGTGATGATGTAAATGCAGACGAAAAAAGTCACTTTTCGAGCAGTTTTATGCCATAAAAACAACCACAAGGAGGCAGAAGTACATATGATTAGAGTTTGGCCTAGTTCACTCGACAGCAGGGGGGAGTATGTCGAAAACAGAAGAAAATGTTTACGTACGCACATTAACACACAGTTTAGTTCCAAATGTGAAAATTTGTAAATAGTTATTTTGATGTAAAACAACACTTTTTTGTAGTTATGTTGTGGAGTAGTTGTATTTGTTTGAGCAAAAGCTAAAAGCTGTTTTTCTCCCTTTTTTTGTTGGGAACAGATATTTTCCTGAAACTTACCCATGTTATAATGCTAATTACTAAAGAACGGAAAAGGGTAGAAACAAACTTTTTTTTCTGATGAAGGATGAGTCTAATCTTTCTTTTGGGAGGTTCCATGTTTTTATAGACACGGAACACAATATTGTGTGCACCTTGAAAAATCAGTCAAAATTGTCTAAATTTGGCATTGAATGAGTTAATTATGGTAAATATTTTTAGGCAGTTTGAAGTCTGTTTTTGAAGGGACCATCATGCCACGCCTACATTTCATCACAAGGTTAAAAGACTCCTATGAGCTAAAGTGTTGCATCATATATATCGTAAAACATGGTCATCCTGGAGAAGGCACTCAGGAACGTAAACATTCAGCACATGTTGCTAAATCTGATATCCAATGCGTTTTCTCCTTCCAACCCACAGAACCCAGTGCAGGAGTGGGGTGAAGAATTTGAGGATGGTGCAGTTTACGGGATCACCCTGCATCGGGTGCCTGTCCCGTCCTCGCCTGACCCCAGCAATGCAAATCCGTCTTGCGCTTTCGTCCAGTACCGAACCATCAAAGTGCGGCGTCTGAAGGCAGCCAGCCTGCAAATGCTCGTGAGTCACCTCCTTGACCCCGCCTGTCTGGAGCAGCAGGACTACAGCAGGATCTTCCTCTCCACATATAGAACCTTCACCAGCACGGCAGAGCTTCTGGAGCTCATCTTTCATCGGTATTATTCCATATTTCTTTACATTACGCCTTAGTCACATCGGCGAGAGTGTCTCACGGCTGTGTAATAGTAATAATGCGACATGGAGTGGCAGCACAACACACCAAAAGTCAAAGTACACCTCAAGCTTCTTTTCTTGCACACACATCTTGATGCTTCTGAATCATTTTAGAAAGCTCGCGTTTAAGTAATAAGTAGCTTGTAGGTACTCATTAGCGAGATGTTCCCAACAACAACAACAATTATGTACAAAGAGGCTGAGCCCGACATGAGTCATGGTCTTAGTCTGGAGTAAGGGCAAATTATATTTCAAGTGATGTACAAAAATAGTGTATATTCAAGAAAAAAAATTATATTTCCATATTTGTCGTTCTGCAGAGATGATGCAGCATCAGAATTGGACAACAACTTAAGGTAGGTGGATGGTTTCTATAGTCGATTTTTGGGCAGTTTGTGTTTTATCATCCAGTCATTGTTTAGGATTACTGGCACACATATACAAGTCAGCTTTTCTGCCTACAATTCTTGTTGAAAATTAATAATTAATCATAAAGTAAATTTTTGCAGGTTTCTTGCATGTTACTGTATATAATAAAGTGTCTTTTCAACTTTTGATGTCAATTACATTGCTTTTTTTTAACTATAAATGGCACACTACACCACCATAAAGACCTTTCCATTGATAATATTAATTATGGTAAATCTTTTCCTACTAGTCCTCCATTGGCTTTTGTCCAGACATGGTTGGATGAGTACAGTGAGGACTTCAGGGATCCTCCACTGCACCCAGGGCTCCGTCTCCTTTTGGATCACCTCAGGATCAGCTCTGCTATTCATGACCGACTACACTGTCAGCCCAACTTGTGCTCGCTGGCTGAGCAAGCTGAAAACCTGCTGAAGAGGTTCAAGAAAGAAGGTATTCCACCGTAGTCTTTAGAACGCTTGCATGAAACGTGTCAAATTGCTGCTGCTTCTGTTTTGCACACTTAAGCTCATTTTATCTTCATGCTGCTTCTTCAGAAGCAGAGACTAATGTGAGAGCCGCTCAGGTAGATGTGGAACAACACAAGCGGCTTTCAAGCAATGAGGATTCAGGATATGAAAACGCTCAGGATCAAGGGGACATTTTGGAATTCCCGGCTGGAGCCATCGCAGAAGAATTCACTGGCATTGATTCTGTAAGTCAGAGAACCTTACAAACTAAGGCGGGTTCTTAGCATTGGTAGAAATGATTGAAAATGTGTGACTTTTCAAACCATGCTGTTATCATACTGAATTGAAAACCGCAACGGTGGTGTGCTGAAGGTGAATTAGATGTGTTTTCTGAAGAAACTTGCCTTAAAATAAAGTGGTACTTTGCTTTTTGTTATTTATTATTCCAAAAAAGGAAGCAGAAACCAAAATGTATGAAAACCAAAGCAATTTTCTCCATAAGAAATAATATAAATCCAAATGATACGATGCAAAATAAATATAAATGTTAAGTTAAATGGATACATTAACATTTAACAAAGCTTTTAGGGGCGAATGGAAGATTCGGATCATTGATGACTTCCTGTACATCCTCAGAACTTTCTTTGGCCCCATGGTGGGTTATTTAGCAGTAAAGCGCAATGTTTGACCATATGAAAACTGTCCAAAGATTCATTCATTCATACCGCTTATCCTCACGATGGCTGCGGGCATGCTGGAGCCTACCCAAGCTGTCTTCGAGAAGCGGGTTACACCCTGGACTGGTCGCCAGCCAATCATGGAGCACGTATACACAAACAACCATTCACACGAAACTCTCCAGTGGCAAACAATGCATTATTATTTTCTTACCAAGTACAATTTTTGTTCTGATACTTTATGTGGTCAAAATATTTGATTTATTGCTTCCCTTGTTATATTTGGTAACATTTATAATCTAATCAGGCTCATTGTTATTTCTTCTCAGGCTTTATTTGTCAAAGTGGCGCCTTACCAATGTTTGGGCTGCATCTGGTCACAAAGAGACAAGAAGGAGAACATGTCCCCCACCATCAGGGCCACCGTGGCCCAGTTTAATGCCATTACCAACCTGGTTATTGTGTCGCTGCTCTGCCGTTCTGCCTGTGGTACCTCCAGTCCAACTGCCTGCCGCTTGCCTCCCACCGGTCCACCGTATCGAGCTCGCATCATAGAGAAGTGGATCGGAGTAGCACAGGTGGGTGCTTGTTGATTGGCCATTGGTCTCTAGGTGACCATATGAAGCAATTTATTCATCTGCAAATCACTGGAGCACCAATGATGGTGATGTGTCGGTACCTCGGAAACGATACACACACGACTATTGTGAATAAATTCATAAGGTGTAAATGTAGGTCAGCACTTCTGATATGTGCCACATACACTAGTGTCACAAAATATTAACCTGTACTTCTCTGCAGGAATGTCGCAATTTGAAGAACTTCTCCTCACTCAGGGCAATCCTATCCGCCCTTCAGTCCAATGCGGTCTACAGACTGAGAAAGACCTGGGCTGCAGTCAGCAGGTAAACGCAGAAAACTCTTGTTCCAGCCACAGCTGGGTTTTATGTTGTGTATCGTAACTGACTTTTAATGAGGGCCTTGAACCTTCGTCAAGAGCAATTTCAGCAAATGACCTGCTCTAGGGCGACCCACATTATAGGGCCAGTCATGAATGTTGTGGTTGGATAGTAAAATGTCAAGGCTCATAAAGGCAAAACTTAATAGTGTTTCTCTGTGACATAACACCTGCTCATGGACAAAGTTGTCCCAACTATAATAAAGGACATAAGTTAATCATTATATCCAATATTGGTTATGGAGCTAAGTTACTCATGTATATAATATACTCACATATTTCTGTTGATGTTTTTTTTTTAAGGGACAACATGGCTACATTTGATAACCTATGTGAGACCTTCCCTGATGAAAACTGTCTTCTCACCAACCGAGAACTCCTGATGGAGGTGAGACCAATCACTAATGTGTAGGGATACATCATTGACATATTCCGTCAATGCCTTTTGCATCCTGACACATACACTATGAATAATTGAACATATTTTTTCAAGTTAATGTGTCTGTGAAAGTCAACCCCGAGTTGTTGTGCTTTCAAGGATCTGACCTGAGGGTGTTATAAAGGATTACACCAGATAGCATATATCTTTAACATATGATACAATGCAGCTCTAATCTTATATTATGTTAAGTCAAGCATGTAAAGAATTGAAGAAGACACCCTTCTACATTTTTCTATTTCAGTTATGAAAAGGATTGATGTTTTAGTTAATGTTTACACGCATATTTAATGGAAAACCGGAGGGTTCCAGTACAGTCTGTTCCCTTTTTTCGATGCAATCTCCTTCAAGCGATTTGGGACAGAGGTTTCATCTGTTTGCAGATCACCACTTCTTGTACTCGTACTCAATGTTCCTATTGAATAGAATTGCTGGGGAATTATGAAAATTCATTTCGACTGAAGTCATAACGAGACAGCACAATGGTTCCTCACAACCAGATGCTTCCGGGTTTGAATCGTTTGGCCTTCTCTGAATGGAGTCGCCATGTTCGGATTTCCTCCCATAGGCTAAAAACATGGCTTCAGTGAAGACTCTACAGGTGTGAATGTTTGACCTGGGTTTGATTCTCCGATTCTCCGCTTGCCGTCTAGGGTGTACCCCGCCTCTCACCCCAAGACCCTAGTGAGAAAAAGCGGTATAGAAAATGAATGGATTTAGGTAGGACTCATTCACTACTAACCCGACCACACAAAGAGGTGATGATGCCACTCCACAATAGAAGAGAGCATGTTTGGTGCAATTACAAGCCTGCATCTTTTCCATTGATATACATGCTCCGCAGCGACCAGAAAGTGTTGCATTAAGGATGTTACGCATTGAAGGGAAATTTTAACACGTGCACATACACAGTTCCGTTTTTTTGGATGAAAGAAGAAAATCTTTTGGAATATTCTATGTCTATATAGCCCAAGAACACAATATTCTGTGTGCCTTCATAAATAGCCAATATGGAGAGGGATGACTTTTGAAAAATGGCTGAGATTGACTGCTTCCACCAAAAGTGGTAACTCCGCAGGACCGTCTTGTGTGTGCCCTGTGCTTGACTTGACAACCAGTCCAGGGTGTACTCCGCCTCTGTCCTCATAATCTGGGGTAGAATTCACCAGTAGAAAATGAATGAATAACCTGAGTTCACAGCCTGGTGTTGCATTCAAAGAAAAGCTGTAACGTGGCCTTGTGATTGTTGATGTGTACATTTTACAAACACTTATTAACTTACATTTCAAAAGCATACACCGTTAGCTACTTCTGACCTTCTTTTAAATGGGACGCCACTCAAACGTGTGCGGATATTTTGGGAGAAATATTATCCAAGCAGTGTTTAATTTTTAGCTATGCCTCAGGGGGAGAGATTCTCCAAGTAACGCTCCAAGTAAAACATTATGGGATGTGTTGTAATGTCGTTTTTAAAGCAGGCACAATTAGTTTTCAAGATGACACAAAAAAAAAAACATTATACAGTTCCACGAGTGAGAGAGACATGATTCCACTCCCACTGACATATATATAGTGGAGCGTCTTGAACGTGGCAGAGACCCGACCTATCTTTGGCCTGGCTCAGTACTAAACAGGTTTCAAGTGGCCTCAGACCACTAGGATTATAGGCCAGTAATAATAGACGACAGCAGAGTGCTTTATGACTCATCTGTAAAGTCTCCTGGGCTGAAACAGGACCCAGCAATGCTGCTAACCCAGACCTACCTTGCATGAAAGTAGGACACTTTCAATGCCGTGAAAGAATGGTTCATATTAAACTGTTCCAAAACACTAATTGGTAATGCCTTGTTTCTCTGCAGAGTACCTCCAGTGGAGTGGTGCCCTACCTGGGTACCTATTTAACTGTCCTCACCATGCTGGACACAGCCCTGCCAGACACAGTGGAGGTATGTTTGGCATCCTGAGAAACTAATACATGGAGGGCTTTTAAAGGAACAGTATATGTAATAAATGACTACTGTTATCATATGATTTATTTGTAATCCCAATACACAGAGGGAGGAAATGATTTAAGGATATTATTGCCATGTTGGCAGTTTCTGACACAGTTGGGGATGACTAAACAAAACAGAAAAATAGGTTTCCCATTTTGCTTTATATATTTAGTCAAAATGCATGCTGGTCTAGGATTTCTTGGCGCATACCATTGCTCTGAAGCATGTCATAATGGTCATAATGGTAGCCTCTTGTAGTTTGTTGGTCCACCATCTTAACTTTGCTTTTTAACATACCTCATACACACCACTTAAAAATACATTCCCCGGTTGTCATGCTTGTTTTTGCATTTGTACTGCCGCTTAAGTTGTATAGTGATTTATGAATTTAATACATACCCTTGTAACAATTCACTCCTTTGACAGGGTGGACTCATAAACTTTGAGAAGAGAAGGAGGGTGAGTCGTTCCCCTTGGTACCATATCACTCTGTTTTCCTTTATCTTTCTCCCTTTTCATCTTGTTGCTGCTAAATACAAAGTTGTCCACATGTAGTCATTTTCTTAATATCTAGCATTTTTATTCAGTTTTACATGTTCATTTGTCTTCTGGCAGGAGTTTGAGGTTCTGTCGCAAATCTGTGTGCTGCAGTCATCCTGTTCCCAGTTCAGCCTGCCTCACCATCCCAGAATTGCTGATTGGATGCAAGGACATAAACTATTAACTGACCAGGAAAGGTATGCTGAATATTAAATAACATAACTGTGGTTTTGACCACTGTCAGTGACAAACCACCTCCAATCATTTAAAATGAGAAAAATAATTGTTCTGGAGGAATTCAATACAGTAGCCTTCCCGCAAGTAACTGAGATGCATAAACTAGTGTCTGTTTTGCTGCATGTAGGTACTAGCATTACAATCGACAAGACAAGCTGGGTAAAAGTACACCAAAAAAGTATTTTTTCCACAAAAACAAAAAAATACCGTAATTTCCGATGTAAAAGTCACAACTTTTTTGTTAAACTTTGAACCCTGTGGCTTATGCAGTGGTTTGGCTAATTTATGGCCACGTTCTAATCTCTTGACATCTCCTATATTTCAGAAGTACTACTAAGCAGTGCCCCTGGCAGCCATGAACAATGAAATACAGGATGGGAAGCTGTTAAAATAGTTGCTTTCTTATTTTAAACTCTTAATTTATACCTACCTTTTGGGTGTTAAGTTGCTGTGTGATGATTTTAGCATTCTTACTAAAATAACACCATGAGTCAGACTGCTATCTTAAGTAATGACTGCCTGTGATTTCCGGTGGATTGATTAGCTTGTTATTAGTTTTCTCATAGCTCATGATTGGTTCCTTTGAAATAAAGAGCTAATCCAGATGTCATAAATTTGCTGATGAATTAACAAGATGCTACAAAAACATCCTTAGCGAAGGTAGTAAAAGTACTTTTTTTGTCCAGCTATGAACTGTCAAGACAGTTGGAGCCTCCCGTGGACGTGTGTTCACCAACTCCCTGGAGCCATCGAACGCTCACCAAGAAACTGTCCTCGTGAGTATCATGCACACAAGAGTATCCATGGTAACTTGTATACTCACATACAAAATACATTATATGTGTATGGCTTTTGATCATCCGAAATTTTAGCATTTTGACAATGAGTGAAGGATCCAAAAAGCCCCCGGCGGACCAGATTAGTGTTTCATCTTCCGGATCCAGTGGATCAGAGTTGGAAGATCTGTCCTCCCCAAACGCTGCCTGTTCCATCCGACTACAGGTAAACAAACATGTGCATGTATGCGTCACATTTTTTGTACAGTCTGCCCTTTTCCCGAGTTTGCATCCTCATCAGTGATGTCTTTGTTGTAGGCTGCCATGACGTCGATTAATGGCTCTTTGTCCTCTGGACAAAGCCATCTTTTGTACTCGGCAAACAAACACTTCCACTGACAATTACATTAAACCAAGTGACCCCTTAGTCACTGTCCCGATTCAACTTCTGATGTTTTAGTACAATATTTCTACAATATGAACAGGTATTAAACATACACAATTTTTTTACTATTAAAAGCCGTCCCCCTCGGTACCGGCCATGAATTTGACTGATTAAAAAAAAAATCCTGTATCCAGACAGTGATCCGGACCACCCCCCCCCCCCCCCCCCAAAAAAAAAAAAAAAATTCTATCAGTTTTTCCACATCCCATTTCCGACAATTCCTGAAAGATTAATCCAAATTAATTCATAACTTCTCAAGTTATTTTGAACACAAACAAACAAAACAAAACTCATGCACTGTGCTTGCAGTTGGCACTTTGTGGAGGTAATTACTGGCACAATAACGCAAGCTACTGTTGCGGCCATCACTCATGTCAAGCTAAAACTCTCTGAACTCCTCAACATCACTTCCTGTGCCCTAGCACCTGAACACAATTACACGAACAAGCACAAGCACAAGCTTATTTATGTCTTACATTACTTATTTTCGCTTATTGTGTCTACCATAACAGGTAATTTGAGTGTAAAGTTGACTATAGGGGTGTTATTTCATGCCTAGAGGGCTCTAATAATGTAGAAAACGACAATTAAAAGGTCGTAAATACATTTTCTACTTACAAAAATATTTGTAAAACTACTTTGCAGGTATAGACGGTCAGGTCTGTACCACGATGAAGCAAATTTGTCGATTTTTTATCAAATTTAGAATTATAATGTCCATAATTAGGCCATGTATTGGAGGAAAACCTGTCTAATTCCTGTCTAATTTGCCCTACATTGGTAAAACATTACATAATTACCATTTTCTCAGCAAATGAGGTAACATTTTACTCTTCTTTCTAATTTGCCATCTTACAGTCGTTCCACAGCTCTTGCAACAACGTATCAGAGGTCTTTTCTTCTCCGTCCTCCTCCTCGTCTCCCTGCTCTTCGGCAGCCTCCTCTCCGGACTCCCCAACTCCTTCAGGCTCCTCCTCGGATTCCCTTTGCTCCTCAACCACATCCTGCGCCACTGCTTCGGCTACGTCCACCCCGCACCACAAACGCTCTGTGTCCATGACGTCCCTGCCCATCTACAACCGCCAGGGCGCCGACTCCTGCGTTGTGAGGGTCAGTGTGGACCTGGGCCGCAACAACGGCAACATGTACAAGAGCATCCTGGTGAGTTGAGTGTGTGGTGTTTTTTAGACGGTCTTTTATGAAGCAAAAGATAAGCTCACAAAGAGTGTAAAGTAGCAAAATAATGAAGGAAGGCTAGGACGCACAGCTGCTGTACATGTCATGTAAAACTCACCACGGGAAGTGGTAAACACACTTGTACAAAAGATACAGGAAACAGGAAAAATGTGCAAGCAATTGCCAGTTTCGATTATGTCGACAACCGCTTATGTCTATGTCTGAGGGGCGTCTGCATAAACGTATTCACTGTATTTACATGTGTTATGCATATTGAATGGTTGGAGGTGCACCAAACGGGTGCTTGACAATTGTAACTGTTGTTCTTTGCATGTCTCAGTTGACCAGCCAGGACAAAACTGCACACGTGATTCAGCGGGCATTGGACAAGCATCACCTGGAGCACATGAACTGGCAGGAATTTACTCTGACACAAGTCATCTCACAAGAGAGAGGTCAGAACCCATGTTTCTGATCATTCTAATCACCGTTTGGGTTCTTTTTTGATCAATTAATCTCTTTTTTTTCTGTTTTCAGAGCTGCACATACCAGACAAAGCAAACGTCTTCTATGCCATGTGCACCACTGCCAACTTTGATTTTGTCCTGCGTTGGTTCCACAAAGGCCAGAAGAAACCACTGAGAGCCACGTCAAGTCTTGGGCGGTACTCTAAATAGCACCACTTAACCGTAAAGAAGCCTTTTATTGTAATACTACAACCAAACCTCAGCTTTTTTTTACACTCCATTTGCCATAGGATTCAGTTTTCATCAACATTTTTTGCCCAAATTTACATACAGTATTGCACGTGCCAAACCACTGCATTTTTTTATTGAGTGCGACTGCAAAATAACCCGCCATGGGGCCAAAGAAGGTGAGAAACACTATAGAATGATCTTACCAGCGTGTTCCATCCATTCATCATTTATATGTACTATATTGTATTTTTTTTTGTTAATATTTTGGGGTTTCTGGAACAGATTAATTGAATTTGCATGATTTCCTATGGGAAAACTTGTCTCGGTTTTTGGTGTTGAAACTTTTGGAACAAAAACCGAGGTACCACTGTGTATTATATTATGTTCCACCTCATTTGTAGCGGAAATGAGATGTGGTGAAGCTCTTATGGTAGCAGAAAAGCACTTTATAGCGGATGCTGTCATATTCTGGTAGGAATCCCCTTACCTCTAATGTGATCTAATACAAGAATTATCCAACATTTTGCTTTTTTTGTATACCTAATCCGTGATTTTGAACCCAGGGACTGTTGTTAGCAGTTAGTGATTGGAATTTAAATATATATGTGACCTACAAACTGCGTGGAACCATTAACACCCTGTGGAAAAAAAGGGAAAGGAGGTCAAAGAGCATGAAGAGCTTAAAAAGAACTCCAGGGAAGTGACACTGTGTTCTAAGCCTTTCGAGGCGCGCCGTGCCAGCTGACAAGTGGGCGGTGGTGTTCTTACCAGGGAGCACCGTGTTCCTTTCACCGCACCTCCTGTTGCTGTGTAACTGGCTCCCAGCCATGACAGGAAGGTTGGCATTCCCCAGCCTGGTACCATGGCAGCAGCAGACACTTCAGTGCACATAATGTCACTTATTGTTATATGTATATGAATTGTATGGCTTTATTCCCTCCGTGCTTCATTTGGATCATGCTATTGATCGCACATTGTGACAACTTCCTGCTTATTCTTAAAACTGAAATAGGGTGCCTAATTTGAGTGATGTTTTCTGATATTACTGAGATTATTTAATAATGTAAAAAATGCTTAACAAATGTATTTAAACAAGTGGTTCAGATAGTTTTAGATGTTATAATTTCAGTGACGTCAGGGTGATGCTGACGGTATTTATCTTGAAAGACGTGGAAGGAAATGTACTTGCTGCTTGTACAAGACATATTGGTACAAAGAGCAAACTAAGAATTAAATGTGTAAACAAAATGCTCTATTGAAAGAAATAAACAAAAAAATGTCAAAACACTTGTATATTACTATTGTCCCCACGTTATAATGATTGATAATGTGTTTTCCTGCTCTGCAGTACAGTATTTGTCACTTCCTGTTTTGAGCTTTTAATTTGTAAGTATTTCCTGCCGACTGTCACGTGCTGTCGCTTTACAAGCTGTAGTGTGTAACAGCTGGCTTCAATTAGCAATCAGGTGGGTTCAAAAGCACAGCGTCGTCATTTGGAGGATATTCGCGAAAATGGCTCTGTCAACTCAGAATTTGTCCTCAAGATGGAGCCCAACAAGACCGAAATTCCCAAAACAGAAGGAAAGATACTGCAGCTAACTTCTCCGGTGCGTGTTCACGTTTAAGGGGCCATTTGATGTCATTCTGCTTACGCTGAAATTATAGGCACTGCGGCTAGTGTATTTTACATAAAATAGTCATTATGAGTTCCCAGAAGTGTTTCTTTAAATTTATTAACAGTCAACATTGCACAACTTTGACATTTTAGCACTTATCCGATAAAAAATACATTGGAGCAACTGTAATATCAGAAATCATTCGTCGTTTTACCACGAGATGGCAGTATTGACATACCAAGTGTTTTCTTCCAGTTGATTGATGCCTCCTAGTGCTAGTCCTTCTCAAGCAAATATTGAAATATAAGAAGACTAATGGGCTAAATGACTGTTGTGACATTTCCATCTGATAACAGTGGCCTAAGTATATATTATTTCGTATTGCATTTTATTGCTAGTGCTCGTGTGAGCATATCTATCGGTTCTACGGACGTTTATACTAATAATACATGTTTTCTTGTTTTTCACAATTCTTGTTTTCTTGAAATATAGATAATTGCCATTGGTGGAAAATGTTTGGACAGCCCGACTAGAGACTACAGCTACCTCAGGTATGTTGTGACACACAACAGCGACAGAACAACGTTCATTTGTATTTCAAAACACCGTGTGGGGGCCTTTTTAACGCATCTTTCCACATAAGTGAAGCTGAATTGCTGTTATGTCATGTCATTGACCACTAGAGGGCAGTACAAAACTGCTGAAAAAAAGCGAACATATAATGTACTGACAGCTTGTGGCCGTTAGGGGGCAACAGCAACTGCTCAGCCTTGAACTCGGTCACATAATAACCATGACATGTGACATTAGTGATGCCCTACTTTTTCCAAGGAGCGTGATCTTGGGCATCTAAACTCAATGCAAGGGTAATTATAACTGAAGGTCATTTAAATAGAATGGGATCTGTTTATTTTCCGCTCAGAAGCATGGCGGGCATTTAGATACAGTAGGTGAGGTTATTTAGAGGGGATGCACAGGTCAGCAGTTCTGGAGGAGAAACAGGACACTCCCCTCATCTCATACTTTCTCATGTATTATACATGTGTGTGATGTTCAAGTGCTGTGCTGGCATGTGTACTGCATGTGTTTTATTTTTTATTTTTTGGAGTAGCGAGCCCTGCAGAACCTGTAAGACCTTCAAGGATTTGTCCGGGAAATATTTCTTACACGTTTCTGAGGATTGATGTGACGTATGGAGTTGAGTCACCAGTAAAATCAATAATACGCCAAGAGGAAGTCAGAGATATGTTAGTTTACAAAATGTTCCCTACTTCATTTTTTGTTCTGTGCATATCATTATGGTGTTTGTGTTCCTTCTGCTGTTATTTTTGCACATAACCTTCATTCATTAATTTTAAATGAATGGGGGTGCTGGAGCCTATCCCAGCTGTCTTCACGCGAGAGGCAGGGTACACCCTGTATTGGTGGCCAGCCAATCACAGGGCACATATAGACAAACAACCATTCACACTCACATTCATACCTATGGACAATTTGGAGTTGCCAATTAACCTAGCATGTTTTTGGAATGTGGGAGGAAACCGGAGTACCCGGAGAAAGGATGCACGGGGAGAACATGCAAACTCCACACAGAGATGCCCGAGGGTGGAATCGAACTCAGGACTCCTAGGTGTGGCCTGCACGCCAACCACTCGTCTGCCGTGTTTGCACATAACATCAAAACATAATTAGATCAATCGAGATCTATCAGTCTGGAAAAGCTTTAGGACTCCAGCAAACCACAGTGAGAGCCATTATCCACAAATGTCAGGAGTTCACTATTGTCATGAGAAAGTGTCACAAACTGGTTTTGAGTCATTGCCCATGTGAGCACCGACACCTCCAAGCAGAACAACGCCATCCCCGGCAGAAGCACAGTGAGGCCCCGTCCTTTTACCCAAAGGCAGAGTGAGGCTCCCCCCTGGAACCCTAATGTTAGTCCACACTCTGGTCTTGTAAAACTTAAGATGGACAGCTGCCCTCTGTCTCACCCTCCCCAGAATGACCTTCAGCTGCTGTTTGTGAGAGTCGGATGTGTTTTTTTTTTTTTTCTAGATGTTTTTCACTTGTTTGTAAAATTAGCCTTAAAAGCATGTCAAAGCTTTGTTTTGATCAACACGGCTTTCTTCCCCATTCTTAGAAGAGGATGCGGACTGTCACACTTGTTTTCACAAACACACAACCTCCTTTATTTCTCTTTGCCCTGAAAGCCCTCCTCTTGTCCAAAAACAAGGTTGTAATCAATATAACATGCAGTATAATTCAACAACACTACAATAAACACTCAGATATTTGTGAACATAAAACCAAACTCAAATCAATCCAAAATCAATACTTGCCTGATATTGGTAATAATGCTATTTGGTTCATTGGTTCCAGACCCAGCAATTTCCACTTATTTAGAAATTGGAATATTTTAATAGTTATAGCATGGAAAAACATGTTTACAAGCTTGTAAATGGGGGTTTTAACATTATTGGAGCCCTCGAGACATGAAATAACACACCTATAATCACTTTTACACTCCTATTAGCCAACACAGTAAATATAATGAAGAAAATTCTACATAATGTAGACTCGCATGCATGTGGTTTTTTAAATTTTTTTTTTTTTAAACTTCCAATTTCTGGGCAGTTCTTCCTGCGGTGGCTATTGTTTCATCAATGCAACGCAACACAAAGTGACCAGTGTAGAATACTACACATCACAACATGGATTCACTTCATTAGCCATAAACACTAACACATTTACTCTACAGTTTTTGACTAACGCAGCAGTTCAAGTATAAATAAATCTTTTAATAAACATAACGCTAATACATTTCCTAGCCAGCCTTTATCTATGATCTAAAAAATACTCTTAAGTGGAAGTGGCATTGGCGCATCCCTACTACAGGGTCAGGCAAAATGATCTGACACATTTGTAGGTTAAATAAAAGGCAAATAAAGTAAAACAAAAAAAAGTCTATTTTTGAAAAGAACATATAATACTGTTCTGTTTCATTTTGTTTTAAAACTTATATCAGGTTTGGCGATGCGAGGTTGGCCGCTTGATTTTGGTTTCAATGCAGATCCAGTAGCTCTGAAGTTGGTAACCAATAACAAGATGGTGTTTCCATTTGGTATGGGATCATGTCTACCAAGATTGAAGTGCAAACGGAACGCTCGTTATGTTGCAGTTACAGATTGGTTTGTTTTTGTTTTAATAAATGTTTCCACAAACGGAAAAAGAAACCAAAAACAATGGCATTATAGAGAAACAAAGCAAAATAATAACACTTTTTTGTTTCTTTACTGGGCGGCACGGCGGTCTAGTGGTTAGCGCGCAGACCACACAGCTAGGAGACCAGGGTTCAATTCCAACCTTGGGCATCTCTGTGTGGAGTTTGCATGTTCTCCCCGTGCATGCGTGAGTTTTCTCCGGGTACTCCGGTTTCCTCCCACATTCCAAAAACATGCTAGGTTAATTGGCGACTCCAAATTGTCCATAGGTATGAATGTGAGTGTGAATGGTTGTTTGTCTATATGTGCCCTGTGATTGGCTGGCGACCAGTACCCCGCCTCTCGCCCGAAGACAGCTGGGATAGGCTCCAGCACCCCCGCGACCCTCGTGAGGAAAAAGCGGTAGAAAATGAATGAATGAATGAATATTTCTTTACTTTATTTGCCTTTTATTTAACCTATGCAGAAACTGAAAAAGAAACCAAAAATAAATGGCATTATAAAGAAACAAAGCAAAATAACAACACTTTTTTTCTTTCTTTACTTTATTTGCCTTTTATTTAACCTACAAATGTCAGATCATTTTTGCCTGACCCTGTATAAACATGGGCTTTATTTTACTATGTGAATCGGGGAAAAAAACAACCTATTTCCGTAGACTTCATGTTGCTGCTGTACTGTTTTCAGTCCCAGATCTTTGTTCAGCAATCCTTTGTGTTTGAAGCATTGTAATAATGCTAACTTTATTGCACCAGTCTGTGTGCTGTGCTCTAGAATGGCTGACCTTTTTAAATGTGTGTTTCTGTTCTTTTGTCTGTTTTGAAGTTCACTCTGCTAATTTTAGCCAAGTAGGCAGTCCTTGGTCGCATTATCTTTTATCTTTATGGTTGGATTTCTGTCGTGTGTTTGGGTCTGTGGGAGGGAGCCTTCCCCCTGGAGTGAGTCATGGCGTGACGTGGACCGCCTGTGTCACTCGCACGCCTGGCCCCAGCACATGGCTCTTAGACAACACACTCCCTGCCTTCACGTGCTGAGCTTCCTCCTTCCTCCTAACCCGCCCCCCCCAACCCCTCCTTCTCTTTCACGCATTCCTATTTCATTTTTCCAAGAACCCACCCATCACCTCAGCCCTGCCTACAGCTGCACAAACCATGTTGCCATTAATCAAAGTGCTCCTTGATAACCGTTTTAACCCACTTAACGTGCATTGCTTTCGGAGCATGTATTATTGGCTCTGTTGCAGCCCCGTGCATTAACTCATTCCATCCCAGACACTTTTTTGAGATCATTTTTGGCTGATAAACATGGGACTTACCAAAAGGAAGCTTCATTAGTAATCAG
Source organism: Doryrhamphus excisus (assembly GCF_030265055.1). Lineage (NCBI taxonomy): Eukaryota > Metazoa > Chordata > Actinopteri > Syngnathiformes > Syngnathidae > Doryrhamphus > Doryrhamphus excisus. The sequence continues at coordinate 6,983,674 of NC_080480.1, forward strand.
CAGTAGAACATAAATCAAATCAACATTATTTGTATAGCACTTTTCCTGCAAAGACATGCAACACAAAGTGCTTTACAGAGTTAAAAACAATTACTACAATTAAAAGGAAAACAAATACTAAGAAAGCCCCTCCCTCCCACCCTCCATACTAGACGCGCACACACACACACAGTAGTAAGACATGGCATGGCACTGAGGATCAAGGAAACGCCACCTTTGGGGCCGTCCACACTGGGAGGAGCCGCAGGCCGTGCCATCGGGGAACCAGCACCCGGGCCCCCGACTCCGACAGACGGACGGACGCCCACATTAAAGGGAGGAACCCCCAGCCGTCCGGGTCGAAGGGACCCAAAGATGGCACCCCCTCAGCAGACCCGACACAGCCCCCAGTGTGGAGGACCCCCCCCCTGAGGAAACACTGGAGTTAAAAGCTAAAGACTAAAAGCATAAAATAGGACTAAAAAGATAAAAACATAAGAAAAGTTTAAAAAAAATTAGTTAAAAAGGTGTGTCTTTAATCTTTTTTTCAAAATATCAACAGTCTCCGCAGTCCTGAGGCTCTCCGGCAGGCTGTTCCACAGGTCGGGGCCATAGTGGCTAAATGCTGCCTCACCGTGTTTTTTTGTTCTGGTTTTAGTATTGTTAAAAGGCCAGTGCCGGAGGACCGCAGGGTCCGCGGGGGTTGATATGGTAAAAGCAGATCAGATAAATAAGAAGGTGCAAGGCCGTTAAGACATTTAAAAACCAGTAAGAGAATCTTAAAATTGATCCTGAAGCGGACGGGGAGCCAATGTAGCTTTTTTTGGGAAGACCAGAGAGCAGGGTATTACCGTAATCTAAACGACAGGATATAAAAGCATGCATTAGCACCTCCGTACTGGCCTGAGAGAGAAATGGGTGATAAAAACCTATTTTTGTTATATTTTTGATATGTGGGATAAAATTTAGCTCAGAGTAGGTAAGTTTCAGGAAAATCTCGGTTCCTAACTAGAAAAGGGAGAACCAGCTTTTTGTGGAAATATCCAATGCTTTAAATAGCCGCGTCAGGACCAGTGTGAAGGTCACATTTAGACACATCATATCACTAACAACCCCCTCTCCATTTTCAACACATTTATTACAAATGGCATTTGATTTGCTCCTGCAGAGTGAACAATTACAATATAGACTCCAAATCTTGGCAACTCCCTACGCATGCCTGTCGTGACTTACTTCAAGCAGCTGTAAGAACTAATTGCTTTCCTTTATTACGGCTCCAAGGTTCATTGTATAGTTGACGTACCTTTCACCCTACTCTGAAGTATAATTGCCTTTGTTGACAGTCTGACATGTTACATATTGGATGTACGTATGACAGATGCGCACAATAAAAGGCCACTTATTTTCTGTCATGTGTAAAGACACACGGAGGGCTGCGCGCCTTTTTATGTCGTGCTCATTTGTTGTACACTTCATGCCAAATGTTTGCTGACTAGCTAATGTTTAACTTCTCGACAAAGAAAGTGGAACTAAACATGCGACAAACAGTAAAAAAACCTTGGCTGTTTCTCAATTTGCGCACTTCCTTAGGCACGCTTTAGTGCATAAGTGCGTATATACTGAAGTACCACCAGCGAGCTTGATGTTGATGTTCTCCGATTTGATCAAATTGACTGCAATTATTAGTTTTGATTCAGCTCCACCCCCCCAACCACCCCTCTCTCTCTTCAATTGCCATTGTTTACACAATCCAAGTTTAGGCCCTAAATATGCCTCACATGCTTATTAAAGGCATTTTAACGCTTTGGAACCTCGATTAGTGTGTTTGTTGTTTAATTTTACACGGTCAGGTCTAACCAATTAACCACGATAAACAAGTGCCAACTATACTACTGATATCAAAAATGGATCGGGACATCCCTAGTGTTATAATTTTACATGCAGAAAACAATTTGCAAATTAATTGAAGACCCCTGACAAAGACGGTGATGACAGTTGGCGAGTTTGCTACGAGTTAGTTCTTAAATTCTCACCTTCATCAAAATGCTGGCGATGGCAACTCACTTTTGTAGCCGTGATCGATAACAAAGCTGAGACTTGTGACGTAAGTGTGTGATGCTGTGAGACAATGACTTCAGCTTCCGGTTTCCATGCCAACATGCTACATTTTTAGTTGGTCTATATGTGTGTATATATATAGAGATATATCTATATCTCTATCCATCCTCACTGGCAATGTTGTGTGTCCGAAAGTGCATAAAATCGTCGTTTAGGAGGTTGTTGTATAAATGTACCCTCTATTAGAATGTTCCTGGTCGCCATGACAATCCCAGCCTATTCAGCACAACCCTTTTAAAGCACCGGGATATTTTTATGTTCTATGAACAATGCATGAGCTTTTAGTGGCAAACACAAACAACAGGTGGTATTATAAATACCCCGTTGCTATACTGCCGGCTTGGTGCGGCGTGTTTGCACAAATGTTGTGCTTTATGTAACCGGCCATTCAGGAACTAGGGAGTGAAGGTGTTACAGTAACACGTTGTGCACCGACGGCATGTGAGCAACGACTCACATGGGGCCTGCGGCTCACCCGCCTTCCTCCCCCTTCAGGTGTTTGGATTAGAGGAGGAAGGATTGAGTGGAGGGGGGCGGGGCATCAGGTACTGTGAACTTCCTTAGCTGCCGACTCCAGCTTTTTATTTTCACTTCTGTTTATTGCAGGGCTGTTTTTTTATTTATTTATTATATTATTATTTAATAATAATAAATTTATTATTATTTAATAATAATAATAATAAAATATTATTTAATAATAATAATGATGATGTTGTTTTATTTAATAACAATAATAAATGTATTATTATTCATTAATAATCATCATAATACATTTATTATTCATTAATAATCATAATAATAGATAAATTGTTTATTAATAATACAAATATTTTTTATTATTTTTAAGGGCCTGTGGCACATTCTAAAAATACAATCTAACAAGAAAACCAACAGCAAATATCAGCAATTTTACAAGAATAAAGTCAATTACTAAGAGGGGGAAAAAAGACAATGAAAATAAATAGTAATAACGTCAAAGTTATACAGTTAAGATGTATTTTTTTAAGTCCATAATATGAGAAATACAACAATATATAATTGTAATTTTTGGATAATTAGTTTGTGAATAAAGTGACAACAAAATAACATCAAACTACTATTATGGGAATAAAATTGTAATTACAAGATGAAAAATCAACAAATTGGAAAAAATACAAGAATATAGTCAACATATTCAGAGGAAAAAAAGTCGTACTTGGATGAGAAAAAAGATGGCAGTTTTATTGGCCCATGCCACATTCTAAAAATGTCATTTAACAAGAAAACTAAAAAAAAATCAGAATGCTCGTAGTAATTTTACCAGGAAAAAGTAGTAACATTGTAACATGAGGGAAAATAATAGAGCACAGACTTGTAATACAATGTAACCCAAAGATACAGGAAGTGCACCTTGTACTACAGTACATTATATCAATACTTAGGACTGTGTGTAGTCTTACAGGCCTGACTGTACCGTACGCACACCGTGTCCACGTCCATGAGTATCTCTCACAAGGTTCTGTGTGATTCAACTTGACGGGCCACTAGATGAACCAGAACACAAGCTGCTCCCCTTACAGTCACTCGAACCAGGCCAGCTCCAGACAGATGGATGGGCCTGTTGACACTAATCCACGGTATGAGGTAATGGAGTTAGCTTGTGTTTGTGCACTCCTTCCCTGCCACTCCTGACTTACTGACTGACCTACTTAACCAGCAACTCACGTGGCACCAAAGCAAGCGCACACACATTCCGTGTTTCTTTCCCAGAAGCTTAGGGGATCATAACATTGTGTGTGTGTGTGTGTGTTCTGGTCAAACTGCAACTGCTGCAGTTTGTGTACCTGTTGCTTTGTGAGATGTGTTTTTATGTACAGAAATGTTTTTGCCCCCTTTCTGATTTTTTTGCATGTTTGTCACACATAAATGTTTCAGCTCATCATAGATGACAACACAACTGAACACTAAATGCAGTTTTTAAATGACATTTTTTTATTAATTTATTAATTAATTTCGCTTATCCTCACAAAAGTAGAGGGGGTGCTGGAAGCCTATCCCAGCTGTCTTCGTGCGAGAGGCGGGGTACACCCTGGACTGGTCGCCAGCCAATCACAAGGCACATATAGACAAACAACCATTCACACTCACATTCATACCTATGGACAATTTGGAGTCGCCAATTAAACTAGCATGTTTTTGGAATGTGGGAGGAAACCGGAGTACCCGGAGAAAACCCACGCATGCACGGGGAGAACATGCAAACTCCATACAGAGATGAGCGAGCAGGAATCAGACCCAGGTCACCTAGCTGTGTGGCCTCCTATGGCTAACCACTCGATCACCATGCAGCCCACCGTCCAATAAATATGTCATCTTTCACTCTGTAAAAGTGAGGAATTGCCATTTGTGACATTTGCCGGCGGTGGAATTGAACTCGGGTCTCCTAGCTGTGAGGCCTGCGTGCTAACCACTCATCCACTTTGCAGTTGACATTTTTTTATTAAGAGAAAAAAAATCTTCAACCCCCTCAACCTTATACCTGGTTGGGCCACCCTGATTCTTGTGTGGGTTTCCTCCCACATTCCAAAAACATGCTAGGTTAATTGGCGACTCCAAATTGTCCATAGGTATGAATGTGAGTGTGAATGGTTGTTTGTCTATATGTGCCCTGTGATTGGCTGGCGACCAGTCCAGGGTGTACCTCTCCTCTCGCCCGAAGACGGCTAGGATAGGCTCCAGCATACCCCCACAACCCTAATGAGGTTAGGTGGCATAGAAAATTGATGGATATATTCATTCATTTTTTTATCGCTTATTCTCACAGGGCACATGTATTATTGGCAACAATAACAAACTTACAGGCGCCATGATCCAGTGCACTCATTAAGTGCACTCAGACAGTAGGCAGGGCTTGCACGCTAAGCCACATCGAGACGCCCACGGCAACCTCATCTCAGGTATGGAAATATGCAAATTCTGCACTTAAATGTTAAATGATTGGATTCCTACATAAAGTATAACCCACCTTTTAGTGACTTGCATTCATCTTATGGGACTGCAAACATTGTAGAGTCTAAATGAGGCGTAAAGAAGGCTTAGCTAAGAACACACACTAAATCAAACTATGTAAGAGTACCAGTGGTTGGAAACCTAAAGCCAGAACCGATCTTACACAACCCGGACTGGGATGTCAACATCCTCTCAGGTCGAATTCATTTGCTATGTGACAAACTGGCTAGAACTGGATAAGAAAGTAGGTCCGTGTGGCTTTATGAGGAAGCATCGGTTACATGGCGACACCCTGGTGGGCGTGTTTGAGTTTGAACAACGTGAGGCACGGACAGGGAGACAAACGTGAGCTGATGATAGACAGTGTGTCAACAATGCTATACAATGTATGTCAATGCATGGAATACAACACTCCAGCAGCTGGCCTGCTGGACAAGACGTCTAACCTGCATTGACAACCTTTCACACACAATCCAAACAACCTTGGAGTTTTGGAATTCTTGACTGACTTTTTTTTTTTTGTGGATCCAACTCAAAATGTTCTTTTTCTACCGTGTTGCACAACAAACCTCTGAATGCGGTTAAGCTTCTCATATTTCTTATCACCTTTTGGTTCCCCTCTCTCAATCGCTTAGCTTTATCTTATGTCAACCTTGGCTCCTGCCTTGTGTGTGTGTGTGCTCTGGCTTGGAGGTGGTGCACACCCTTATGATGCAAATCAGGTATAAAAAAAATGAGGAATGGAGTCTCGGTGCTTTCCAGTGATTCTAATTTGTGGTCATGTTCTGGTCTTACGACATCTGTTGTGCTTAGGAGCAGCCGTTTTGCACTTTTGTGCACGCAAAATCATTAGTGATGTGCGATATCACTGATTTGTTTTCAGAGTAAAAAAAAAAAAAAAAAAGGGATACTTGCAGCGTGCGTAGCGAGGGAATAGTGGGGATGTTGTTGTGTTTGACATCATGAAGGGAAAACCTTTGTTCCTCATGCACATGAGACGGAGAACACGAGAAGAGGTGCATATGATGTGGCTTTCAGGTTGTAGGCCATCGACCTCGCTGCTTTTGCCCGGGTCTGCCATTGAAGCATGGCAGCATGGAGCGGTGTCAGTAAAAAATATCGACATTTTAACCCTCTTTTTTTCCCCCCAAATGAAGCATTTTGAAGTACAAAAATGTTTGTCTAAATGAACCAAAATAAAGTGTTCTCTCATTTATCGCGTGGTTTTGCCTTTATACCATTTTCTCAGACTTTTCTCTATTGTTTAAACACTTACAGTTCGAGTTGAATTTCAATGTTAATGATCAGCCTACTACGTGGGATGCAACAAATGTTTCATTGATGTTTCCCTCCTCTGGCTGTGATGCTTTGCTGTTCATCTGTGGTGTTTTTGTATCCTTGTTGAAGTGTTTCTCCTGAAGATTAATTTGTTGCATGGTGGCTTTGGCGGGTCCGGGGGTCCGGCTTTGTGTGTGGTGGCTGGCGTCCTTTGCCATTTGGGTGAAGAGTGTTTAATGGGTTTTGTCGGAGGGAGGGAGGGGGGGGGCTTGCGGCTGTGGAGTGTTTGGAGTCTTCTGTTCCTTTTTATTGTGTACAGTCTTGGCCTGACATCACTTCCTGTCCTCCACAAGTCCAGAAAACATTTATATCAACACATACAAGCACAAGTCTTATTTATGTCCATCCATCCATCTTATGGTATCTACTGTAAAGATGGCTATAGGGGTGTAGTCTGTGGTGTTTTTGTATCCTTGTTGAAGTGTTTCTCCTGAAGATTAATTTGTTGCATAGTGGGTTTGGCGGGTCCGGGGGTCCGGCTTTTGGTCTGGTGGCTGGCGTCCTTTGCCATTTGGGTGAAGAGTGTTAAGTGGGTTTTGTCGGGGGGAGGGCTTGCCGGCTGTGGAGTGTTTGGAGTCTTCTGTTCCTTTCTATTGTGTACAGTATTGGCCTGACATCACTTCCTGTCCTCCACAAGTCCAGAAAACATTTATATCAACACAAGTCTTATTTATGTCCATACATACATCTTATGGTATCTACTGTAAAGATGACTATAGGGGTGTTATTTCCTGTCTAAAGGGCTTTAATAATATTCAATTTTATTTAGCAGGTCAGAAACAGGTTTTCTATGCTCTATGAAAATTTGGAAGATATTGCCATTTTGAAAATAACTTGTAAAAATGTTGGCCTATGACTTATTCTACTTTATGGACAAAAGAACACTCTTGTTAGTGTCCCATATATCATGATGTAATCCACACTTGGTGCACTGTGTGTATTATATACAGTATGTCTTTATGGTTTTGTGGTAACTGCTGAAACTGCAAACAAGGTTGTCAGATGTGAAAGGAATAATTTGACGGCCTTTAGAGCACCAAATCCATTTTTTTAAACCATAAAAACACCCAAACCCAGCCCTGACTACCCTGCCGTGACCTCACCACCAATGGGCGCACACTCAGCTGCTGTTCGGGGGGCCCCCCCAAAGATCAACCCCTGCTTACATTCCAGTCTGGGTAGAAAATAAAACCCATGCCATCATCCTTTCCTCCCTGAGTAGCTCATTTCATTTCTCTGCCGTGTCCCAGACCCCCAAATCCAAACCCCCAGCGTTTGTTTGCACCGCCTTAAAAGGCGACCTTGTTTCTGTAATGGCGCTGCACAACACTGGGGAAAACACAACCTGTTGATTGATAACGGCTGCTCTGTAAGAGAGGTCACCGCAACGACATGACATTCCTGCTGTCGGAATCAAAGCCGAGCGGGGACACGTGACGGCAGTCAAGTCTGCTGCTTTGTGATCCTGCTGGCGGCTGTACTGTATATGGTCAGGATTCTTGGAGCTGAGAGCAGATTTCCTCTCAAGTCCATCACGGTGGAAAAAAAAAAGAAAAAAAAATAGTGAGGGGAGGAGGACATGAGGACACGTATCCATGTTTAGGAGGGCCATATTTGAACATTGGGCCTTCGTTGCCCCAGATGATCTACACCCACTGCACCTCTTTTCCCTGTTACCCCAAAGCAGCTGCTTTGCTGTGGGTGGGTTCACTCAAGGCTTTCGGAGCGTTAAAAGTTATTTTATGGAACAGTGACACAAAAGGCGGGACCTTTTATTGAAGAAACTGGGTGGAGCTGACCTACATTTTTTGCCTGCTGCTTCCTGCGTGCAGGATTTGGTGCAACGTGGAAAGCCACAAAGCGCTCATTGAGTATTACAGATTTTGATTTGAAACAAAACAGCATGCAACTGGGTCATTTGTACAGTCAATATGTCTCATGTGTTCACCTGTTTCATGCTTTTTGTAGAACCTTGGAATTGCCCAAAAAAGGCTAGCGCCTAGCGAACCGCCACTGTATGTATACACAAGGGAGTGGAATTACCGTTGAGCTTGAATAACTGGAATATTTCAGTGTCAGACTAGAATTCTGACACCATAAACCGGTTATGCGCCAATAAAACATACAAATTTATCTTGTCCCTTTGGCAAAAAACGTGCCCAGAGAGAAATCACTGTTGGCAAGATGATTCAAAACTGGAAAAAATCGCCATTGCTCTGGAACTCCATGGAAGATTTTTCCCCGTGGGGTACAAATGATTCTGAGAACTTTGAGGGATCAGCCCAGAATTGCTGGGGAGGAACTATGGAATCTTGATGACAACCTCCTGGCCTCAGCCAGAACAGGTCCTCCTGCATGACAATCACCCATGACCACAAAGGAGTGGCTTAAGAAGCACGTTAAAACCATAGACCAGCGAGTCCTGGACCTTAATTCCATTGCAAATTTCAAGTGACAGTGGATCAAAATCCCTCCTGGTGACCAACAATACGACTTTATTAGATTATTCCACCCACAAAACATTGATTTTGATATCCTGCCTGTGTCTGCTAAAATAAATCCACCATGACAATTATGTGGATGGTTCATTACTAATGATAATCACCCAAGGAAACACATTACTACCGTGGACCAGACATTCCTGGTGGTGGGGGCGCAGCTATAGAGATGCCAAGTGACTGCCTCAGAAACGAGTCTCCGCATAGAGGAGCGGACCAAAATCCCCAATGGTTACCGACAAGAACTGTTTGCTTGAGACTCAATTACTTCATTTCTTCAACCAAACACCTAATTTATAATTCATTATAATTAAGTACTCTAATTATAATTATAAAACATGTCATGTTTTAGGCATGGTTCTTCCGGCATGGCAATCCGTCAAAACGACAAAGGACGACTGGCACATTAAGATCCTGGAGCGGAAATTCACAGATTGTAATCTCATAGAAACTCTGTTTTTTTTGTTTTTTTTCCAAAAACATTTTTGAGAGGATTGACCCCAAAAACCTTCCTGGTGACCACCACCAACCACAAACGTTTGCTTGAGTATCAATTCCTTATCTGTATGAGTATCAATTATTAATTTCGAGTTATGAGTTTAGTGGGAGCACTTGTCTCCTGTCTGTTATGGAAAGTTGCTGATATTGTTGGATGCCGCCTGCGCAGTTGTCAGAACCATAAACAAAAAGATTGTAGGTTCCCTCCAGGATACATTGTGCTAGCATGTATTTGGACAATGGCCGGTTGTATTTGGAAACCTGACAAGGAACATTCACCCAGATAGCTGACCTTTTTGACTTCCTGTCAAGCTAACTGTGTTGTCTGGTGACGGCGGTCTCAGAATGTTTTGAAGAATATCGGTTTGGAACTTTGGTGACGTGTAGAGCACTGACAGCCCACTCGTATGGATCCAGATCTTATGTAGTCCTGTCAGTTCACGGTCCGTGCAACGAGACAACTGTCATAGCTGACTACATGAAGCCTGACTTCGGAAAACCTCATAGTTAGTCCTTACATTCATATACGGCTTACACCAGGGGTGCTCATTAAGTCGATCGCGAGCTACCGGTCGATCGCGGAGGTGGTACTGGTCGATCGCTGGTCGATCGCGGCGTGACATTAAAAAAAATATCATCCCAGCATCAATGCCGTCACTTGATTGATATACAGGGCAGCCATTCAGATGACAACAGAATGTTGCCCTTCGGGCGACCAATCAAATAAAACAACGTCTCTAAGTGCAGCAGAACTTACGATGCCAGCCTATCATCCATCCCCGTTACTTGATTGACATACAGGACAACCAATCAGATGACAACTGAATTTTGACCTTTAGGTCACCGCTCATGCGTAAACAACGATGCAAAGTGCTAAGCTAGTCGGCGAATTGCGAGATTTTAAAGCCCTCGCTAAAGTTTATGGTCACTAAAATGAGTGAAGGAGGTGGACCAAGTAAAAAGGCAAAAACTGGACCAAGTAAAAAGGCAAAAAACATATCACTTCCATACGGATATGGAATATTATATGGATATTATGATACGGATATTATCCATGACTGATAAACATTTGGAAGTGTGCTTGAGGCTGGCTATCAGCAGCTACTGTCCGGACTATGCATCCCTGGCTGGTTCAATTCAGTGCAAGTCATCAAAGTAAACTCAGGTAATTACAAAAAATGTTAATAGTTAATTATGTGTGTTTTGCAATATTGGCTCGTTTGGTTATGTAAGGTACATCAACATACATTGTACGTACAAATAATCCTCAGTACATTTGAAAATAAATAGATGTTTTGCATTTTTGTAGTGGGTAGATCATTTTGACTCGGTCATTTTAAAAGTAGCTCGCATGCTGAAAAAGTGTGAGCACCCCTGGCTTACACCATACACTGACGTTTATGACGAGCTATTTTATTTATTTTACAGTTGTAGGTACAACATTCGGCCAAAACGACAAATCAGTGGCTAAAGAAGCACCTGAATGTGACATGGTTGGATCAGACCAACATTAAGAACCAATTTGTCCAGCTATATTTTGAGGCAAGCAGACTCTGGTGGTATAAAAATCCTGCTTTGGGGCTGTTTCTCGGAAGATTTTGCCACATTGATAAACAAGGATTATGATTATGAGAATCTTGGATGTGGACCACTTGGCCTCGGCTAGGTGTGTCGTGACACTATAACAATGACCAACAAGACGAATGGGCGGAGAGAGCTGAACCTTGCAGTTGCCAAGGGACAGCCTCAAAAACAGATTTGGATCTCATTGTTGACATTGTTGGATTGCAAATAACTTCAAATAATCTACTAATGCTGGCCTCGTTTGGACATTGTTTGCCTCCCATTCCTTTGTTTAAAAAACGGAATCATTTGAACGTGCTTGAACATAAACAGCATGAATGCATTTCAGGCATTCAGCTGGATGCTTTATCATCATATCACAATATTTGCTCTTTAATGCCTATTGCGACCACTCCTGCTGATCCCTAAGAACATAATAGCGTATACACATACACACTCTATGCACCAATAACACTTATGACTGTGACTTTCCACAAGGTCACTGAAACTGGCGTTCTTCCAAAGTCAACAGTCAGTGCAGCGCGTGGACAACTGCCATTTCCATGGAGCTGGGGGCAACAAAAGCACATTTTCTATTGGGTCATATTTATTTGCCTTCCAAAAGTCCACTGACTTGACCGATAAAGGTTTTTTTTTTCCATTAAGTTATTTAATGAATTATGGCCGACAATAAAAATGTCTTTAAAAATATGTTTTTTTTCTGATGCTGCTCTGGCTGAAACACACAACATGTGACTGCTGACCTCATTTTCAGCCATGGTTGAGGAATAGAAAACAAAAACACGGGCCAGTAAGGCTAATTTGCCATGAGTGAAACGTCCCCACATGCATACACAGCCCCCATGCGCGCGCACACACACATATATGTGTATATATATATATATATATATACATATACATATACATTACACCTTCCTGGGCCCCTTGTGGAATCAAAACAAACCTTCTACCCTCAGCCAGCTCCGATTCAGAGCAACATATGCAGCTATGTTACTCAACTTTTACCAGCAGGCAGGTTATTGTGTAATACCTGCAACAGGCTTTCCAACTTACACCACAAACCCTTTACCACTTAAAGCCTGCACACCACATGCAAGACAAATCACACAAAACCAAACCATACTAAGATTTCAACACAGACCCGCATGAGAGGGAGCCTATATGAGCCTATGTTTCTTTTAACTGGGAACAAACCATTAGTATCTGTTTATCCTGTGTATTTCCGTGCTATCATAACATTGATTGCTCATTGTCAGGATATAGTTTATTACGGCATGTCATAAAACCTTTTATGCCTCTTTTTTTATTATTTTTACACCTGCTTTCCTGTCACAGTAGTTGCATTAAATTACTAATCATCATAAAATTGTATTGGTTGCTTTTTTATTCAATACTGGTGGGATTATATTTACATAGTTTTTTTTAAAATATATTATTTTTTTGTTTTTGTATGTTAAGGCCTGATTTCTAATATTAAAAACAGTATTATTATTATTATTATTCCCATTCAGTGCTCGGGTGCTAATTATAATTTTTTTTTTTTTACTTTGTAGTGTTGCAGCAATCACAGATGTTATGCCCTAATAAGACAACAATAATGAGAAAGCTATTAAAATAATAGTAATAATTAATAATAGGGTTTACTTGATGATTAACGCAACAATAGCAAGCATTACGCTTCACTGAGACTTGTTTTGGCTGCATCATTATTATGTTATGCAATGGCAGTTGTGTCATACGGTGAATCAGTGTTGCTGGCAAGGTTTTTGGCGTTTTCAGCTTCATGTTGCATTTGTGGACTTTTTTTTAATGAATGGCTTTGATTAGCAGAATATGACTACTATGAAGTCATGCTTTGTATAATTGGGTTGTAGGTGTGCACAGCGTACAATAATGCATCACTTTTCTGTAAGTTCGGACATCATTTGTTTGGGGAAGTCAGGTGTAGGCGGGTATGTGTGTTGGGGTGGAGCTGCACGCTTGGCAAATTCTTCCTTTTTTTTTGCAGGCTGCTGTTAGCCAATGGCTTTGTGTCTCAACAGGAAGGAAGGCCACTGGGCCAACCAAACAGTTGTCTCTTTGTTTTCCCACTCAGTCTTTGTGCTCTCTGGGTTTTCCGTCATTGCTCATTCTCTCTCAGACTTCTCTCCCTTTTGCAGATTCATGCACATGCACCTGTCTGTAGTGTTTCACCAGTACCAGTCTGTTGGCTTATAATAATAATAATAATAATAATAATAATAATAATAATATCACATCAGGGTTCTGGACTGCCAATGTTGGACTTTTGTCATGATTACTTTTTAGTTGGAGTTTTGACCCGGTCAAGGGCCAGTTAGGCCCAATTCCATGGTTTTGGGGGGTGGGGGGGTACCCGCTGAACAGATGACCTGTCAGTCACAGACTACATTTTTATGTTAGGTTCATGTTTTGGAGATACTAAAGGTGGTAGTAGTGGACAATTCCAGAAACCTGAGGTCAAATTTGGTAAGTTTTGGAAGGTACCAGTCGAAAATAATATGTTTATTTGTTTAGTTAGTTTTGACTTTCGACTTTGGATATATATTTTTGAGGAAAATGTGCCTTCTAAAGGCGAGTGGTGGGCGCGCAGGCCTCTCAGTTAGGACACCCATGTTCGATTCCACCCTCAGCCATCTCTGTGTGGAGTTTGCATGTTCTCCCCGTGCATGCGTGGGTTTTCTCCTGGTACTCCGGTTTCCTCCCACATTCCAAAAACATGCTAGGTTAATTGGCGACTCCAAATTGTCCATAGGTATGAATGTGAGTGTGAATGGTTGTTTGTCTATATGTGCCCTGTGATTGGCTGGTGACCAGTCCAGGGTGTACCCCGCCTCTCGCCCGAAGACAGCTGGGATAGGCTCCAGCACCCCCGCGACCCTCGTGAGGAAAAAGCGGTAGAAAATGAATGAATGAATGAATGAATATAAGGAACATCAGGGTTCAATTCCACCCTTGGCCATCTCTATGTGGAGTTTGCATGTTCTCCCCGTGCATGCGTGGGTTTTCTCCGGGTACTCCGGTTTCCTCCCACATTCTAAAAACATGCTAGGTTAATTGGCGACTCCAAATTATCCATAAGTATGAATGTGAGTGTGAATGGTTGTTTGTCTATATGTGCCCTGTGATTGGCTGGTGACCAGTCCTGGGTGTACCCCGCCTCTCGCCCAAAGACAGCTGGGATAGGCTCTAGCTTGTGAGGATAAGCGTTAGAAAAGGAATGAATGAATGATTAAGTTTCAAACACTCACCAGTATGGATACCCAGCTGGGATAGGCTCCAGCACCCCCGTGACCCTCGTGAGGAAAAGCGGTAGAAAATGAATGAATTAAGGAAGGAACATGATTAACTTTAGAGGCTGAACTGGGGATTGTTACATGTTAGCTCATCCGTAGCATAACTTCAGAAGGAATTGCAAATTTCCACAAAGAAACATGAATACTGGTGAATTTTGCCCTGACTGCTGCTCTTACACATATGTTTATTTAATGGCAAAAAATAGAAAAAGCAAAAAAAAAACCTCTTTCATAAGACATGCCTGGACCTCTTACATCACTATGAGAAGCATGCTCCAAGCCGCAGGTCAACAAGGACTTCTGTGCTCATACGTGTTTATGTGAGTGTACGTGCATGCCTGACCCAGGAGAGGCTGAGTGAATGAGTGTGAGATTGGTGGAGGTAAGGGGGGAGGGGGGGTGAGTATGTGGTTATATGTGACCTAGACCACTCCCTGTTCCGGCGGTATTCACACTGCTGGCCGCTTCAGACCAGTTTGTGGCTGATGTGCGGGGAGGAGAGAGCATGTGTAAATGTGTCATCCTCCTCCACATCAGATTCCCGTTTCAAGCTGTTTATTTGACAAACTGCTAACTAACTTACTGTTTTGATACCTCACTATAAACAACGCCCTTGGGATTTTATTGCATTAGTATAAACGTGGTATATATTACTATGTTTTGCACATGCTAAATATGCTATGCTAAACTATCTGAACTTTACACAACATTTACACTTTAGCTTTGTATATAATACAATAATATACGTAGCTAGTCCAAGACTAGATAGGATACGACTAAAGCTGTCCTATGTAGTCTAGGGCAAGGCTGTAGTTTATTTTTAGACTGTAGAAAATGAGCTGCAGTCCAAAAATGGCAGCACTTTGGACACCTCTGGTGTACTGAGTTTGAATACCATCTGTTGTAATTAATTTCATAATAATGCACGGTCGAGTGGTTAGCACGCAGACCTCACGACTAGGAGATCGGGGTTCAATTCCACCCTCGGCCATGTGGAGTTTGCATGTTCTCCCCGTGCATGCATGGGTTGACTCCGGTTTCCTCCCACATTCCAAAAACATGCTAGGTTAATTGGCGACTCCAAATTGTCCATAGGTATGAATGTGAGTGTGAATGGTTGTTTGTCTATATGTGCCCTGTGATTGGCTGGCGACCAGTCCAGGGTGTACCCCGCCTCTCGCCTCAAGACAGCTGGGATAGGCTCCAGCATGCCCGCGAGCCTCGTAACCCTCCTTATTGTCACTAGAGACCGGGAGATGCATTCATGAACACTCTGAAAATCACAATAATATGTTTATTATGCATATGTGTGGTCAATATATGTGAAATTGTATGAAATGTATATGGAATGAAATTAACTGTATGGAATTGATATATTCAATTACATATGAAATTGTGTTGTGACATTTGTGTTGTGTGAATGGTTGTTTGTCTATATGTGCCCTGTGATTGGCTGGCGACCAGTCCAGGGTGTACCCCGCCTTTCGCACGAAGACAGCTGGGATAGGCTCCAGCACCCCCTCTACTTTTGTGAGGATAAGCGGTAGGAAATTAATTAAAAATGTCATTTAAAAACTGCATTTAGTTGTGTTGTCATCTATGATGAGCTGAGTGTGAATGGTTGTTTGTTTATATGTGCTCTGTAATTGGCTCTCTTGCCCGAAGACAGCTGGGATAGGCTCCAGCACCCCTGCAACCCTCATGAGGATAAGCAGTAGAAAATGAATTAATAATAATAATAATAATAATGATAGTCTCACATTGTTCAAGTGTTAGCATGTTGGCCACACAGTCAGGAAGCTCTGGATTGGATTTTTCCTATACCACTTATCCTCATTAAGGTTGTGTGTGGGGGGGGGGATGAGAATTCTTCAGTCTAGCTTTACAGGAATTCTACAACCACCCAAGCATTGTCCTACATAATGCAATTCGGGCTTCCTATGTAAGTCTTGATCATATTATAGCACCCCCCCTCCCCACGCCTTCTCTTCAGGCTGCAAAGGGGAGCCAGGTAACGTGAGAGCCACGTTTCTCACTCGTGTTTGCCAAGAGCATCTTTGCCGCAAGAGACAAACAAGAATGTCACGGATGGAGTCAACCTCCATCGATCCGTCCATCAGCACACTCCCCTTCTCTCTCTCTCTTTTAGCTCTCCTTTACCTCTCGTCTGCCTGACCTACTTTCCTCCTGACCTGTTTACGCTGGCTCCTGTATAGTTCAAGTCAGGAAAAACTAGAGATTGCTGTGTGATATGAGTTAGTTGATCGAGTCGCCAAAAAAGCTACAGTCCCGCACTTTGCTTTTGGACACACGAAGGATTTGTATGTTTTGTTGCATGTGACTGAGAGCATTACGAAGGGCATTGATGCGTCAGCCTCAAAGAGGTGCTTTGTTTGCAGGCTTAGATGGAGGTCGTGGTCACTTCCCTCCTCTCCTGTATCCTGCCCTCCCTCCATTTGCCCTTTATGCCCTTCTTAACATGACCTCCTTTTGGTGCATAGTGTGGCATGGGTGCTTTCTGCTACTTGTGTGAGCGATAAGTATTTCAGCTAGTCCAGGGGTCTCAAACACGCGGCCCGCGGGCCAAATGTGGCCCGCAGGACACTAGTTTGAGGCCCCCGCCTTGATATGAAAGTTTAATGTTAGTGCGGCCCGCGCAAGTTTGATATGGATGCTGTATGGTATCATGTACCCAGAAAAAATTATTACGTTTGATTAATGTTCATGTTAAAGGTTAAATAACTTAATAATTATCCTCCCTATCCGTGTGGAAGTGGTAAGTTTTTGGCTATTTAAGTTTAAAGGAAATAACTTGAAGGCTACCGTTTAGGTCGCTAGCTCTCTAGTTTGCGAATTACCATGTGTCTCAAGACCCTGCAGTTGCGCAATATGTTATATATGTTATATTATATATATTCATATGTAATAAAAAGAGTATAAATGTGACTATAGTCATGTTTTGTCATGTCTACAGGGCTCTAATAATGCTTTGTTCATTTTAATCTGAAAAAAATAATTTGTCCACCAACTATATGTGGTTTCTTAAGTTTTTATTATTTGCCGTTTTATTATTATTATTATATTTATTTATTACTGATTGATTTTCTTTATTCTTGATTTGTTTATTTTTCATCTTATTTTGTGCAGAAAAATAAAAAGTAACATATTTGAGAACAGTGGAATGTTTTATCAGAGCTTTTCTTGTAGAAAATTGAAACCAAAGCAAACTTTATTCATTTTTCTATTTTTAATAAATGTGTGGTTTTTTGTTTTTTTTTGGAAAACCTGATGCGGCCCAGTCTCGCCCAGACCCTAACTCCAGTGGCCCCCAAGTAAATTGAGTTTGAGACCCCTGATCTAGTCATTATGCAAACGACAGCATCCGCTAGAGATCATTATAACAATACTAAAAAGCGTGGGCCCTTTTTTTTTTATGTGTTAACACAAAGGCCTGGAGGTTGGCAACAGCAGCCAGGATCTCAGTCTGGCGCTGGCCCGGCTTTGCACACACCCCACAGTGATGACTCACCCCCTTCAGTTATAGGGTGTTTTACTTGAAACCCGCGCTGGTTATGTTATGTCTGCTCTAAACATGTTTTGAGAGGAGCACCTGTTGGACTTTGTGCACGGCTGTCTTTTGGTGTGTGCGCACACACGAGACCCACAATGACAAGATCAATATTTTGAAAGCGTGATTACATATTTGACTTATGTTAATTCGGAAGAAGTGGGCTAGCGTGTTTCATCAGACATGCCAGCTTGCTGGGGCTGTCAGGGAAAAGTGTGTCAGTGTGTCACTGTATTTATTAAATAATTATGAGGCTATTCATCTGCAATGAGAACGGTTGGGGAGTCTTGTTACATGTGGACACCTTTTACAGTTTGCATGTTACAAAACCATGTAAAACAATATCATGGTAATATGGTCATGGTTTTATTTCATTTGAACATGCATCAGATTACAATTGAATGCATCACATAATCAATTCACAGTTCCACATGTCCAAAAGGAGTAGGAAGAAGCAAAGCTTATTAAATCCTACCCCTCCATCTGGCACTGTTATAATCAGTAACTGTTACATTTGTTCACTTCCTGTTTTCTTCTTCTTATTTTTTTTTTAAACCGAAGTACAAGGTGATATGACCATCCAATGACATAATGGGTACCATAGTAAGTGTCAATATAGTGATATATATAGCACATCATGACTGGTTCAAGACTCTTCATCCTTGTATTTAGCAAACATCAACTGCTTGTATTGTTTCTTGAATTGGCTCATCGTTGTGCATTGTTTGAGTTCCTTACTCAATCCATTCCATAGTTTGATTCCACATACTGAAATGCTGTGGCTTTTTAACGTAGTCCTAGCATACAAGTGTTTCAAATTTAGTTCTTCCATGAGATCATATTTCTCCTCTTTTAGAGAAGTATTGGATGACATTTTTAGGAAATAGATTTCATAGATAATAGATTTCAATAACTGTTGAAAAAGGAATTTATACTAACAGATATATTATAATTTATCCAGGAAAAAAGGGCAAAATACGGGGGTTTCTGGTGAAAATGTGAGCGATGACTGCTATGGCTGGGTTCATCCTGACCAAAAGTACTACTAGCAGTTATGATGCTCTATTGCCTTGATGTGCTCCATTTTCCCCTTTTTTTTAATGATGAGTCATTGTTAGAAATGGCTGCGAGCGATATGTTATCCAACCAGAGGTAGAGGTTTCTAGATCATGATGACGAGCTAGGCTGTCATCGCTGTGTTGACAGTCGCTACTGTCTGACGCCAAGGGGCCTTGAATAGATCCAACAAGCTGCTCACTTCTATTCAAGGCGTGTTTTGTTTGCCGGGTCTGGGAACAATATACATGTGAGGCAGGTAGGTTTATCTTAAGAGTCACAGCAACTAAATTTGTAGTTGACAGAGTTAAATAGTTTAGTTATCTACTGTGTGTAGTATTAGATACAAGCAAGATCTGGCTCAGTAGGTCAGGCATTTGCTATTAGTCACCATCTCAGGAGGCTCCTCTTTACAGATACTCTCAACGATTCAATGTTTTGAGGCTGTTGCTTGGCGACTCAGTCTCAGATCCCACTACTATGGGATTAAGGTCCAGAGACCACTCCAAGATCTTAATGTGCTTCCTCTCCAGCCACTCTTTTGTTGTCTTGGTTGCATTTTTGGGTGTCCAAACTTCTACTAAGGGCCAGATACCAAAAAAAAAAAAAAAGAATGCACGGCCACTCTAATATTTAGTAAACCATTGCTAAGAAGTTATGTATATTTTGAGAAAGAACTGCTTTATTATTAGTATGAACTATGATCTTTGCACCGTTTTCCCCATTTTTGCTGTTATTTTTTAAATTCAAAATATTGACTTTCTTCATAAAAAATTTGTGAATGTTCTTTTTGTAATATTATGACTTTATTCCCATAATATTTGGACTTTATTTCCCCAATATTATAGTGTTTTCCCAACCTAATTTCCTAAAATTTGTCTTGTTTCTTATATTACGATTTTAACAAACTAATATATTTCACCTTTATGCTACTAAAATGATATTATTTTCCAACATATAAAACTGATAAAATTACATGTTTTTCTTGTTCCAGAACAACTTTTTTCTCTTAGAATTTTGACTTTATTCTTTTAAAATTACAGTTTTTTTTTTATATTTTTTAAAATGTGCCACAAGAGGAGCTAGAGGAATGTTCCACGTTCTGGCTGAAGCTAGGAGGTTCTCTCCCAAGATTTGAGGCATTCTCTCTTTCTCACCAAACTTCTTGCTGAAGGACCAGGACTCATTTCGGTGCTGCTTTGGTCAGAATTCTAACACAGTCTACACAGTCTAGCTATTTAGCACAGTAAAAAAAATCGACTTTTCATTTGGGTCAACATTCTTTTTATTTCTTTTTCGATCTTGAAATGCTCCCATCTTCCACATTAGTGTCATTACATACATATTCATGTCAAAAGGAAGCAATGGTAATGACCAGCCAGACCAACCACTACCCATCTCAAACACCACATCACCTGTGCCTGTTTTTATTTTTCATAAAACCATCAGCAAAACCACAAACGTTACTGATTAATACACACTGAAAAGCAGGGGCGTGGAGGTTGGGTGGGGGGGTGGGGGGGGGGGGGGGGGGGGTGCTATGAGGCAAATACATGTCATCACGGTCAATAGGAAAAAAGACACAGTATAGCGGGAAACTGAACAACACCTTGACGAAAAAAGAGGATATAAAAAAAAAACCCAAACAAACAATGAAATAAACATTACAGTGTTGTTCAAGGGTGAGGGAGCTTTACATTTATACACAAGTGCCAAAAAGCCAAACATGGTACATATACTTTCTGTTTCACTTGGATCCAGTGCAGGCTACACATCACTGTGTAGCAGCACTGCAGTGAGAACTGAATAATGGAGGCAATTGGGGCGATCCAATCTATGCTGTGATTGTCTACATTATTATTCAGACTGATGGAGACGTGCAGTAAGCCAATCTTATCCGGTATCCAAAATGAATCTCGACGATCACTACAACTTGTCAATAAGTGTGTAGTAATTGTACATTTTTACACGACAGCTTAGCAGCTTACACTACATTTAGCCCCGAGCGTCAAATGCCTACATCACAGTTCAAACTCCAAGCTGCAGATCTTTTAGTTGTAAGTATGTACACATTCTGTTTATGTTCCCGTGGGCTTTTTATACAGTGATGGGCATGTGGAGAAGAGGGAAATAAATACATTGGGCCAGTGAATGGTGACAACAGATATGGTCGATAAAGCTCAAATAAACTAAAGGCTTATTATAACCTGCAGCTGGTGAATTCCACCACATTTTTAAAGGCTGGTTTAAAGGTTAAAAACAAATCCAAACATTTTAATTAACGAGGCACTCGCCCCAGGAAACAAAATGTTTTCCATTCAGTGCTGTTGGCTCACCAAACTGGACAGCCGTTTCTGTGTAAACAGGGCATTAACAAAGGATTAATGCTAAAGCGTAACAAGCAAGAGAGGCGTTTTTTGATTTTGAGTGGGTCCTGTCGCAACATCAGACAACGTGGCTGTACGGTACAGTGGAACCTCGCTTTTCGGTGGATTTTTGACCAAAAATTATTGCTAAAAATGTTACATGTTGGTCTCTGGGAAGTTGGGACACTATAGACAGATTCCAGCCATCAATTATCTCAGTGTGTGTGTGTGTGGTTTATTTATTTGTTTCTAGAACACACACACTAGAACTAGAACAATGTGTGCCTTTCTTACACCTAACAAGCACAGTGAGTCATTCACTGATGACCTGTTCAAGCGCACTGCGTATTTCTGAATGTTTGAGGAATCTGTACAATAAGATTGTGGTGTACAGTAAAAGTAGATACTTTTAACACTGGTTGCAAAGGGAATGCTTTGACAAAGACACACAACATACATTTTTAACAGATTATTCTCTGTAAAGGCGGCACGGCGGGCGAGTGGTTAGCGCGCAGACCTCACAGCTAGGAGACCAGGGTTCAATTCCACCCTCGGCCATCTCTGTGTGGAGTTGGCATGTTCTCCCCGTGCATGCGTGGGTTTTCTCCGGGTACTCCGGTTTCCTCCCACATTCCAAAAACATGCTAGGTTAATTGGCGACTCCAAATTGTCCATAGGTATGAATGTGAGTGTGAATGGTTGTTTGTCTATATGTGCCCTGTGATTGGCTGGCGACCAGTCCAGGGTGTACCCCGCCTCTCGCCCAAAGACAGCTGGGATAGGCTCCAGCACCCCTCATGAGGAAAAAGCGGTAGAAAATGAATGAATGAATGAATTCTCTGTAAAATATGTTGGGAAATAGATTTACATTATTTCTTATGGATTCACTTTCCATACGTTTCATGACAAAAACCGAGGTTCCACTGTAATTTCATTCCGATTCCTCAAAGGATGGTCATTTCAAAAAATCCTTGTTGCATTGGTATTCAAATTTCCTTGTAAAATATATATTTATAATAGATACATATATTCATATATCACATTAATATACAAAGCAAGTGCTTAAAAAATAAAGGTGATGCAAATCTTTTGTGAAATTAGGGGGCATAGAGGTAGGGTCTGGGAAGAGGTATGGAACTTGAAATTTGTAGTATCGGGGGGTGTTGGAGCTTCTTTGGTTGAGGGAACGTTTGATTTGAATGACGGCATATGCAGCCATGTGTTTCTTATCTCCAGACAGATATGCGACAAATTTTAAACGTACCCATAAAGCGTGACACTGATTTTCTACATTCTTTTTGGTCAAAATGTGCTTTGACTCGTTGACGCTTTATGGTGTTGGCATTAATGGCGTAAGTAGAAAAAGTATAGGTAGTTCCATTCCTCCTCTCATCACATAAACAAAAGTGCTTCTGTAAGTATGGAGAGGATGTAAGAAATGACAAATCTGTACAATATACACAAGTATGATACAGTCCTACAGGACAAAAAGTCCAGCCTTTTTGGTGACATTGAGGTTCAGGGTGTAAAAAAAAAAAAAGCTCAGCTTTGTGTCCCGCCAATAAGAGGAGGTGATTGGATCACAGGGTAAAGGCATTATGGCGGGATAGTGACAGGGAGCAATTGTCTTTACTTTAAAGAGCACTGGAGAATACGTAGCTGTCACCAAATTCCATATCGCCTAATCTCGCCTCTTGTTCCGTCGTCCACCTGTCTCCTTTTTTCCGTTCTCTCTCCTCTTGCCCTCCCCCTCTGATGCTGCCAGTTTGGACGCCACGTCTGGGCTCAGGCTCTTAATGTTCTGCTGTGGCGACAGGGATAAATAAGGGTGCTGCGGGAGGGGTGGCGGCGTGGCAGAGGGAGGGGTGGTCGGGGACTCCTGGCCAGAGCAATGGCCTCCAGTGGTTCCGGAGCTCATGGCCCGGTGTTTGAGTCTGAGTTTGTGGGGTAATGCTGTGCCCTTCACTTCTCCTTGGTGGTCCCGGCCCTGGCCCTGGGCTTGAGAGCAGCTCTGGGATGATGTTTGAGGGGAGGCCGGCTGGTGGATGCTGTTGAGATGTCGGTTGGGGTAGTTGCCCAGATCTGAGCAGGACGACAACGACGGAGACTCTTCATCGTCGGTAGACGCCTCTTTGTCAGAGCTCCTTGGATCCCCGTCGCTAGATGAGGTGTCTTTACCAGAGGAACTTGACTGGACTTGGTAGTAAGCCTCATTAGGAAGCTCACCCTCGTAGGCGAGAACCGGGGGCTCCTCGTCTTGGGCACTGAGGTACGAAGGATGAGGCTGGTGGTGATACAGGTGGGGATGGCTGACTTCCTCCACTTGTCTGTGGATAACCTCCGTGGACAAAACGGCTTCTTGCTGCTCCGGCAGATTCTGCCGGCAGACTTTGTACACTTGTCTCTCTCCAGCTTCATTCTGGCTGCCTGCGAGCTCGTACGGAGGAGAGTCCAATGTTTTCCTCTCCAGCTGTTTTGTCACCTCCGTGAGAGTCTCTGTGGAGCTCTCTACAAAGGAGTGGGGTTGTCGGCTGACACACTGCTGGCTGCTGCCGCCGCTCTGCTTTTGCACGTCGATATCCTGGGATCTTGTCAAGCCGTCCACGGGGTACGAGGCACTGCTCGAGCCGTAGAGAATGACACTCCTCTGCGCAGCAGGCGGTTGAGGAGCGGGCTGGTTTGCGATAGTCGGAGCAGGCTCCTGATGGTGAAGATGGTGCTGCTGCTGTTGCTGGCTGTGATAAGCAGCCTCCATCTCCTGAGAATGCTGCTGGAGCTGGTGATGAGTGGGTACCGACGCCAGACCACGGTGGATGTTGAACATGATCTGAGTCGTGGTGCCATTGGTGATATCCATCTCCAGTCTGTCGCCTTCTTGCTTGATCTCGAAGGGAATTGGCTCGGGGCTATCTCTGGAGGAGCCGTCAGACATGTCAGACAGGGAACCGCGCGGGGAGTATTTCACCAACTGCCTGTGTCCGTCGCTGCGTCCGGACTGCTCGGTTTCAGAGGAGTCAGAGTTCATCATCACCTGAGAGCTGCTGGAGTACCCGCTGGAGTAGTACTGAGTGGAGGACGACGACGAAGAGGAGGATCCTCCGTTTCCTGTGCTATTGCCCGTCACGCTGATCTGCTGGCTCTTTTCGATGTAAGAGGCGGTGCTTATAAGGCCGAAGCGCAGCTTCAGTTGGAGCAGCTCGGTCTTGAGCCTAACATTCTCATCGTTCAGTGCAATGACACGGTTCTCCAAAACCATGTCATTGAGACGCCTCTTCTCACGGGAGCGCTTGGCCGCCTCGTTGTTCTTGCGCCGTTTCTCCCAATAGGAAGCGTCTTTCTTCTCATCCGAAATGAACTCCCGCTTTCGCCTGCAGGTTGCATTGGGTTTGGGTTTGATGATGCGGCCCAGGCGAGTCGGAGTCCCTTGGAGAGGGGGTAGAGACTCTTCATAACCGCTGAAGGTCTCAAGGCAGTTTATGTTACTTCCTGAGTTTTTGAGGGCTGAAGTTAGATTCTCCATTCTTTTCTTGTGGTAGCCAGTTTGAAATGTTGACCGGACAAAACAACAAAGTCAGCGATTAGGATGAAGAACACCTTTTTCCAGATGTTCTCCGGGATCTTGATCAGTCTGTTTTATTGCAAGTCCAGGACTCAAGTGTCCAAATTAGCCAAGAAGATCAGGAAGAGTTGGAGCTCAGCATTTGCAACCCTCATTTATTCACTTGTAGCTTTGGGCTCAGCGTCCATTCACGTATTGCAGTCAATGAATCTACAATGAAAGAGAACGTGTTTTTAATGACAGGTGGAGTGGATGAAGCTAATTAGCTAATTTAAGTACTTTTCTACTTGAAATTGTCGAGTTGGCAGAAACGTGTCATATTGAGCTAAGCTGGTACAGAGGTGTCCCAGATCTGAATGCAAAACTGCAGCATGTAGGTCGGCCTGTCTACCTTGGTGCGTCAGTCTCTTGGGGAACGTTCGCTCGCTCGCTCGCTCGCTCGCTCTCCCTCTGTTCTTTCCACGGCTGATGGAGAGATTAAAAGCTGTAGAGATAGAAAAACAGGAAATAAGATATTATCATCTTGGTGAAATGGTGTCATGTTGTTCCGTTTGGTTTGTATAGTGACTGAAGCCAGTTGTGTATCAGAATGTGTGGCTGTGTCCCACGGCAACCAATGACAAGTCGTCCGACCACACCGTCTGACCTCTATGCCCTGCTATTGATCTGCTCTGTCTGCAGCCTGTGACCTTTGACTCCGAGCCCGGCATGTTGACTTTTGTGATGTAACACGGTCACCGGGTCGTGCTTTTATCTTGTCACTGTGTGCTTTTGTAAAACGCAACCCGAGAACCCGAGACGGGAATTTAAAGGTGTAAGCCGCAGCAACTGCAATATGCCGAGAGCTGGAATTGAAGGCGTATGTGGGTCAAAGGGTCAGTCAATTGGAGACTTCCAGCCTTTCAGAGAATCCCTGTGTGTAATCAGTGCTGAAATACTGCTACCCCCCCGCCCCCAAAATGCACTCAGCCACAGAGGAATGTGGCAGCATTCTTTGCCAAAACAACTCAATGCCAAATCAATGATGCACAGTGAGGAGATAAGGCAGACAAAGGCAAGCAGCCAGTGTACGGTCAAGGATAAAGAGGCAGGGACCTGGGGCATGAGATTTTGAGGTGTGTATGTGTTTTTTTTCTGGGGGGGGGTTGCTGGGACTTGGGGCATTGATAAATATAGGTCAAGGGCCTCTGGAAGGAGAGGAGGAGGGTCAGAGGCAAGACTAATGAAGCTCAGTAACAGAGACTACAACACAAGGATGGTAAGTCTCATTGTAATCAGGATGTAATGTAATGAAGAATGTAAAAAAATACTATTAAAAAAATACAATAAGTATTATAGTAAAAACAATAATACTATGATTTATAGATTTTTTTCATTTTGTAAAAAAGCTAAAAAATGGTATACTAATTTAATGATAACACTATGAATAATAATGATATAATAATAATAATAAAAAATAATAAAATAATTATATGTATAATAATAATTATTATATATAATGATATTAATTATTATATAATACTAATTATTATTATATATAATTATTATTATCATTATAATAACTGTTGTGATTATAATATAATAATTATTATTTATAATAATAATAATTATTATTAATTATTATTTATAATAATAATGATAATAATACTAATTATTATTTATAACAATAATAATAAATGATAATAATAATTCTTATTATCATTATAAATAATAATAATTATCAATGATAATAACAATAATGATGATTATTATTAATTATAATAATAATTATTATTATTTATAATAATAATGATAATAAGAATTACTATTATCAGTACTAAGAGCTTTTTCACTCCAGTCCATACATAATATGGGTTAATAAAAATGAGCTGCAGGCAGCACGTTGGGCACCCCCGGCCTAAAAGGTCCATAACAGCCAGCTAAACACTGGCGAGAACTGCTGATTCCACTCCCCCTTGTCTTCCTGGTTAGGAATGGAAATTTTCTGTCTTTTTGCCCAGCCTTAAAGATTTGATCCTCGTGAGCTTTCGACATGTGGCAGGAGTGACACAGAAAGGAAAGGGAACATTTCGCGCCGTGCCCCACTGACCCAGAAACCGGGGACCGGCCGACTGACTCTGTAAATACAAGTCTATGTCCCTTCACTGTACGGTTAGCTGGAATCTAGGTCAGCAGAACTGCAGTGAGGTCCTGAAAAACACGCCAGAGATGGAGGAAAAAACACCAAAAGTAATAAAATAGATACGGATGGGGGGTAGGGGGGTGATGGCGAATCAGAGCATTAACACAGAGGAGGGAGCAAGTGAGTGCAGACAAAGAAGTGAATCAAAGAGTGAGCGTTGCAACAAAGGCTGAGATTGTCGCTAGATTACGGGGATACAGCGCTTGTGACAATGTTGGTATTGCATCAACAGAAAGAATGTATCACCCAAAGGAACAAAAGAGCTGCGGGCAATCACATGACATGTCCCCGCCCCCCTTCATATGGTCAAGAGCACATCATTCGAGTATATTCTGCAATAAAAGGTCAGCGGCTGACGTCACTGATGGTGTATTTTGCTCACCCCTCCTCAGATGAGCTCATTTTATTGTCTCCGAATGGACGCACATGCTCGTTCTTTGTTTTTCCTTTTTTCTCCCACCCTCTTTTTTTTGTGACCCACGTGAGCAAGCAAATCAAAGCAGCCCTATTTCATTTATGACTCAAATATACAAATACAGTAAGCTCAAGCAAGCAAACCGGATCTGCAAAGATTTCCATGACCTAGATTCCACTTTCCAATTCATTATACTCCTCACGTGTCATCGCCCGGTCTCTGAGGCACTTGTGGAATGATAGCACGGTAAAAGAATCCAAGTTGCACTCGTTTCCACAACCACAGGGCCCAAAACCGCAAGAGACTAAATGTGGTAACGCGCACTGGAAACGGTGGATCGAGTTCAAGCGCTGCACGTGTTCCTGTAGAGCATTTCAGGAAATAGGAGCAGGCTTAAAATAAAAGGCACATGCCTCCAAAAGAAGTGGGGGGGATGATGAAACAAGGGGGTGGGGGGGTGAATACATGGCACGTGGTGCGAAGTTGGGGGTCGCTGGCATGGGTGGGGTCTGTGTGAATTCCAAATCTGGGTGCAGACTTCATCCACTCCAAAAAAAAAAAAATCACAGAGGTAAGGGGGTGGGGGTTAAAAATCTGAAAGCATGCCAGCAAGGTGGAGTCCTATCGAAACCGGATCCTTGTTCCAAGAACACTCAACCATATCGCCCCTTCTCTCTGGAAAAAGGGGGGGAAAAAAAGCCGAGTGACTCAGTCCATGTGTTTCGCCAGTCACATGTGCTCCCTTGGCCTACTAAAATGCCGTCATTCGCCTGCGCTTGCTGTAACAACCACAGCACAACAACAAAGCACATCTTTTTATCACCTCACATGTGCTACAAAACACCCAAAGAAGCCATAAAGCCATAAAACCTACCTGGCAACCTTTTGGAACCGCGTTTACATAGTTTTATTTACTTCTTGTTTTGACCTTTTAACTGGAGATTACTATGAGGCTTTTTATATCCATATCTGCCTGTACAGTTATAGTTGGTGGGGATTTTATTTTGGTGTGCCCCCCCACACCCCCCACCCAGTAGCAAAGTGACCTACATTTATAACTGGCATGGAGACCAGCAGTGTGTGCGCCAACCAACTGGCAGCAGCATCTCCGCAGACTGTTTCCGCCGATTGCATAATAAGCCTTATTAAAAATATATTTTTTTTTGGGGGGGGGTTGTTTAAACATACAAGCAGCCTTTCGCAGTGAATGGAAGTGTCTATGATGGAGATAAGATTGGAGGATGGATGCCATTACTGACAAGCTGCAAGGGCACGTGGGGTAACCCATGTGCAGTTCAGTGTTATTAAAAAAAAAAATAATTTAGCAACATCCAAGTTGATTAGTGATTTTTGCTTTTCTTCATCCTTCCTGGTAAGGTGATGGTGTGACTATTTCACCCCGCGTGGCTCCTTTGTTGTACTCCACTGACAAATCGCATTCATGCATAATTTAATCGATCCCCCCCCCCGGTCATTGAAGGCAGCAGCATGCAAGCAATTGTGGCCCTAAATTCCATCAAAAAACACCCGACATATCTCAACGTGACCGGCTATTACACCGACCCGCGTCTGACCCACATTTCTTCCAGATGTTCCCCCACCTCACCTTGCGACATCCAAAGCCGGTGAACCTGCCCATTCTACACGCGTCACCATCTTCTTCTTAAATAAGCCACAAAAAATACAAAAATCAGTATCCAAATCCGCAAAGGACGCATTCACGGCTCGGTCATGTCTTACTGACACGCTTCTCAGGCGGCGACTGAAGGGTTAACGCAGCCGGAGGACCGCACAGCCGCGTTAACCTTTACAAAGAGCAGCTACACGTGACACGGAGAAGTGTGCCCACGGAGCCGACACGGGACTGCTCCACTTGTCTGCGTGGACTCCAGCCTACTAACCCACAACACGTCCAATTGGGTCGCTGCTTGAACACTCTGCACCATTGAACTTCATTTTAAAAATATTAATATGCATAATAAAAACAACCATTTTATTAAACGTATTGTTATATTTATGATTAATCTAAACATTATTTGGAATATTATTATGCACAGATTTTGACTATTATTATATTACATTAAAATTAATATTCCTAAATATTATTGTTATTCTAGAATAACACCACAATAAATAAGTATACAATTAAAAACGCACATACTTAAAAAAAAACGGGAAAATATTTTTTATTATATTTTTATAATTTTATATTAATATTTTTTGATGACTTCTTGTGTAATATATTTTGAAACAAAAAATAATAAGAATTAAAAAAAACTCCACACTCACCTGGTTGTCTAGTTTATAGAATCCACAGTGGGCATCAATCCGTGGGGTGTCTTCTCCCCTCACATTCACTCATAAACACACACGCACGCGCACACACACACACCATCTACCACTTTACAAAACTCCAGCGCTACTGGATGAGTGCACGTCTCCAGAAGGAGTGCCAACACACAGTGGATCTTGTTTTTTAGTGCTGCTCCTCATGTCATGTTTGCTCCAATTCCTCCCTCTCTCTATTTCCTCTTCTCTCCCGGTCTCTAAATGTATGTTAGTAGGTCAGTTGTTGCATAACAGGACGCTTTGGGTGCCTAGTCACGTTTTTTGTTTCTCTCCGAGCTCTGCCCCCTCCCCTCTTTCAGAGCCTTCGAATCCTGTTGCAGGGGAATGGAGTGAAGGGGTGGAGCTACAGATGGAAGGGGCGTGGTCACATGCTGTCAGTTGAGAGCCCATGATAGCCATAATAAGGTTAGGGTCAACAAACCTGCTTGTGAACTGGGAGAACATGCATATAAAAAGTTAGCAAGAGTAGCGTAATGGAAGCAATGGATGTCAACATCCCTCGGATGAATGGCACTTCTATTACGACTCCGGTAGTGTAAGGTTTAACATACACTTTAGCACAGGGGTCTCAAACTCAATTTACCTGGGTGCCACTGGAGCTAGGGTCTGGGCAAGGCTGGGCCGCATCAAGTTTTCAAAAAAAAACAAAAAAAAAACGCATTCATTAAAAACAGAAAAATATACAAACTTTTTCAGTGCTTTGGTTCCGATTTTCTACAATAAAAGCTCTGATAAAACATTCCACTGTTCTCAAATATCTTAATTTTTATTTTTCTGCACAAAATAAGATGAAAAATAAATAAACAAACCAAGAATAAAAAAAATCAGTAATAAATAAATATAATTATAATAATAAAACGGCAAATAATAAAAACTTAAGAAACCACATATAGTTGGTGGGTAGACAAATTATTTTTTTCAGATAAAAATGAACAAAGCATTATTAGAGCCCTGTAGACATGACAAAACACGACTATAGTCACATTTATATATTTTTTAATTTTATTTTATTATTTTATTTTTTATTTACAACTGCAGGGTCTTGAGACACATGCTAACTCGCAAACTAGAGAGCTAGCGACCTAAACTGCAGCCTTCAAGTTATTTCCTTTAAACTTAAATAGCCAAAAACTTACCACTTCCACACGGATAGGGAGGATAACTATTAACAGTTATTTAACCTTTAAAATGAACATTAATCAAACGTAATAATTTTTTCTGGGCACATGATACCATACAGCATCCATATCAAACTTACGCGGGCTGCACTAACATTAAACTTTCATATCAAAGCGGGGGCCTCAAACTAGTGTCCTGCGGGCCACTTTTGGCCCACGGGCCGCGTGTTTGAGACCCCTGCTTTAGCATGTGCTCCCAATAGGCTAATGGTAGCGTACTTGGGTCCCGCTTCACACCAAAAGTCTGGCACTTTTCGGCTTGTGTGAGTGCACTGATCCTTGCTCAGGTTTGGCGCAATTCCCCTCCTTCGGCTTGATAACTGGCACGTTTTTCTAAGAAATGGAAAGACTCCAAATAATCCAAAGGTTAAATCCCACAGTATACTCGCTCACCTGCAACTACATTAGTTTCAGTGATAAATAGAACAACAAGAGCTATGAATGTAATGAATGTGACTGCTCAATTAATGATGGCCACCACCTTGCACCAAAATAGTAATCAAGACAACTAAGGTAGGAAATAATCCACATTAGGCCAGGACACGAACACGATGGGTAATGTGACCGGTCCTTATTTATCAATCACCATAAAAAAAAACACACAAATGCCCAAACCCAAAGACATATTTATGCACCTTTTATGTTTGTTTTTTTTTGTGCAAAAGGCAGAACGAGGCGATAATACAAGTGCACACTAAAAGATGTCGGTTTTTAAGCATAAAAACCACCACAAGGTGGCAGAATTGCACACTTTGAAGAGGAAGCGTGGAGGAGTGTAGCATGCAACATTGTCGGGAAATTGTAATGCTTTCAATGCACGCGTTTAGTTCCAGATGTGAAAATTGTAAATAGTTCATTGTAAATAAATGATCATGATGTAAAACATTTGTTTGTGGTATACTTGTTGAGGTATATCACAAAAGCAAAAAAAAAAAAATTCTCTCTTTTAGTCAGGAACTGATATTTTCCTGAAACTCCACGACAGCATTATATTCACGCAAGTCATAGATTGACTGACTGTAATGCGAGCGCTCCTCCTTCATGATAACCACACATTTTAGAATAAAAAGTAAAATTTTATTTTTACTTATATTTTATTTTAAAAATAAAATAAAAAAAGTCAAAATAATAGTCACATCACACGTTATTCTTGTTTATCTGTGGTATATTTGTGTGTGTGTGTGTGTGTATATGTATATATAAAAATGTGATATAAAAATGTTTACATCGGTACTGTAAGTACAGTGGATCTTAGCATACATGTGATTTAGCATTCACAACCTCGTAAATATGCATATTTTGTACACAAAGTAACAATTGGAGTACAATTACAATTACAAACATTGAATGAACAAAATTAACTGTTATGAAAGAATGGAATAAAGGGGAGGGATTACATTAACAATATTTCAATATTATAGTTATATTTTGCAGTGACAAATGACTCTCTAATAGTCAATCCTGATATAATGGGCATCTCTACAGGGTTGAACAGTGCAGTAGGACACAAAGATCGCATCCTTCATCAGCAATATTCTATATACGCCACCAGAAGCGCAAGCGAAGACATGCAAATGAGGACACTCAAAGCAGAAGGAAGACATATTGGAAGCATACGTTTGCCTGCGAACCAACTGGACCCATATTGACTGCAGAATAGTGAAATGACACATTCCGTTCTTGCCTTTTGTGTTCATCTTCCTCCACATTGTGTGGAAAAACCCCGGCTGCTATTGAAGCACTTGTTACAAGCGGGAATGTGTAACATGCTGGCAGGATTGAAGTGTGGAAAACCCCTCACACAAAGACAAAGGCGTGTTTAACTATTCTGTTCATCTCACACCTTTTGGAGCAACCACTATGTGTAAATTAAGGGGTTATCAATGATGATTGTAGGGGGGGGGTAGCGTAGTGTATTGGGATGAGACCACACTGACTGTTTGGTGGTGTGGACTGTACTGTTTACATGCATCCTCTATGCATAGTTAATGACCAGTCTAGCTTTGGGAATCTAAGCATTTCCTGATTGGGGAGGGGGGGCTTCAGCAATCTGCAAGGGAGATAAATATTGCGAAATTTAGGAGGAAAATACAACATTTGAAGCTGAACTCTTTGTTTCCCTTCAAGGATGGAGAAGACAAACGACACCGAAGTAGCTGAGGCATTGGCCGTGAACATGGAGTCCCCCTCCCCCATGAAAAAACACACATTGTCTCTCCGTCTCTGCATCGTTCTCTCTCTCTTTTTGCGCCCCATCCTTATCCCTACCATAGCACCCCCCACCCAGCCCTGTCTGCACGCGTTCCCATGGCAACTGTCGCACTGACTGCCTAGCAACAGGCTTTATCCTTTCACTGGAAAAAAAAAAAGGGTGGTGGTGGGGGCAACAGATTTGGGGTGGGGGGAGTGTGGTGGAGGAAGAGGGGGTTGCAGGAGTTGTGTAGATGTTAGTAGCAGCATGTTGCAGTGGATTCGTTAAATCACACACCTTCCATCCTGCTGCACACCTGCACCATCTGCTTGCTTGCATGCGTGCGCTACATTTTTCAACATACAGTACATACATCAAATGATGCATGTGAACATTGTATATATATTTTATTTTTACTCCCACAAATGGGGGTGAAAAACATTTTTTTTTTAAATGCATAAGCAGATGAAATATGATGCATTCCCCACAAACACTCATTTGAAAAGCATCATCGGCAGTCTGCATCTATGCGTCTTTCATGTGACCTTCCCTCACGTGTATAAATACCAGCAAACGCACAAAAAGAGACGTGCACAGATGTTGAATTTAACTTATCACCATGCCAACTAACTTGCTCCTAGGAATGATGCATGGATGTTGTTGTCTATTTTAAGGTAGCTGGAGCCACACTTAAAAGTTCCCAATTATCGCTGTTTTTGTTGTTTTGCGTTTTCTTTTATAGAACACAGTTCTGTGGAAAATAATAATAGTGATAGACATAAGTTATTAGTATAACTATGCTGCATGTCTCAGTCAACAAACGTTACTGAAGGTTACTGAAGTTGAAGAAGAGGAGTTCATTAGCAGGGAATGATACACACACACACACACACACACACACACACAGTAGATCATCGGCTTTTGCGGGGGTTACATAAGCGAATGGCAAAAATCAGTGAATACGACCCCTCGTTTATTGCGGTTAATTGGTTCCAGACCCAACCATAATAAATGACTTTCTGAAAAGTAGGATCCCTTATTATTAATGGAATATTTTTTTTATAGTTGGAGCATAGAAAACAATAGGGTGTTTAACACTAAAAGAGATCTGTCAACATGAACTAGCACCCCTATAGTCACCTTTACAATTGTATTACCCAGTAAAATAGACATAATAACAGTAAATAAGCCATTTAAGACATAAATAAAACTTGTGCTTTTGATGTGTTTGCTCCTTAGGGGAGCTGAGTGGCAGGCAGACAGGAAGTGATGTCCGGGGTTCAAAATGGAGTTGCAGCTTCGCATGGGTTATGGATGCAAAAGTAGTTTTCTTTTAATGAAGGATTTTTGGGCCTGTTATGAGATAATTCAAAGCTGGAAATAAAAGTCAGTTGTTCCAGTTTGGTGCTTGTGTGTCAGTAACAATACTGACACCTAGTGACCAGTGTAGAATACTACACATCATTCACACATTGTGTTTCTGTTTTAGTTCATTTTGCCATTAATTTAGGCCAAATATATGTAACTTTGCTTCAATAGGCATATATTTTAATGACGATTTTGGATCAACATTTGCAATAAAAGACTGCTGTAATAAGACTAAGCTCCAGAACCCTCCCCTTCTCTATTCAATATACCCCACATACCTATTAAAAGCATTTGAAATGATAAATTGCATGCATGGTACTCCCGACTAAGGAAGGAATGATAATGTAAGATGATCCTAAAATGTTACATAACTCATTTCCAAATGCATATATTGTATTTGCAAGATATCTTGCAGACTTAGAGGAGGAAAGTGGCTTCTAGAGAAGGCAGGGTTGGAAAAGAAAGTGAGCCAGATAAATGGTTGAGATAAAGGCTTTTCAAATTATGTATTAATTGATGGTGGAATGAAAAATGTTCCTAAACCCTAAACCCCCCCAAGGGGTTGAGCTCGAACATGATGGATACAACAAGCTGAAAGAATGAAGACACGGAATGATGTTGTCTTTGCTGCCCCCTGCTGGCCAATTGGGCTTGGTTGCTTGCATGTGTGGTGGTGAGCATGACCAAACGGATTCCATCAGCATTAAACTGCGGCAGGACATTGTGTCTTCAATAGTGATGCCGTCTGGACTGCAATGTTGGACTTTTGTCATGATTACTTTTTAGTTGGAGTTTCGACTGGTCAAAGGCCAATTAGGCCCAATTCCATGGTTTTGGGTGGGAGTACCCGCTGAACAGATGACCTGTCAGTCACAGACTACATTTTTATATTAGGTTCATGTTTCGGAGATACTATAGCTGGTAGTAGTGGAAAATTCCAGAAACCTTCCAAGTTTTGGAAGGTAAGCAATATTTTTGAGGAAAATGTGCCTTCTAAAGGGGAGCGCGCAGGCCACACAGCTAGGACACCCGTGTTCAATTCCACCCTCGGCCATCTCTGTGTGGAGTTTGCATGTTCTCCCCGTGCATGCGTGGGTTTTCTCCAGGTACTCCGGTTTCCTCCCACTTTCCAAAAACATGCTAGGTTAATTGGCAACTCCAAATTGTCCATAGGTATGAATGTGAGTGTGAATGGTTGTTTGTCTATATGTGCCCTGTGATTGGCTGGCCACCAGTCCAGGGTGTACCCCGCCTCTCGCCCCAAGACAGCTGGGATAGGCTCCAGCATGCCTGCGAGCCTCGTAACCCTCCTTATTGTCACTATAGAGACTGGGAGATGCATTCATGAACACTCTGAAAATCACAATATATGTCTGCTCCTGCATATGCTCCTGTGCAATACTATGTGTATATTTTGGATATCTTGTATATATCTTGTATATATCTTGTAAAATTGTCTTTTCTACTGTACTTTTGTATCCTTTTTTTATTGTAATATTTTTTTCTTATTTATTTATTTCTTTTTTTAACTTGACTACTGCACTGAAAGGAGAAGCTCTCCAATCCCGTTGTACATCTTGTATAATGACAAAGGCCATTCCATTCCATTCCACTCCTCCCACATTCCAAAAACATGCTAGGTTAATTGGCGACTCCAAATTGTCCATAGGTATGAATGTGAGTGTGAATGGTTGTTTGTCTATATGTGCCCTGTGATTGGCTGGCCACCAGTCCAGGGTGTACCCCGCCTCTCGAATGAATGTGCCTTTTAAAAAGAACTTAGGCATTTGAAGCCCAATTTGTGAGAGAATTAACCGTGTGCATATATTGCTTTTTCTGCCAACAGTAATTAAAAAAAAAACAAAAAAACACCCACACAGCAGCCTCTCATGGACTTCAGAGTGCCCTAATTCCACTCAAAATAATGGCCAATGAAAACCATTTTGTATAAAAGCAAAATACCCAGGATAAGATGTGAAAACAGGACATAAGCCGTTAAAGACGCATGTCCCCCAGGTCCGGTGCCCCCAGTAGCCTCCCTTGTGTTCTTCTTACAAAGTTTATGTGATTATATCAGTTTATTTCATATTATTTGTGTGTGTTTGGGTCATTTCTGTTTTTGTATATGCCACGTAATATATCCACATAAACCACAAAGCATCTTTGACGTCTGAGTCATTATGGTCAATGTCGAAATGAGTTTATTTAAAATAAAAACAGTGCTCTAAAAGAAGACTTATTGGCATGAAAATGAAGTCAACAAATACAATATCAGGAGTCCAGAGTTGGGCCTCTACATTTTGATTGTGTGTGCATGCTACCTTCTCTGGTTATATTCTGACTTCTTCAATCAGTCTCTATAGTCAGAACTGCAAACACTCCAAATGTGTGCAGTTCTTCTAGTCACAGTGCAATGAAAGACATAATTGTACACGAGTAGGAAGCTCCATGCCTGAGAGATTAGGCGTTAAACCTAAACAGTAGGTTATTTATAGACATTTATTACAAAAAAAAATACAGTATTTGATTCAAAACATCACATTGTTGGAGGTTTTGGGTCCTTTTTATTGTGTGAGGGCTCTTAGTTGGCGTTGGCCATGAGCTGCTCTGTGAAAAGTTTCTTCAGCTGAGCCACTTCTTTGCTCAGACAGTTGAGCTGAGACTTCAGGTAGTGGTTCTCATGCTGATACTTGACCTCTGTGTGACCTTGAGCGGTAGGCTGGATGTTGGGGTTTGTGGGTGAGGCGATGCACTGGGGAGACTGTCTCCCCCTCCTGCTGTCGTCGCCCTGCAGGGGGAGCCAGGGAGTCGAGTGCCCCTCTCCATTGTCGCCTCCGCTCAGTCCGTGACCGTTAAGGGTCTCGCGGTGACCCTCCCCTGCAGGGGGTGCAGGGCTGCGTCTGGTGCTGCCGGGGTCCCCAGCGGCGTCACCTCCCTCGGTATTACCGGGCGTCTTGAAACGCAGCTTATGAGGGAGGTTCTTCATCGCCTCAGCCTGGTCCACCTTGGCTGCAGTGTGGTGGACATCAGACGCGTACATGTCAAAGGTCACCTCCTCCGCTCTGAGAGGCGATGCTTTGCCATTGTCGCTTAGCCTGTCTTCAAAGAAGATGGGGCTGCCCACGCTGGAGCCCCCCGGGGTGGAGAACCCTGAGTCTTCTGACAGGTTACCAGCCTCCCTGGAGCTCCGCCCACTCAGCTGACCTGTCATGTTGTTTGTGTGCGAGGATGAGGAGTTGAGGAGATAATAGTGGGGGGTCACACTTGGAGCGGCGTGTTGAGGAGCGGCCGACAAGGGCAGGATGGAGGCGTTGGACGGGTCTTTCACTAAACCAAACCGGAACTTCAGAGCCAAAAGCTCGGCCCGGAGACGAGCGTTCTCCTCCAGCAGTGCCAGCACGCGGCTCTCCAGAACCATGTCGTTCACACGACGCTTTTCACGGGAACGCTTCGCCGCCTCGTTGTTCTTCCTCCTCTTATCCCAGTAACCTTCATCCTTCTTGTCAAGCGGGATGAATTCACGCTTGCGTCTGATGCTGGACGAGGGGCTCTCCTTGCGTTTGATGGCGGCCGTGCGGCCCAGCAGGGAACGCGCCAATAGGCTACTGGAGGTCAGGACGGACACGCTTTCATCTGGGAAGGACACCGGCGCTCCTCCTCCTCCTGTGGGGGATTCAAGCGTGTGGAGCACCGCTCCATCTTGCTGCACTCTCATCTCCTTGGACTCCTCGTCGAACATGGAAGTTGAGGAATGGGAATGACCACGGAGTGGTGCTGACAGACCACTACGCTTCTCAGGCTGTGTTGGGACTGCAGCAATAGTGCCACCTACTGGCCGGAAACACACAACGGCGGGAGATGAAGGATTTAATGGTTACGCAAGCGCCATTACAACACAATATTATGCAACCCTATTACACTTGTGCAGTCAAACTGGAACGACTTGTACCATATTATGCCTTCAATATGGGCCAAACACTAAGCCGCTGGGATGGCGTAACACTTTTCACGTTACATCCTATTGCAAATCCTGGCTGCATTTTGACCTACATTTTACATTCTTAATAATTTAGCCATCTTTTTAAATGCCTCATTAGGCGCGACACACTTTACTATTCCACCTCATATTTAGCGTCTTAAGTCAGGACATTTGAACCAACCCATGCAAACTGGTTTGTATTTTAGAGTAAAAATATAAATGATAATAACAAAATAATGTATGATTTAAAAAAAAATGCAAATAAAATAGTTGTACCTGCAATGAATGGTGAATTCCGGTGCCGGTCCAGCGAGTCAGCAGATGCTGTGTAGTGTTGTAGTGACTTAATATCACCGATGCTGTCCTCCACTCCGCTCCACTCCACTCCACGCTCCACCAAGACCGCCTCTTATTGCAACGCGGAGTTCAGTTCGGGACGGTCTCTATCCTCGCTTGAACTAGCTGGGCCCCCGTTGGTGTGCACAAGTCAAGCACTGGGACGGACGGCCTCCTAAAAGTAACCCCACACCCCCCCACCCCTCCCAACCACGTCCGCCCATTCATTCCCCCCGCCCAGTGCAAAGGATGGACAAATGCGTCAGACTGGCGTCGTCATCAGACCGATGTGGCCCCGCCCCTTTTGGCAAAGTCATCACAGTGAAGCAATGTTACACCACCACAATACAGGAGCTTTATTGGAGCGCAGAAACACTTTGGGCACCCCTGCAAAAAAGTGAAACTCATATTTTATACATGAATGTATTCATATGGTAATGGTTTTATTTCATTTGAACATGCATCACATTACAATTGAATGCATCACATAATCAGTTCACAGTTCCACATGTCCAAAAGGAGTAGGAAGAAGCAAAGCTTATTAAATCCTACCCGTCCATCTGGTACTTTTACAATCAGTAACTGTTACATTTGTTCACTTCCTGCTTTCCTAATATAATTTATTTTTTTTTTAAAATCATGTACAGAAGTACGAGGTGATATGACCATCCAATGCCATAATGTGTACCATAGTAAGTGTCAATATAGTGATATATATAGCACATCATGACTGGTTCAAGACTCTTCATCCTTGTATTTAGCAAACATCAACTGCTTGTATTGTTTCTTGAATTGGCTCATCGTTGTGCATTGTTTGAGTTCCTTACTCAATCCATTCCATAGTTTGATTCCACATACTGAAATGCTATGGCTTTTTAACGTAGTCCTAGCATATAAGTGTTTCAAATGTTGTAGATGAATTCAACTGAAAAACTTCCAAAATGATGCAAAAACATTTGACTGGTCTGAATTTAACTCCTGAATGTAACTATAAATAAATAAAAATAAATCATATTAACTTCCTGTATATTTTCACTGCCTCATTTAAAAATAAATAAATAAATACTATGAAGTAAATGCATTACTTTCAATAAATACCAAATGTTCTGTCCTCAATACGGTCACAGGACATGAATCATCATGATGAACAATGTAGTAGCTATACCACATATCTCATATAGTACAGTATACACCACAGGGGGTACTTGATATTTAAAATTACATTTTTTTTTTAAAAGATTGATAAGATATACATCACAATTTGTAATGGGAATCACCCCGGGCAACAGAAACTGGAAAAAGTTCCTTTTTAATAAAGTTCACATCAAAATCCTTACATGAATGAATTGTAGAGACATTCACCAGGTATCGCTGACTAACATGCTAGCAAGACTAACAAGAGTCTCTTAAAGGGGACCTACTATGCTCATTTTTCATCCATTTTGTATTGAGTTGTGGACTCTGCTGCAGAAAACTCTATAGATCTTCCAGAATCTGCACCTATTCCAGCTGTGTTTCCTTGGGATTCGCTGCTTCCTGCCATTTATTCCACCCATGGCCCGCTTCTGATTACACCCACTCTGCTGTGATTGATCGCGATCTTAAGTACCATACTTCCCATACTTCCAGACTACTGCCGATCCCCACTTAGGAGATACTGAATGCAGGCGTAGTGTGTCCGACATTAATGCACCTTTCCCGACGAGAGTGCGCTGCTTCAGGCTTCAGCAACATTCATTCATTCATTTTCTATGCTTATCCTCACGAGGGTTGCGGGGGGTACTGGAGCCTATCCCAGGGGGTGCTGGAGCCTATCCCAGCTGTCTTCGGGTGAGAGGCGGGGTACACCCTGGACTGGTCGCCAGCCAATCACAGGGCACATATAGACAAACAACCATTCACACTCACATTCATACCTACGGACAATTTGGAGTGGCCAAGGGTGGGGTTGAACCCTGGTCACCTAGCTGTGAGGTCTGCGCGCTAACCACTCGATCGCCATGCAGCCCGCTTCAGCACCAGCTTGGCGGATAGTTCACGTTAATGCTCACCAAAATGTCGTCGACAGATGTAAATGTTTTTTCCTCTTGCTGGGAATCTCAAACTGCAACCACTTCTGCCTTAGCTTGCCTTTGCCTGGTTCAGAAAAGGAATAGGTCCCCACTGTCATGCATTTATTGTAGCTTACTGTGAGGATGAGAATGAATGTAAATAGCAGAAGTAGCATACATTATAGCGATCTAACTTATATCTTAGTCTGTATGAAAAACTAAGACAGGAATTAAATTAAATTAAAAGCACTGTGTGAACACAGAGCCACCAGTTTGTAAATCTTACCTTTATAGTTTCAGCATTTGGGACCAACTATGAGGTGAGAAAAGGGGTAAGAATACAGTATAATAGTCTATCTGTGCACCCCGGGATTAAAGTTAGATGGTGTGTTGAAGGACCGTCATGCAAAGTGGGACATGCCTCCACTCGCAACACATACAAAACTGTACGACCAGTGCAAGGGCTGTGTTTTTCCATCTTGGTTCACCAAAAGTGTTTTTCTCTGATTAGAGTGTACTTGGAAAAAGGTTAACAACCACGATTGTAGCAACAACACGCTTTTATGATCATAAAATGGACTTCACCGCCTTTTCCAATAAAGCTCTTTTCCCGATGATGTCTCAGCGTTTAATTGCAGGGAATTGTTCCTTTTGGCTTCTCTTGTCTGGCCTGTTTGACCTTCTCTGTTATTGTGCAACCAAACCAACACCCACACTGCAAAGCATGAATGCTAAGGTAACCGGGCAATTAGAAATACTTCTTAGTACACTTGTACAACACTGGAATTTACTACTCTGAGCATTCTTATTGTGGTGAAGCCTGGAATCCATTCAATTGTGCAGATAATGAAGATATCATACAATACTGGATGGTGGTGCTATAATGTAGCATGTTCATGTAAGGTACATTATTTTCAAAGTAGAAGAAATGAATGTTAGTGGGTAGAATGAATATACTGGAAATGATTTGTTCCCAAGTGGTATCGGAGGTATGCCCTCAACTAACCTGTTTTACAGTAATCTGCGATGTATGTATGCTGACGGTAGGCAGTGAACTCCACACACGGAATCATATCACGTATGTAAACCGCCTGAGCAAACACGCTTAGGTTTATAGTGAGATACACTTTTAGCCTTTTTCCTCCTCTCTGTTTGGCCACGTTGCTTTCTTGATAGAGACCGAGGCCGATGGCTTTACAGCCACGGTACAGTAGCTCCTCCAAATAAGGGTTTGTTATCAGGGAATTTTCCGCTAGTAAAACGCATTACAGAAAGCGTTCTGGGTGACGCCATCGTTGTAGCATATGACCCGGGATAATGTAGAGCTGTTGGAAATAATTCATCATATGATTTTTTTTTTTTTTGGGCAAAATTCTGTCAAATGTACTTCCAGGAAAGGATAGAGACTCTATAGTCAATAAGGAAAATTCTTGTGGGTTTTGCTCTTCACTGTAATCACAAGATGGAACCCATACACGATAATAATATAGGAAGTAATAACAGTCATAGGCAGCCACAATCGTGTTTCGCAGCTGGCCCGGGAACGCCTTGATGTTCCTCTGGTTGGAGGTGTCCAGAGACCGGGAAGTCTGGACTTCCCTACTGCTGCCCCCGTGACCCCCACCCCC
Source organism: Doryrhamphus excisus (assembly GCF_030265055.1). Lineage (NCBI taxonomy): Eukaryota > Metazoa > Chordata > Actinopteri > Syngnathiformes > Syngnathidae > Doryrhamphus > Doryrhamphus excisus. Next base: position 7,026,217 of record NC_080480.1, read on the forward strand.
AAATAATACACACAATGTGTTTGTTCAGAGACAGTGATTAGGACCCTAGCAGCGAGTGGTACCTGTTAGACTAGGGGTGGGCAAACTACGGCTCGGGGGGCCACATGCGGCCTACCAAAAGTTTGAATCCGTCCCGCCAGTTGTTTTCTAAGTATTTCCACTTTTAACATACAAACTGGCAACATGTCTTGCAAGTTGGATGTCTTCATTCATTCTACCGCTTTTCCTCACGAGGGTTGCAGGGGGTGCTGGAGCCTATCCCAGCTGTCTTCTGGGGAGAGGCGGGGTACACCCTGGACTAGTCGCCAGCCAATCACAGGGCACATATAGACAAACAACCATTCACACTCACATTCATACCTATGGACAATTTGGAGTCGCCAATTAACCTAGCATGTTTTTGGAATGTGGGAGGAAACCGGAGTACCCGGAGAAAACCCACGCATGCACAGGGAGAACATGCAAACTCCACACAGAGATGGATGAGGGTGGAATTGAAGCCTGGTCTCCTAGCTGTGAGGTTTGCGCGCTAACCACTCGACCGCCGTGCAGCCCGTCGGATGTCTTATTTAGTAAAAAAATAAAAAAACTGCAAAATGAAATTACATAGTTTGATGTGGTCTGGTGTTTAAAGTGCTCCTGAAAAAAGGGACATAAGAACATACAGCGGATAGCATAACACTTTTACAGCTAAAATTAGACAAATAATTCAAGGAAAATTATAAGCATAAAATAGTGTGTGTGTGTGTGTGTGTGTGTGTTAAATGTGTGTTTTGCCCCACCGGACAATTTTGCTAACTCAATGCGGCCCACGAGTCAAAATATTTGTCCACCCCTGTGTTAGACCCTATTAAGTCTGCTATGTTTATTATTATCCCCCAACTTCCATTTTGTATGCCACCTATCCCAGCTGATTTTGGGACACCCTGGACTGGTCGCCAGCCAATCACAGGGCACATATAGACAATCAGCTACACTCTCATTCATGGACAGTTTGGACAATTTAGATTCGCCAGTTAAGCTAACATGCATTTGTTTTGAATGTGGGAGGAAACCGGAGTACCCGGAGATGCCCAACTCAGGTCTTCTTGATGCCCTGACTGTGTGGCTAACATGCTGACCACTCGGAAGCACGTATGACCTGGTGAAAAACGTGATATTTCAAGGGTCTTGAACGTGAACCTCCCGATTCCACGAAAACCCCTGAGAAATTGTATAAAAAGTAGCCCCTGCTACCAGTTTCACCAATCGTCACCAAATTTCATCAGACAGACATTTTGGTTTGGACCAGCCGTCTTAAGCCAAAACCAGGGCTTGTATTTTCACAAACTCCTTCTCCGGACTTGGAACAAATGAGGCCAAATTCAAATCACGGTCTTAGACCGATGGATGACAACAAATTGCAAAGCGTTTTAGCTTGATTTTAGCTAGATGTCCTAGGATGTGGGAGCTGTAAGGTTTGGTAACCAACCTGGCACAAAAATGTTAATAACTGGCCTCCACAAGGTAAGAGCTTCATCATAATATGTGTATGATCTATTAGTCACGGCATGTTTATTTACTTACCTCAACCCTGAATTACGTGGTGGGGCGAGGCTGCTTGCAGCTTTAATAATTTTTAGAATGACACCAAGTAAAGCCGGTTCTAGAGGTCTTTTGTTTCAGTTTTCATAAGCTTCTTTAGAGGAATTATATGCATGAGCTGTTTATTATTATAGCTGTGTGTAAACTTCTCAGGGAAGTCCTAATGAATTTTCAGGCATATCAAGCTTTATTATGGAAACTGTAACTCCACAATTTGTGGTTTTCCCACTAAAAATAATGTTTTTTTCACAAATACTCAAATCCTGAATGACAAATACACTGCCAAAACAGCCATACTTGAAACAAGGCAAAACTATCATAAAATTAGACAACTAAGCAAAATTTGCTTGGCTAGAATTCTTAAAACTAAACATTTTTTCTTGTGAATTTAAGACTATAAAAAGTCATAAAATGAGAAATCATGACTAATTTTAAGCAAGTTGTTTGTAATCACATCAACAGATTTAAAATGTCCTTATTACAAGAACAGATTAAGCCAAATATTCTTATTAATATCATTACCTGAGATAACATGTACTTTTATAATGCTAGATTTAAGCAAAATGTTCTTCCATATTCTGGATATGGGAATATTATTCTTTATTGATCAAAAATGTGTGCTCTTAAAATTGCTATTTGTTCTAATGTTGTGCTTGTTTTAAGCAGAAATACAAGGATTACTAGATATGGAAAAAGGAGATAAATCTTAAAATAAGAAAACTTTAAAATACCATTTTCATAATACATCTGAGCTGAGAGATACACTACATATATGTAGTGTATTTCTCAGCTCAGATGTATTATTTGTATATTAAACCAATCCAACTGTTGAATGGCGCCTCAGAAACTTGTAGATGATCAGAGTGACTGTTTGCTTTACACAACAGGAAGAGAGTTACATCACAGACCTGGCTGCCTTACGAAATAAATGTAACACGTCTACTTATGAAATTGGCTTTGCATCAGGCTTCTTTAGAAATGGATGTCGAAATACTCGCTTTTAAATGTCAGTCGCTAATCCCTGTCAATATCAAACACCATTTGGGGACGTAGTTTGAATCGGTTATTATCTGCAAACGTATTATCTGTAAACATTATGTTTACGTCACACATCAGTGGTTAAAAAGTCCCATATTTTTATCTAGTTTTGCCCCCCCCCACACACACATAATAACACACCAGTGGGGGCTCTCTGCAGTCAGTTAACACGATAGGAAAACGAGTTTCCTATCCTAAGTCTGCAGGTTCAACAAGTTCATGCTGAAATTCTTGACATGCTAACCGACCGCCTTATGGAACAGTGACCTTGACCCGAGGGCCGGGGGGGTGGAAGTAAGATAAACCTGTAGACGGAGTGTTGTCTCAACTGAAAAACATGTCCCACAAGAATTTACAAGAGGGCGGTTTGTTGACTTCCTTTGGGACTGAGATAGACTTTATTGGTCCACAATTGCGTTTGGAAAAATGTATATGTATTTATTTGTGTATGGACTAAGGATAACATCACTTTGACTCATGCAATTTAACTCTTTCATTCATTCATTCATTTTCTACAGCTTTTTCCTCATGAGGGTCGGGGGGGGGGTGCTGGAGCCTATCCCAGTTGTCTTCGGGCGAGAGGCAGGGTACACCCTGGACTGGTTGCCAGCCAATCACAGGGCACATATAGACAAACAACCATTCACACTCACATTCATACCTATGGACAATTTGGAGTCGCCAATTAACCTAGCATGTTTTTGGAATGTGGGAGGAAACCGGAGTACCCGGAGAAAACCCACGCATGCACGGGGAGAACATGCAAACTCCACACAGAGATGCCAGAGGGTGGAATTGAACCCTGTTCTCCTAGCTGTGAGGTCTGCGCACTAACCACTAGACCGCCGTGCCCGCAATTTAACTCTTTTAGATCTAATTTTCTCTTTACTAAAGTCCATGTACTTTAGTTGGGTAGTACTGATGTTTTAAACCAGGTATTGAGTAGAAGTGGGTGATGCTACAAATTATGTATCAATCTGATACCAAGTAAACACAGTACCAATATCACTGAAACGGATACCAATACCTTTTTTAAGATCATTTAAATCATATATTGATTTTGCCTTCACCGAGGATAGAACCAGCAACCTTCAGGTTGTTAGAATGAAAGTAGTTAGAATGTAGTATTCTTGTGTGAAACCATGCCAAAGTTTCAGATAAAGAATTCTGCACATTTGGAAGTGAGCACTGAAAGAAGTTTGGGATGGCTCAAAACATGCGGTTTTAGAAGGCGTGGTCAAATTGTCCCTTTTATGATGTCACAGAGGAGCAGACTTTCTTATATGGGCTTGGCTGTAAGACAGATAAGCTCTCTGCTATCCTTTGCTAATAGCCTTTTCCGACCAAAATTAGTGGCTCTACCTAAGTGGTAGTCCCGCAAAACACATTAGATGTTACCAATGTCGTAGAAAACATTGAGTAACCTCCTTTGTTGACAAACTTCGGACTGTCCAATCTCTAGATCCAACACATATGACTGTGGGAACAAAACTTAGAAGACAATTGAAACTGTTGGAAATTTTAAAAACATAAAACAGCAACAGAAATGGGGAAAAAAGGTGTTATATTTAAAAAAAAAGACCCATTTTACAACAATAAACTTGTCATTTTATGAAGAATAAACAATGTCATCTTAGTAGCATTGAATTGATATATTTATTGAAAGAAAAATTTTAAAAAATTAGGATGGCAAATAAGTAATATTACAATTTTTTTAACCAAGATTTTTTAAGAAGAATTTTTAATATTTGGAAAATAACAAAAAAAAAAGCAAAAATGGGGGAAAATGAAAAGATACCAACATTCATACAAATATAACACTTTTCCCCTATACCACAAAGTTTTTCTTAGCATAACTTTAAGTGTTGAGTTCCACCATATGAAGTGGTCTTATCATCCCATCCTTTTATAGTATTTGCCCCCCCCCCACATGCTACAGAAATGTTGGCCAAGTGTAGCCATAGCAGACAGGAAGCTGTGTTTCTCGAACAATACCCGAGTTTTCCCCCATGAAAGATAAAATGTAGGAAACTATTAAAACAAGGGGGCAGTGGGAAGGAAGGGCTAAATAAGGAAGTTTCCTAGGGAAAACAGGAGGATTGACAGGTACAGTATGTGCTACTTTATCTTTCCCATCATAAACTGGCTGTTTTCCTAGTGTCTTTTTTAGCTAGCTAGTAACTTAACACCCCACTTCTATATTTTCAGCCATTTTTAACTTCGGTCATATGACTCTAAATTTAATCTCAAGTTCATTTTTCACCTTCTTCTGACAGGAAGGCTCATGCAAATAGAGAGGCATGCTTTTGACAAATATGTATTTACACTTTCATTTGGAGTGTGGTAGGTAAAAACTGTAATAAATGGAATATACACTCCTTTCTTGACACTTTGCATTTTGAATTTTGCAGCTTCACTCTATCACAGTTTTTCTCAGTAAATTCATTAATGAATATGAGCTATTTCATGGTTGATTACGGCCTATTAATAGTAGAAAAATATGCATATTTAGGTCAATATTACATGCCTGGCCTAAATTAAGCATTTCTTATTTATATATCAAATTAAAATAAACTGTTTATGACCTTCTACATACAGTTTTTAACATTATTACAGCCCTCTGGACATGCAATAACACCCCTATCGCCACTTTGACACATTTATTTCAAAACTTAGTCAATATAATAAAAAAAAAAACATCTTCCAGGCGTGTGGCCAGGAAGTGAAGTTGGGGATTTGCGGGTTGACTTTTGGCTGAAGTACAGCCACAACAGTAGCCCGTGTTATCATTACATTTATTATTATTATTATTATATTATTGTGCATATTGCGAGATACCTGCAATAAAAGCTTGTTGTTGTGGCGATCAAATCCGGTGCTTGTATGAGTGCAGAATACTACATTTCATTTTCTGCTTTTTTGAGTAATAATAGACTGTAGTCAACCACAAACCAGTGATCATTTATTAATTAGTTAATTTAGGATAATGTTAGGGCCCGATGTTCTAACTGCGAAGGGGCGGGGTATGACTGTATGTCTTATTTATGTTTCAAACGGCTTATTGTCTGTTGTTTATGTGTGTTATATTGGGTAATACGGGTGTAAAGGTGACCATAGGGGTGTTATTTTGTGTCTAGAGAGCTCTAATAATGTTAAACCTATTTAGAGGGTTATAAACAGGTTTTCCATGGTCAAACGACAAAAATGTTTCATTTATATGTAAGCGGTTAGCCAGAATAAACAAAGAATGAGTATAAAGTGGATCCGTGTACATTTGCACCTTTGCAAATGTTTGGTTTATAGACAGTTTCTCATTCACCATAATGCTAATAATACTAATAATTTTTAAATGTGGAGTTGACAATCCAGGCTTTTAGCTACTGTATTTATTATACATTACTTAGGAAAATGTTCAAAAGGCATCCACTGTACTGCGGTGTACATTTCACCCTTTTATTATTGACTGACTTTATTGATCCTTGTCTGCCATTTCCCAACGTACTTTACCGTGATGACCAATAAGCTCTGCTTCCGGCTCTATGATCCTCATTGAATGTTTCCTCTTTGTTATGACTCTCCGCTTTTGTCCTCACTCAAAGGACTTCATAAGCAGCAGCCAGGAAGCCATCGACCAAAGTCAGCGTGACGGTGTAGATCCCCTTTCCAAAACCCGCCCACAGAAACAGCCACTGGGGTGCAGCAAGCTTAGTTGGAGCTGTTACGTCAAGTGCTCTGCAGAATAGACTGGGGGGTGGGAGGGTCTTGGGGAAAAGGGCAACAGGGTGGCTGACATAGTTAACCTGTCACAGAAAGAAGGTCACAGGCATTAATCACTAATAGCTCCCTATTATGAAAATTGCTGCGGACTGTGTTTCATTTCATTGTTAATTGTTATTATGATGTTTGCGCCATACTTTAATGGTGCGGGATGATGGTGTTTACTTCATTGTAAAAAAAAAAAAAAAGCTGCTGCAGGGACAGACTGCACTGCAGCAAACTTAAACACTAGCTTGGCCTACTTTCATGTGCGGTGTAAGGTTATCTAATGTGCTAACACTTTGTGGCATTTATGAGCTGCTGCCTGCTGTCAGCTATGGGCGGCACTCCTGGTGTGACAATACAAGTAGCCTTCACCAACCTAGGCAATAGTTCATATTTTCGCCTCCTCATTCTCCTTTATTGTAGAGCTTAACTTCATTTAGTAATTAATGGCAAAAAGACATACTTCCCTGAACATTCCATCTATCTTTATGTGTTTTGTTTGTATATGCTAGTGAATGTGAAAAATGCAGTACTTGGGGGGGGGGGGGGCTTGTGCTAAAGTTATGCGACCAGAACACATTTATGTAACAGAAAAACACAGACTCAAGCCCCCCCATCATGCACAGGACAGCTGTATTGGTGCGGCTAAAAATAGCCTATGACTCATTTTGTTAAACTTGGGGTTCAGTTTCATAACAAGGAGTGTGTGTGTGTGTTCCGGAACTGACTGCTTATTGTCAGCACATGCTAAATAACTCTATGCAGTCCTCAGGTGTCAGTTGTAGCACAAATCACAAACACGGCCTGTTATCACGTCACACTTACATAATCACATCATTGTCTCCGTGTGAGGCATTACAAGGGAAAACAGTGGAATTGTAAAGAAGCCAAGAGCCTTGATGCTGCTTTTCCCCCCATTGCATCTATTCTTAGCCTTTGAAATACGTCACGCTGTTGCCCGAGCAACCGTTTTTTGAACGTTTGGGGAGGGGGGAGAAGGGTTGGGGTATTCAATGCACACAGGACAAAAAAAACATTAATGCAAGACAATCCAGGCAAAAGTGATTTTTTTGTAAATCCGATTAATCAGGTTTCAAACTAATTAATCATGAATAATCACACCAGAAACTATGTCTGAAATATACTGAAAGATAAATGACAGGATAGCATTATATATACTTGTATGTACATATTAACAGATTCAAATCAATATGTAGAACAATTGAATCACACTTTAAACCAGGGGTGGGCAAACTACGGCCCGGGGGCCACATCTGGCCCGCCAAGTGTTTGAATACGGCCCGCCCAATCTTTCAAAAGTATTTAATTTAAACTCAACATACAACCTGGCATCATGGCCTGAGCCAACCTTTTGATGGTTGTATCAATTTTGTTGTTTGACATGGTCTGTTGTTTACAAAGTGCTCCTGAAAAAAGAGACACAAGCACATAATAATAATAAAAATTAAAATAATAATTATTATATTATTATTATAACTATTATGATTATTATGTTTATTATATTAATGCTAATTATTATATTAATTATATATAATAATATTGTTGTATTTGCATATTTTACATAATAATAATATAATAATTATTATTTTAATTTTATTTTAATTATTATATTATTTTTAAAATATTTAAATATAAATATAAAATAATAAATAATAATAGCAGATTGCATGACAATTTTACAGATACAATAATACCAGGTGGACTGTTACTGGAAATTTTGTTATATCAATGCGGCCCGCGAGTCAAAAAGTTTGCCCACCCCTGCTTTAAACCGTGTTGTTATGAGCATCAAAGGGTTGCGTTCAAAGACATGTTCATGTCATTTAAGGTCAGTGTACTTGCGTTCTACATAGTGTAGTTTCCAGCTTGTAGCAAGTGACATCTTGATTAAAAGTTACAAAGTGGGAATATCCACTTCATGTCTTTCTTTATCTTGCTGTTTATTTATACACCCCCCCCCCCCCCACACACACTTTATAAAGTTGTTTGTCCCTGAAACTTACATACAGTATGTTCTACTGCTGATTACTGAAGAACGGAAAAAGGTAGAACCAATCTTCATTTTGTTAGGTTCCATGTTTATTATCTTTATATAGTCAAAGTACACAATTTTGTGTACAATTCTGTGTGCCTTGCAACATTAGTCAATTATCTGCAATGGCCGGTAGAGAAGGGGATTTTGTAAAATGGCTGGGATTGAATGAGCCAAGTCGTCCATCATAAAGGGAAAAAGTTCATGACAACCATAAACCGCAGTCGCTCTCTTTGAGTGGAGCCAAGGATGCATGCTGACGTTTGCAGGGAGCAACAACAAGAAAAATGTATCCCACAACTCAAAGTGAAACTTCAGTTTAAACTCCAAAATGTGAAATACAGGAAGTATTGCCTCATATCAGAAAACTGTAGATTCATTTTTTCCTCATACTTTTTCATCTCAATGCTGCAACTTTGACCAATTATTTCTTATAAATACCATAACTACAAAATATCCATCCATTTTAATACCATTTTAATAAAAAGGGGAAAAAAAACGTCTCAAAGGCGGACATGTGAAGCGTCATTGGCGTCTCTCCACCATGGTCCTCCTGACCTCGAGAGCATCATCCCGACTAAAAGGGTGTGTTGTTCCGCCTGGAAGCATGCCCAGTGCTGGTACCAGGGCTTGGAAGAGTGGCGTGGTCCGGAGGCTTTCAGGAACCCAGAAATAGTGTGTGAAATTGGGTTGAGACAGCGAGCACGGCTTTGCTATGGCGCTCATACACAGATGTATACTAATATATTTGTGCAAAGTGATTTGGTGTGTGAACGTAAATAGACATTAGAGGTGTTATTTTCATTATGTCATCCTGTTTTCAAATATATAAATATATGACAATACGGCGTAAAATGTACCAGATTCTTTCACTGTATTACTAAAGTGAGGTTTGTGCAAGATGGCCGTGCATTGTGTACACTCGATTCTACAGTCAACTTTGTTTTCAAAACTTGCAGTGAGGTCAAAACCGCAAGGTGCTTTCGAGGAAGACTGCGGCGGCCCCATGACAGTTGGAAGAGCGGGTTTAGCTAAACGCTAAGCTAAACGACCAGACTCAAGGCTAGACCGTGACGCCAATTCCATTTTACATTGTCATTCATTAGTGGTGAGTACCATACCATTTTATACTGTACAGAATTCACACATTTACAAATATCACTCAAAATATGAAAATGTATTATTACTGGATAATGCGGTAGTCTACTCAGGTCACTATGAGGTCAATCTGAGCTAATTCTGCAGCTTTGACGTGTGATGGGGAAGTGTGATGATAACCACAGAATCCGAAATGTCAGACACTGACATACTGAGTGGTTTGCCTGCTCAATACAATATGAGTATTACAATTTATACAGTACATACACAAATTAAACTTTTACCTGTAAATAGCAAATAGCCAAAAGCATAACAGCAAATGACTAACAGGTAAATCCACACCTGGTGACTTGTTGTTCTCCTTATAATATGATGTCATAATGATATAACAATGACTCAAGGAGCGTGTTTTATGTTGAGGACGGGCATCATACATATAGAAAATAATTTTATAATGCATCTGGAGGGGCTGTGACGTCAACTGTAAATTCCTGTGTGTAATTAAACCTTTCATGTGCAACAAATTGGTTTATTCAGACAGAACAGGGCGTAAACATCTCCGGTTATGTAAAGTATGTTGTGCAGTTGCATAATCTGTTCGTAATCAGAGGGGTAGAGCGGATATAGATGGCCCACTTTCCACTCGTGTTCATTCCAGCATAGCGGTGGCACACTGTCCTCGCCACTCGGGTTCACACAAGTCAGCTTTTGGATGATAAAGTAACATGATAAAGTCAAATGTACAGCAAATGTATCACTGTTAGAGTTTGATGTGCTGGTACTAGGTTGTGTGTGTACTGTATGTACAGTATTGTGAAGTACTTTGAAGGGTTGATCAGGATTTTATTCTTCAGATTCCAATCATCCATGAGTGAGTTTGGCCGATACTGATACCGATCACATGGATTAATGATACATTTTTCACTTTATTTATTTATGATGAGTGCTATTGGTCATAAAAGGTACCATAAAATGGGGTGGTAAGGGATTCATTCATTTTCTGCCGCTTATCCACACGAGGGTCGCAGGGGGCGCTGACGCCCATCCCAGCTGTCCTCGGGCGAGATTAGGGGCACACCCAGGACCGGTCGCCAGCCAATTACAGGGAACATATAGACAAACAACCATTCACACTCACATTCATACCTATGGAAAACTCCACACAGAGATGGCCGAGGGTGGGATTGAACTCGGGTCTCCTAGCTGTGAGGCCTGCGTGCTAACCACTCGACCGCCGTGCAGCCAGTAAGGGACAATATTGGGAAAATGTTTTAAATGTAATTCTGCCTTTTCATGTTCAACAGGAATTTGCTTTGTGTTGTTTTTTTCCAAAGAAGCAAATATTCTTGAACAAATTGTTAAAACATTTTTTTCCCGAAAATTGTCCCTTGTTACCCCGTCGTCCCTGACATCTCCGTTTTACTGTAATTATTGTTATGTGTTTATGTACATTAAACAACCTTACAAGAAGTCTTTTGAAGATAGTTTTTCCATTGACAATTGAAAAAGTCAATATGTGCCAAATTATAGTGATCCCCGTGGGACAAAAACGAGCTCCAAACTAACCGTATTGCTTGTTTATTTTAAGATTTGTTGTAAAAAGTCACTTTTGTGTCCGTACATGAGAAGGTAAACAGAGGTGTTGACAGCTAGGCTAAGTGTGTAAAGAAATATATAAGAAAAGACATAAATAGATTTGACGGTAAGGGAGCGATCGCCGGCATCGATTGGCGTAGCCTGTGTCAAGCTGTCAAAATGACACCATTGAGGTTTTACAAACTAGTTTTGATTCTCACGGCGATACAGAAAAGAGTGTATTCCTGCGTGACGCAGCACACATTGCACGTTCATGTCATGTCTGTGTTGTCATGACATGAATCGTCAAAGTCGTCACCACATGGCCATGTGATCGCCTCTGAAAGGCATGACAGTCAGCCCTATGAACCCCATTCACTAACAGTGAAATAAATACAAAAATGCAATAACACAAAGTTTCACTTGTTATGGGAACTTTTTCCACATTTTCTGTATTTTCCATAGCCCGTAATACGGATTTGTTTAATGTTCATATAACTGGAAAAATAAAAAGTCATGTTGGATAAGTGAGTCATTGTCATAGCATGTAGTGAAATCCACATGACTTAACAACACCAGCGTACAACATGCACTTTGGGTTTTCTCAAATGTATCTAAATTCATCAATGGACTGATTCAACAAGACTTTGAGGTCTCAGTAGTGTCTTTGTTGTCGAAAGGCTGTTTGTTATAACCCTAAATGATTTGTCTCATTACTCATTTGCGGGGAACTTTCAGTTTATGTAATGCTGCATGCCTTGCAATAGGCTGAAACCATGTTCTTCAAGGTCAGGTGGGAACATGTATAAAATAAAATGAGGGTGGTCCTCCAAGAGGATTTGGAGAAGCTGGACTAAGTATCCAGGGAGAGGGAAGTCTGTTCTTCTCTGCTTAGACTGCTGGCCCTGTGACCCAACCTTGGATAAGCAAAAGTCGTACAGATAGATTTTGATTAATGATGACCCATTTGGCATATAGGGGGAGAAATATATTATAGTAATAGTGGTTTTATTTCATTTGAACATGCATCAGATTACAATTGAATGCATCACATAATCAGTTGACAGTTCCACATGTCCAAAAGGAGTAGGAAGAAGCAAAGCTTATTAAATCCTACCCCTCCATCTGGTACTTTTACAATCAGTAACTGTTACATTTGTTCACTTCCTGCTTTCCTAATATAGTTCAAGTAATTTTTTTTTTTTAGTCATGTACTGAAGTACGAGGTGATATGACCATCCAATGACATAATGGGTACCATAGCAAGTGTCAATATAGTGATATATATAGCACATCATGACTGGTTCAAGACTCTTCATCCTTGTATTTAGCAAACATCAACTGCTTGTATTGTTTCTTGAATTGGCTCATCGTTGTGCATTGTTTGAGGTCCTTACTCAATCCATTCCATAGTTTGATTCCACATACTGAAATGCTATGGCTTTTTAACGTAGTCCTAGCATATAAGTGTTTCAGATTTAGTTCTTCCCTGAGATCATATTTCTCCTCTCTTGTAGAGAAGTATTGGATGACATTTTTTGGTTGTTGGTTGTTTTTAGCCTTATGCATTAGTTTTGCTGTTTGAAGATAAACATATCAGCAAGTTGAAGTATTTGTGATTTTAGAAATGAGGAGTAGAAAAAAATGATGAATACAGTTCTAAAAAGCACAAGTCCCTTGATTATTATTTTTTAACAGTATATAAGTTATTTTTCCGCCGGCACGGCGGTCGAGTGGTTAGCGCGCAGACCTCACAGCTAGGAGACTAGGGTTCAATTCCACCCTCGGCCATCTCTGTGTGGTTTTGCATGTTCTCCCCGTGCATGCATGGGTTTTTTTCTACGGGTACGCCGGTTTCCTCCCACATTCCAAAAACATGCTAGGTTAATTGGCGACTCCAAATTGTCCATAGGTATGAATGTGAGTGTGAATGGTTGTTTGTCTATATGTGCCCTGTGATTGGCTGGCCACCTGTCCAGGGTGTACCCTGCCTCTCGCCCGAAGACAGCTGGGATAGGCTCCAGCACCCCCGCGACCCTCGTGAGGAAAAGCGGTAGAAAATGAATGAATGAAAGTTCTTTTTCCCTAATACAAATTATTGCTTAAAGGAACGAGTGTGTAAACAATCTGTGCTTTCAGAGTACGAGAGCCAGAGACCCAAGGCAATGAATGGCACTGATTCCTTCATTTTACTGTGTTCACCATCAACTGTTGGACTGTCGTAATCGGATCGCTTGTGTAATGGGAATGATCCGGAAAGGGTAAAGAATAGGACAGTTTGTTGAGGACAATGGTGCAACTCAACATAGCCAATGGATGTCTGTTTACTCTGTTCTTACCTCCCGCTAGTCACTGTTCGTTCAGTCATTTTTCCCCAGTGATGTGGCTGTTACAACATGCCCTTCATCGGTGTTAGGACATACTGTATCGCATTCCTCACTGGCATGTTTATTTCCTCATATGCTGCAATGACCAATCGCATGTTCAGCATTTTAGTTGAGTGTAATTTGGAATATTTAGCCCATGAGTTCCTAGATAATAAATCCCGACTATAGGAGGCAACGTGGGAGGATGAGTCATCCCTCATCTGGGATTTGAGTTATGGTGCTGGTGCTGGTGCAGAGGCGAGTCAGGGTCTGTATCTCCATGTGATGTCAGAGCTGTCGCTGCTCTGCTCCATAACCCCCACACAATGCTTTTTGGTATTCCTACATTTGGTTGTTTCGAGACAACACCCTGTGGAGTGCATCGACTACACGCTTAAAGTGTAGATCTTAGTATCTTTCTGAGTACAAATATTGTACTGTATACTCTTGTAATTGTGGTTGCCGCCATTGGTTTTTCCACCGAAATGTGCGCGACACTCTTTGTTTAGTGATGTGTGTACACCAGGGGTCTCAAACTCAATTTACTTGGGGGCCACTGGAGCTAGGGTCTGGGTGAGACTGGGCCGCATCAGGTTTTCCAAAAAACAAAAAACGCATTTATTAAAAACAGAAAAATGAATAAACTTGGCTTTGGTTCCGATTTTCTACAAGAAGAGCTCTGATAAAACATTCCACTGTTCTCAAATATCTTACTTTTTTATTTTTCTACACAAAATACGATGAAAAATAAATAAACAAATCAAGAATAAAGAAAATCAATCAGTAATAAATAAATAAATATAATAATAATAATAAAACGGCAAATAATAAAAACTTAAGAAACCACATATAGTTGGTGGGTAGACAAATTATTTTTTTCAGATTAAAATGAACAAAGCATTATTAGAGCCCTGTAGACATGACAAAACACGACTATAGTCACATTTATACTTTTTTTATTTACAATATTTACATATTGCGCAACTGCAGGGTCTTGAGACACATGCTAACTCGCAAACTAGAGAGCTAGCGACCTAAACGGTAGCCTTCAAGTTATTTCCTTTAAACTTAAATAGCCAAAAACTTACCACTTCCACACGGATAGGGAGGATAACTATTAACAGTTATTTAACCTTTAACATGAACATTAATCAAACGTAATAATTTTTTCTGGGTACATGATACCATACAGCATCCATATCAAACTTGCGCGGGCCGCACTAACATTAAACTTTCATATCAAGGCGGGGGCCTCAAACTAGTGTCCTGCGGGCCACATTTGGCCCACGGGCCGCGTGTTTGTGACCCCTGGTGTACACTGTGCACCCCTCTGTCAATTTACCACTGCTACGGTGCGCTTCGCCTGCGCCACAAATAGACCGGGTCAGACCTGGCGAGCTTTCAGCGCACCTTTAGCATGCTGTTTTATATCACAAAATTGTCACTGCGCCAAGCTGAAAATGTGGACACCTCCCATGGTGCACCGCCACGCCCATCTTGGCGCAGTCCAGTCTACCTAATAACCAAATTGGCGCACAGTTTTGTGCTGGACCAAATTACCACTGCGTGGGCTGCGCCACGCTCAGTCATCCTGCGCCCCGTTTGCGCTGCGACACAAAATTTGAGCCCATGCAATGAACATTCACACAGGAGCTGCTGTCGGCTGCTCTCTACACTGCTACTCTTGCTGACATCACACGCGCATCTTAAAGGGGCACACAACTAATCTGATATCTGATAATTACACTTAAGACACGCTTAGTATATCTTGTTTAATATACAAGCAGACTTGCATCATGTCTAATATACGTAGTGTATACCCTACATAATACTCATATATGTTGGAAATTTCCTCATGGCAATTTCCACTATGACAAAATCCAGATGCAGTGTGTATTTGTCTATAAACCCATGGATGAAACCATACAATTTTACTAAATCTTTATTAAATGCCAATCCACTGTAGATGTTTTTTCTTGTTACAAAGAGTAGGCTGGAAGATGTTCTTGCCATGTTCTTTTTTCCTTAATGCATACTTGACATTCTACCGGGGACTCGATGTGACAAACTTTGGAGAAGTTCCCACCCACACGATTACACAAAATGGGACAGTATGTTCCCTTAATCTTTACCGTTGATGAAATAATACATTATGTGTAGCCGGTGGCTCCTGTTCCATGAAGTAAGTGACTCATCATTAGATAATTTACAAAGGTTACATAACTGCACTGTACTTTCTCAGCTTTGCTTTACCCTTCCCGTGTATGACCGCCATTGCATAAGGGGAACTCGCCAACTATGGGCAAATTTGGTCTATATGGACTAAAACATCATCTCCATCACACCACAAAAGTTTTTTTTCCTAACAAAATAACCAACATAACCAATGTTTTTGATAGATTCAATGATATCTGTCATATAGATGTACCCTAATATATGAATAAGACTTAACATGCTATGTTGTTATTCACACAAGGCAATTAAATGGACTTAAACATCAATAAGCGTTTTCCCTGCTTTCTATTTCCTGTAACCAACAAGTAAGTTGCAAAACAATTGACAGCTTTAATTCCAGTTTTTAACAGGAATGTATTTGTCTTTTGTGCAAAAACATTTAATGAAATTGAAGTCCATATCTATTATGAGGGACAATGGAAATATGGCAGGCCATAACAAACACATATATAACATTTTTACATTATAACAATAATAATTACTCTCATTTAATGTTATCATTTTTCACTTAGTGTCAAATAAGCGTGGCTAAAATAATAACCACCCAAACAATTTGCCGATTTATCGTCCTTTGTGCCTGTCAAACAATAGAGACTGTACAGGTTTACTTTCATTCTAATTGCCTCAATGTGGAATTCCGTTGTTATTTGAGATGATACTGCCCTCTTTTGGTGAATAATATTGTAGCACTCTGCTCTCAGCCAAACACCTGACCAGATAGGCGGAACAATTGTTCCTACAAGGGGAACTGTAGCTGGACTGTAACTATGTCCAACAACATGCGCTTTTTCTCAGTCACTTCCTGTCCGTCACCCCTTTTCCTTCCCAACCCCGGAACATATCTCTCCATGGCAACACATTACACATCACAAGGGGGATTACACTATTAAAACCTCACAGCGCGTGACATACGGAGTATACACGTATACTGTAGTATGTATTGTATGTATAAACATGACAAGGTGGGCATCTCTAATAATCATAACCACCATATTGATATGTTATAGTGTGCAGATGTACAATATTCATAAAATTGTCATACACACAGTATCGATCTATTAAATACATTATGTATCACCGCCTACTTTCTGATATTTTTTGGGAAGTCATTGAATTCGAGCTGAGGTTTATATAAAAAAGATATTACAAATACATAGTTGTTATGGTTCTGTTTTTCTTTGTGTTAACATAACTAGCAAGCCACTATAATCAGGGATAATGGGGATATATGGACTGCATCAAAGTTGTAATGTTTCGTATGAAAGTTCCCCCACAGGTTATTCTTCAAAACACCGTTTAGCTGGTTTGGTCATTATTTTAGTCCAATCGCAAAGTAAAATTTCCTGTGTCTATTTTTGTTGTTGTTGATGGAGTTGAGTGATATTTATATAAATGGGATCCGTTTTCTTCTACTGCTGTTTCATTGTGACACGTAAACCTCGCTGTTGCCCCCTGTAGACTGGAAAGAGTACTGCATGAACGAGCAAAATACTACCAGGGGCCATTTGCGGCAGGCTGCTGATTTTTATATTTTAGTGGCCAGCAGCACATTCTAAAAATAAAATTTAATATGTAAGTATGTGTGTGTATAAATATATATATTATATATAATAATATATATAATAAAAATACAATAAAAGAATAATAAAAAAATACAATACAGAGACCTGTGAAGGGGGGCGTGCATGAGTTAGAAAGTGCTTGTCGCTGCCGTCTTTCTACAGAGAGGAAACCCCAGCATTTTTTTTACTTTATTGAAATACATAAACATCAGGGTCGGCTAGAATCAACAAGTCAAATGCAATGATTTTTCATGTCCTGCTGAATGAATGAATGAATGAACTTGACAGCCAAGATGGTGGATTATATAATAAGCTCAACGGAAGGTGATCAGACTTTTACAACAAAGTAACACAACTTTTCCCTCAAGAATTATAGAGCGCATAAAAGGTAAGACTACAAATATTTGTTTATAAAACAATATTACAGGGGACTATAGGACATATTTGGAAAGAAAATGAATTGTTCTATTAATTACTTTGCTATGAACCTCATTGCACGTCACTGCATTATAGCATCCATAACACTTGATTACAGTATTAAACTGTCAAATCAGAAAAATAAAAAAAAAAGCCCAAAGTTAAACAAGAGTAAAAGCAAATCTACAGAATAGGAACTAGGCTTTTCTAATACTTATTCATATTTCATTCCCTGATTTTAGTATTGTAGGTAACATTAAAATATCTGTGAAGACTCATCTGTCAGGATCAGTTCTTTTCTTCAGACATCTGCCCGTTGATGCGACCAAACTCCCAGCGTTGCCAGAGACCAGACCTCTGACTTCCCGCCCTGTGCACACTTGCATTCTGCGGTGATGACAAAGAGGGATTGGAATGGGATGGTTGACTTGACAGAAGAAAGGATTAATAAAAGAACCTTTTGAATTTCAGTCAGTATTGCAAGAACAAGTGGGGCGCCATTAAAGTCAGCTGACTTTGCAGTATAGTCTTACGGTAACCTTATCAAGTACAGAGTCGTTGAAATGACGACATAATCAGTGTTATTTTGCTTGCATTTTACAATAATTTGCAATAATTATGTCACAGGGGTGACCCAGTGATGTCCAAAGTGTGGCACAGGGGCAATTTGCAGCCCGGTGGGTGTTTTTTTTTTTTAATGACCCATGACACAATCAACAACAGATATATACATACAACCACAGAGATGAAAAAATCTGAAACAATTCACAAGAATGAAGTAAAAATATTGAGAGAAAAAGGTGTTGTTTTACAAGAATTATATTTATATTATGAGGAATAATACAGTTGAAATATTAATTAAAGAAATATGTAATATTATGGGGTTTTTGTTGTGGAAAAATCTCAAATATTACAATAATAAACTCATAATATTATGAAAATAAAGTTATAATTACATGAAGAAAATTTACATGAAGAATGTTGAAATAATACCAAACAGCAGCAAAAATCGAAAAAATGCTTTAATTAAAATACAGTCAAACTTAGAGGAAAAAAAGTTGCAATTTTTTTCAAATAAATCTGTAATAAGTAGAGTAATAAGTAAGTAAGTAAGAATAAGAGTCGTTGAAATGACGACATAATCAGTGTTGTTTCGCTTGCAATTTGGTCTCAATAATGGATAAACGTATAGTTTTTTTTTAACAGTATGAATCTCTCCAGACTACTGATACATTTATAGCATGACACAGCACTAAGTTCATGTACAATTAATACACAAAACAAATGAAACGTAGGATTGTATTGTTTGTTGTTACCTGAGTTTGTTCAGATTTAAGCTGCTCTTTCTTGCTTGGGGGTGGCCAGACCCGTTCCAGTTTACCTCGGGATGGTTGCTTTGCGCCTGAAGATATAGAAAAAGTGGAAATAGAATAATGAGATCTCATTCCAGGTATTTTGTTGTTGTAAAAAGCACAGTGTGAATGAAATCTAAGAATCCAGTATATCAGTTCTATTATATAACTAACAATTGTCAGTATATCATTTTATTATGTAACATACAATTGTACTAAGATTCCAGTATATCATTGCATTATAAAACTAACAAACATATTAAGAATCCAATATATTATGTGACTAAACCATTGTATTGTCAGGACAAGTTATTTTAAAATTTACAAGCACCTGACCTGAATTTAAAGTCCTTCATCACACACTTTGTCAGCCTCTCTCTGTCTTAGAACGTGAGAACTAAAATCACTTAAGACCGTCTTCTTCAACATCACAATTGAACAGCCTCTAAAGTCCTTCATCACACACTTTGTCAGCCTCTCTCTGTCTTAGAACGTGAGAACTAAAATCACTTAAGACCGTCTTCTTCAACATCACAATTGAACAGCCTCTAAAGTCCTTCATCACACACTTTGTCAGCCTCTCTCTGTCTTAGAACGTGAGAACTAAAATCACTTAAGACCGTTTTCTTCAACATCACAATTGAACAGCCTCTAAAGTCCTTCATCACACACTTTGTCAGCCTCTCTCTGTCTTAAAACTAAAACCACTTAAGTCGTCTTCTTCAACATCACAATTGAACAGCCTCTAAAGTCCTTCATCACACACTTTGTCAGCCTCCCTCTGTCTTTTGTTTGTTGTCGCTCTTGATGCCACTTTTGTCTCGAGCCATTAGCCATTTACTATGTAGCTTGAGCTAAAGCTCATCACATAGTAGTCTATCGTTGGTGGTCGTGGACGGTTCGACTACTGTATTCACCATAAGTCAATAATTTATAAATGCATGACGATACAGGTAACATATACAGCATACATCTACCACTGTAAAAAAAAAAGTCTATACATTTTACATGTTTGTTTTTATACTTCACTGATGATGTTTTTTGTCAAGCGGCTTCACACTTTGTTCCACCGTCATTGCGTTCTACAATGCCTGGGTTTTGACTGCAATTCAAACAACTGCCACCGAGAGCTTTAACTATTTTTATGTCTGCTTTTTATACCGACAGGATCAATGCCAGGTCAGCATAGCAAACTTTTGCAGGACACAATTCCATCCAACTTTGTGTTATGCTATTTATGTGCATTTCCCTCAACGTATTCCTTAATTGTATCCCTGTTGCAGACGCACAGCATTACTGTCACATGTGACTTGTAAGGCCCTTTTCACCTTGAGTCAACCCACACACCATTAGCAGCCTCAGTGGCTAAAAATATGGACAACACACTCCCAGACTGGCTGCACTGTTGTGTCACGTCTCTGAGCTCCCCTGCTGGGCACACGCACACTAACGACACACACACTGAAACCATGTCGGAGAACTAAACACCATTACTGCATTTATTCCACAGTAATGTACGTATTTGCAGGTAAACAATACCTACAAATAAACCCAACTGGCACTGCTTTCCATCGATGGCTTCCTTCTATTTGACGGAGCAATTGCTCCAACTTCCATTCCCTAACAGCTTGTGACAGGGTCCACCCTAGTGGCTGATCCTGTTCCCTGAATAACACACTTAATGCTAGCAGAGAAGGTCATTTAGCAGTGCGCCAGACGGGGTAAAAAGGTCAAGATGTGTAAAAAAACAACAACAAACAAATAACATCAAAGTGACATTTTTCAGAATATAATACATCTTGGAACAAAAATCATAACACCACCATCATTATTGCCACATTTTGCTATGAAAATGGAGCTAGTAAGGACTATCTATATCATGGATGGGAAAATAATTATGTCACAGGGGGTCAAGGATATAACCCAGAGATGTCCAAAGTGTGGCACGGGGGCAATTTGCAGTCCAGCGGGTATTTTTTTTGACACATGACACAATCTACAACAGATATATACATACAACCGCAGAGATGGAAAATCTGAAACAATTCACAAAAATGAAGTAAAAATATTACGAGAAAAATGTGTTGTTTTACAAGAATTATGTTGTAATATTATAAGTAATAATACAGTTGAAATATTAATTTAAAAAATATGTACTATTGTGGGGTTTGTGTTGTGGAAAAATCTTGAATATGCCAATAATAAACTCAAAATATTATGAAAATAAAGTAAAAATTACATG